>NC_133510.1:54914545-55217575 GCF_049354715.1 Callithrix jacchus | reverse complement strand
TTAAGAAAGAATGACGTATTTTTGGTAAAATTTGGTCAGAACCTATTGTGATTTTCGGCTCTTATTATTCCGAGTGAAACCAAACCAGCCCTTATTCAAATGTGTATACTTAAGATGCAACTAATGTCATCTCTTTGTAGAGTCCCACAAATGAGCCTTTCCAAAGGAAAGCGATTGCTCACCTTGAGGCAGCATTTGAGGGCTTAGGTTTCGGCTAGACTTCACAAAATACTCACCTAATGCAGTTTACTGGATCCCCTTCTGTCTACAGTGGTATGTCTAGTGACTTCCCTTGTTTTCCATGCATATCCTTCTGCTGTTTTATTTGGAAAACATTCTCTAAACTCAAGGAAAATAGTGTATTATACACAAAGTCAAAACCAGCATCTCACAGTTCTGTTTTGTTTGGCTCCCAAAGTTTTGACCTGTTTTATTTTGGTTTTGTTTTTGGTTTTTTTTTTTAAAAAAAAAGGCCTGGCCACTTTGGCCCTGCACTGCCTCATGAGCTGGGGCATTTGCATTCTACGTTGCCAGAGTCATTCAACTCCCAGTCCTCTTACAGTGGACTGTTTGTGTTACCTGTCTGGCCTCCATAGGCCTTTGAGTTTGTGACCCTTAATGTATACCTTTTTCGGCATAATATGGAGAAGCACAACGTCCTTGTAAACTTACAGAGTCAGGCAATGCTTTGTGAGGGTTCATTTTTTAAAATTATCTAAAGAACTTGGGATGCTGAGGGAGGATTGCTTTAGCTCAGGAGTTCGAGGCTGCACTGAAGTGGGATGGTGCCACCGCACTTTAGCCTGGGCAACAGAGCAGGACCCTGTCTCTTAAAAATATTAATTCCTTAAAATAAAAATTTAAAAACCTACTGCCTACAAAATAAAACTTAAAAAATAATTTTTAAACATTAGCTGGAGAAGCAAATGAACTGGATTATTCTAATGTTTCTTGTGAGCTTGACTACCGGTTTATGATTTGTTGGACACAGAAGAAAATTTACTGTGTTGGAATGGGATTCCCAAAGAAAGTAAAATTTGAATCAAATTTTTTATAATCAGCAGATACCATAAAAATAGAGGGAAGAAAAGATATTTCAATATAGTCAAGGTGCCTTGGGAGAATAGAATAGTTTGGTTATCACCCCAGTTCTCTTTGGGGATGAACCGATGGAGAAGGTAAAGTGATTCAACAAGAAGCTTTGAGAGCCAAGTTGAGTTTTGTTACTGTGGTTTAGTACAATAAGTACTGAAGGTCTCCAGGGGCTTGAGGCTGCATTGAACTATAACTGTGCCATAACACTCTAGCCTGGGCAGTGGAATGGGAACCTGTCTCCCCCACCTCCAAAAAAAAGTTGAGAATTTCACCCAAGTTTTAAAAAGCATGGACAGTGCAGCTAAGCAGAACATGAACCTTTTCACCAAATCTTAGAATACCTTAAATAGTAGGCACCATGTGCAACAGGCCATATCTGGCTCTTGAAATTTCTTTTTTGAGACAGGGTCTCACTCTGTCGCCCAGGCTAGGGTACAGAGGCACAATCACAGCTCACTGCAGTCTCAATCTTGTGCGCTCGGTGATCCTCCCACCTCAGCTCCCGAGTAGCTGGGACTGCAGGCATGTACCACCATGCCTGGTTGATTTTTATGTTTTTCATAGACATTGGGTTTCACCACATTACCCAGGCTGGTCTCTAACTCCTGGGTTCAAGCAATCCACCTGCTTGGCCTCCCAAGATGCTGGGATTTCAGGCATGAACCACCACTCCTGGCCTGAAAATTTTGTTTGCTCTACAGTGCTTGGGTTTTGGAAGTTATTTGCTGTCCTTTAAAAACTAAGTTTTCATAAAAATAACAATATGCAGGGTGGGCACAGTGGCCCATGCCTGTAATCCCAACACTTTGGAAGGCCAAGGTGGGTGGATCTCTTGAGGTCAGGAGTTCAAGACCATCCTGGCCAACATGACTCGACTAAAAATACAAAAATCAGCTAGTCATGGTGGCACATGCCTATAGTCCCACTTACTTGGGAGGCTGAGGCAGGAGAATCACTTGAACCAGGAGGTGGAGGTTGCAGTTAGCCGAGATTGTGCCACTGTACTCCAGTCAGGGTGACAGTGCAAGACTCTGTCTCAAAACTATATATATATTTATCAATATCCAGCCTCTTTAAAAATTAGACGAACTGATCACACTAGACCTGTGTTTCTGCAGGACGATAACTGACTTCCCTAAGACACGGAACGTGTGCTTCCTGTATGCCATGCTCTCCACTCAGTCCACTCACCTCATTTTCATGGCTTGCTTGGCCCTTAAAGATATTTGAGTTTGTATCACCTGCCTTAAAATAAAGAGAGCAGTACAAGCTTGCGAAATGGCCTCAGTATACTTACACATAGTAAAAGTTAAAAGGTTGGAGAAGGGCTTTGTTAAATTTGTGGTTGATGAAGATTCATAAGGAATTGTGACATTTTATTGTCACTTCACAACTTTACATTTACCTGTTGAACTTTTTTTTTTTTTTTTTGAGACAGAGTTTCGCTCTTGTTATCCAGGCTGGAGTGCAATGGCACGATCTCGGCTCACTGCAACCTCCGCCTCCTAGGTTCAGGCAATTCTCCTGCCTCAGCCTCCTGAGTAGCTGAGATTACAGGCATGGGCCACCATGCCCAGCTAATTTTTTGTATTTTTAGTAGAGATGGGGTTTCACCATGTTGACCAGGATGGTCTCAATCTCTTGACCTCGTGATCCACCTGCCTCAGCCTCCCAAAGTGCTGGGATTACAGGCTTGAGCCACCACGCCCGGCCTACCTATTGAACTTTTAAAAATGCGGTTCGAGTTTTATTATGCTGCAAACTTGTACCCTTGGTACCTCAGGCTCACGATTCCAACTTCCAGCTGATCAGTCAGTGAATATTCATTAGTGCCCACTGTTTGTTGTGCATATGTAATTAAAGCAGGGCCTGCTGCCACACAGCCTTGTTCCCAATTATTGTTTTATTCTGATTACTTAACTGTTTATTAAAACTTTCAAGTGCAACATTAATAAATATTACTTTTGTTTTTGTTTTGTTTTATCTGAAACAGGGCCCCACTGTCATCCAGGCTGGAGTGCAGTGGCACAGTCACTGCAGCCTCAACCTCCTGGGCTCAGGTGGTCCTCCTGCCTCAGCCTCCCAAGTAGCTACTTTTGTATTATTTGTAGAGACATTGTCTCTACGAATTATTACAAATAACAATTTTGAATTATTCTTCAATTTTTTTATTATAAATTTTGTTCAAAAACAAAATAGTATGCCCAGCTACTTTTTTTATTATTTGCAGAGACAGGGTCTGCCTCTGTTCCCCAAGCTGGTTGAACTCCTAAGCGATCCTCCTATGTTGGGCTCTCAGAGTGCTGGGATTATAGGTGAGAGCCACAGCCGTCTTACATTATTCATTTCAGCCACCTGGACCAACATTGCTCTTAAAGGCAACATTTCAAAAGCAAACTAAATAATCGTTTATACCTTTCTCATTATAAACATTTTCTAAACACTTTCCAACCTAATAATATTGCACTGTCTTGTCTGCTTTCTCAAAGTTTGCATTTACACTTGTTGTAGGGAATTCTGCTTAGGGGCTCATTCCTGTTGCTTCATTCTTTCAAAGCTACTCTGGAGTAATTCCCCATTCATTATAGTTCCCATTTCTTTAAGTTTCTCATTCCTCCTTTTGTATATACACAGCCAAAGAAAGAGAAAAACTGCTTTAAGGAAAGCAACTACGCCTTTCATATTTTTTAGGACAGTGTTGGTTTTTAGTAGATTGTCTCATTTTTCAGACCATTTGTCCCAATAGTTGGTCCAGAAAATAAAGTTTTCATCAGCATGTCACTGCTGTGCTATGAGTAAAACCTTCTCCCATATAAAACAACTAGTCTCTCTTAAATTATAGTAGATTTACCACCCTGAGGGGAACGTACAATGAAAGAAACCCATGATTTCTCAGTCAACTTGCAACAATGTTGAATGAATAGATAGCTCCACGTAAATTTTCCCAGCACCATTTAAAGTCTTTCACCAGCAGTTTGTCAAGGAGTAGTTCACAGACTGTTCCAAAAATACATTACTTACACAAGAGATTTTCAACAATAATGAGCAAGATTTTAGGCAAACATTTGAGACAATTTTCATGGCATGGGAAATTGAGGGAACTAAGATATTTCAGTTATACCACCTACCTAGGGTAGAAAAATTTCTCATCGGACCAGTCACCTCAGGAGAATCCCAGCTCATGTCAATCAGTGATCAAACTCTCATGGGCAATTCTCAGGGTCTTTTGAGACTTAATATACGATGTGAAGCTTGATAACCACTTAATTATGATTGCTGTTTTGGATCTTCTCTGTGGCCTTAACTTCATTTTTGCTGATTTAAGTATCTTTGACATACCTGTAACCTTCTACTGACGAGCTAACAGGAAAATCCTAAGTAAAAAATCACTGCTATTTGTCCCTTAAGTGACATCATCTTCTTGGCAAAAATTAAAAATAGGATCAACTGTCTTTCACTGTAAACACAGATTTATATTTTTCATTTCAAGCAAGCTTTAACTCGCTGAAGGGAGGGACTCGATCCAAAAGAATACCAAGAGAAGTGAGAATTTCTAGGCTGGATGTAAAAATGAGTCCTGGGACAGGGCACTCCAAAGAAAGACTCTCAGAGGAGAAATCACTCGTTTTCTCTGATGGATTGAGCATTCTTTGGCATTCATGATTTGCAAGGATAACTTGAATGTTCACTGTTCATTCAGTCAACTTTTTCTGATAATTTGCTGTGTTTCAGGCAACGTGCTAGTACCTGAAGCTATAAAGATTAATAAATTATCACTGACTTCAAGTTGCCTCCACCATAGGTGGAAATATAAACCTCTAAACAGTGCGGCAAGTGCTTGTGAGAAATTGGTTTGAGATCATGCTCCTTAGACCATACTCAGTGTCAGGTCCACCCATATGGGTCATTAAATCAGAGTCAAGGGTGGGCTGCAGGAAAACAGGTTTCTTGAGACACAGCTGAAGGCAGAGGCTTTGTTCTGAGAGTCCTGAGCAATGACAAATGTTTTCTTCTTTTTATATATCATTGCTGAGAATGAATTTTGTTCAAAGACAAGACAGCCCAGCATTTGTAAACATTACCTTAAATGGAAGTACATAAGTTATTAGTGTGAATTCTTCTAGAATGATGATGTGACATCCCCCCCGCCCACCGCCTGCCCCCCGACAAAAAAAAAAAAAGTTGTGGGACAGCAAACATTGGGCTGTTTTTTCAGATCTGGTAATGACTACCCAACACAGACAGAGGACAGGGTCACTAGCATTGCACCCATGTTAGGGTGCAAGGAGCAAGGGAAGGCCATGGCAGGATGCTCTGCCTGTGCTCTTGCCTTCTGTGGCCTGTGCTGTGAGTTTCTGTACCCTTAGCTAATTAATTATGGCATTGACCCAATCTCTCTCTCTCTTTCTCTGTCTCTCTCTCTCTCTCTCTCTCTCTCTCTCTCTCTCTCTCTGTGTGTGTGTGTGTGTGTGTGTGTGTGTGTGTGTGTGTGTTCCTTTCTGCTAATTTTTAGCACATCTGAAATGGCACAGCGGTGTAACTGAAATACATTCAAGGTCAGCAATGGCAAGGAGGAAGTAGTTCAGTGGGGACGCAGAGGAAGGGATGAGGGTCCCTTCACAGATGAGTGATGAGTCTTAAAGGGTGAATAGGACTACATCAGGTGCAAGGCACAAGGCACAGTGCCATAAAAAACATGGGGTATGTTATGGCATGATTTGTGTCTATGCCGAAAATTCATATGTTAAAGTCTTAGCCTCCAGTGACTAAGAATGTGATCTTATTTGAAGATAGAGTCTTCACAGAAATAATCAAATGAAAGTAAGGTCAATACAACTGGTGTCCTTCTAATAAAGAGGAGGGGAAATTTAGATACAGAGACACAGGTGGAGAGAAGATAATAGGAAGAGACTTAGAAGATGGCCATCTCCAAGCCAAGGAGAGAGGCCTGGAACAGGTTCTTCCCTCCCACCCTCAGAAGGAAACAACCCTGCAAACCAAAACCTTGATCTCAGATGTCTAGCCTCCAGCACTGTGAGACAATACATTTCTGTTGTTTAAGCCACTCAGTACCTGGTTTGCCTTAGCAGACTAACAGTGCATTCAGGGAATGAGACCATTGAAATGGCCGTCTTGTTCTCCCAGTGATGGTAATATCCTGGTAACACAAAGGCAACAGAGCCAGTCCACAAAAGCCCACAGAAGTCACCTCTCCCTAATTCGTTTTGACCCACAGCTTAGAGTTCAAGCCACCTGGGCAGTTTCTTCAGTGCAGAGCATTCCTCAGGTTTCTTACGAATCCTTTGTCAAGTCTTTGGCCTCTGCTTCCACCAAACCCACCCATGTTTTCCTGCTGCTGATGGAGAGATGTTACAAGGCTCATATTAGCTATTTCATATTTACCTCATTATGTTCCTCCCTGAGACTTATTAACATGGCTTGTATGTGTCAGAAGCTGGTGTTACTGTCTGTTGCGAGCATATCCCTGCATTGTATCTGGTGGCTTCTGTCACATCCTTTATTTCTGATACTTCCAGATTCAACCGTGACACCACTGCTTCTGAGAAGGAAGTTGAAAAACAGAAGAAAAATGGTGTTGTGATTTTTCACATAAGTATTCCTTGTGTGCATTTGATAATGCTGCTCTCTCTGGTTCCCTATACATAAGAACATGGTTATAGTGAAACATTCTTATGTAACCATCTGTCTCATAAACTCATTGAGGACACTTTAATTGCAAAATTCCAACAAATTTACAGATTACAGTTGTCCCTTGGCATCCAATGGGGATTGGTTCCAGGACCTCCTACAGATACCAAAATCAAGGATGCTCAAGTTCCTTATATAAATGCTGTGGTATCTGCACATAACCTACACACATTTTCCTGTATACTTTAAATCATCTCTAGATTACTTATATACCTAAAATAATGTAAATGCTATATAAATAGTTATACAGTATTATTTTTATTTTTATTGTTGCATTATTATTTTTTATTGTTTTTTCCCCAAATATTTTTGAACCACAGTTGGTTGAATCTGTGAATGTTTGAATACATGGATATGGAATCCGCAGAAAAAAAGAACTGACTGTATTTGAAGACAAACTACAAATGTTTATTTTAGTTCATGATTATTTGGGGGGTTTTTTGGTTGTTCAGATGGATTTTGGGTTTTTTTGGTTTAGCAGCTTTTTTAGTCATTGTTTTTCTTTAATTGTCATTGTGTTTTAATTAGGTACATATCAGAGCACCTTACTGTACCTTACATCAAGTTATTCTTATACTTCACCTCACCAGTATCTGCAGAATATTTCTGTGTATTTGGAAGTTCTGCTCTGCCTTCCAGAGCAAAAGAAGCTGTAGTTCTTTCCAGCAGTTTTGCTATTTAAGCCATTTGTTGAAAACGATTAACTGCTACTGCTGTTGCTTAAATGTTTTTCAAATATGTCCCATCATTTTCATTCCCACTCTTACTTTGTTAGATCAAGGTCTCATCATCTCTCAATGGAACTAGCGTCTCCTGACTAACTTTCCAGCTTTCTGTCAGCTTTCTGTCTCTTTCCCTTTTATTGTTGATCAATTCTCTGATCTTTTAAAAATGTAAATCTAAATTGTCCCTTCTGGGTATCAGTGGCTCCCTGTTGATTCTGTTAAGTGTGGTATATGAGGGCCTTTATTTTTGTTTTGTTTTTTTAATTTTAACCTCAGTATCATACAATAGGAAGGACCTTTATTAGTTAGTCATCTTCTCTAGATGCTGTGCACTCCTACTTCTAATAAAAGGCTACCTGTTATAGCCCAAGGATGCCAGGGTCTCTCTTTTCCCACTTTTTCCTCTGCCTGGAATGCCTTTTTCTGGTGAACACCTACTCAGCCTTTAATACATGCTCAAAATGTATTAAATGAATGGTGCCTTCTATGACTTCCTCAGACAACATGGTATACTCTTTTACCTGTGTTTTCTTACACATTTGTCTAAATCAAGAGATTAATTGAATAAAGAAGTAATGGCATTTACTTTATAGTATTTTAATTACTATATGTCGGCACAAGTAAAGATTTCCATTTTTAAAAAGTATTATACATATAAAATTTATGGAGTTGTTGATAACATAGTCAGATATTTACCTTTAATATTTGGCCATTAACTTAGTTATACATAAATATTTTAAATCACATATCATATAAAAGTCTTAATTTAGAAAATTTTTTTTTCTCATTTTTACAATTTTATGGAGACTCTTCATATATCCTGATAGTATGTTTGAGTAATCAAACACATTTGGAGTCATCAAGTACACTTTTCTCAGAGTATACTATCTTCACATCTATTTGTTTGAAATATAGTGCTTTTAAAACTTGTGCATGATAATGTCATTAGAAATTTGTCTACAAGCCACAAGAACCTATTTGACTAGTGTAGGATGGTGGCTCTTTTAATTCAGTCTATAGATACATAATAACCTCCTTAAAGTAATTAATTGCAGTATTTTTTAATGATCTTTAATATGCTTTTTTTCCAACAGTATCTACCCTTTGCATTATGCATAACCCCAGGAATAATGACTGTCTATTAAATTTCTTTGCCTTTCTAAAAATATTAATTCCATCACATGACCTTCTAAGCATCCAAACTAGTACTAATTGCTACTGTTTCTTTCCTAAACATTGTTTTGGTCAAAAAAAAAAAAAAAAGTAATTGAAAAGATTTCCTCTTCCTGTAATGGTGGACTGGGCCACTCAACTGATTCTTTCAAATTCCATTGTCTAGGACAAGATGCATGGTCAAGCCTGAAACCTGTGACAGGGAACCATACCTTCCCAAAAGGAAGAGCACTGAATATTTTGAACAGTAATAAAATCCACAGATTCTGAACTATTAGTGCCCCTAGTGGTTTGGGAAAATAAACATTATCTTTGGAGGATAACCTCACCTTTGACTTCAAATAACTACAAAAATATCTACCAAAGATCATTAGACGAGGAGATAAGACCATAAGTGATAGCCAGAAGAAATAATACACAATAGAAACACACCCACAGAAACTCCAAATATGGGGATTATTGTGAAATAAATTACGAAAGAACTACTTACAGTATTCACAGAGGTAAAAGCCAAGCTTAGATTTCATCAGGAAATCATAAGCAGTGAAATAACAGATTTGAAAATGAGCCACGTAGGAATTCTAGCACTGAGAAATAACCAAAATTTAAAAAGAGGTGGGTGATTTTAATATCAGAGAGAACTAAAAAATAAATCATCAAAGTAGAAGACAAATCAGAAGAAATAATAAAAATACACTATCAAAAAACAAAAGATAATAAAATACAGAAGAGTAAGTAAGAGATATAGAGAACACAGTGATATCTAGTATACTCACTGAACTCCCAGAAAGAAAAATTTTTTGTGCAGTGGTGCAATCTTGGCTCACTGCAACCTCCCCCTCCTAGGTTCAAGCAATTCTCCTGCCTCAGCCTCCCAAGTAGTTGGGGTTACAGGTGCATACCACCACACCTGGCTATTTTGCATTTTAGTAGAGATGAGGTTTCACCATGTTGGCCAGGCTGGTGTCAAACTCCTGACCTCAAGAGATGCACCCACCTCGGCCTCCCAAAGTGCCACTGTGCCCAGCCCAGAAAGAAAAATTATAGAATATAGAGTCAATATTTGAAAAGAGGAAAGCTGCAAACTTACCAAAGCCTATGAAAAACATCACACAAATTCAAGCAGTCCAAGAAATTCCAAGCAGAATATATTTTAAAACCCTTAGCTAGATATATTACTGTGAAATGTAGAAACCCAAAGATGAATAGAAAATTATAAAAGCAGCTGGAAAAAGAAAGCAGATTTTATTCAAAGCAATGACAGACTGACAGTAACCTTCTCATTTAACAGGAACATGGAAGCCACAACAGAGTACAGTGGTATCTAATATACAAAAAGAAAATAAGTGCTACACAGAAAAAGATCTTTAATAAATGAAGGTGAAATAAAAGACACTGTCAGGTCAACAAAACAGACACATACTAAAAAGAATTTTTAAAGAGTACCCTTAAAATACAAGCAGTGGAGATCAAAGAAGGTAACAGATTAATGGATGATAGTGAATGCATATTGACTATATGAAATAATGTTTTAAATTTAAATATATATAAATACATATAGTCTGTTATAATACATTACAAAAGTAGCATACAAATCAGGAGGAGTAAATGAAGTTAAGGTGTTCTAAACTCTTTATATTGTGTGAGAGAAGGAAAAAGCTATCAGTTAACATTACACTTTGATAAGCAAAGGTGGAATATGACCTTTGGTGAAAAAAAGGCTACCAGAAGATTAATAAATAAATAAGCTCCTAACAGATAACATAAAACACTATCTTTCTGGCTATGAGATAGGAAAATATTTCTTCAATAGGACACAAAAAAATAATCAGAAAGGAGAGAATTGATAAATGCATTACGTTAAAATTAGAATCTTTGTTCATCTGGACACTACTGATAGAGGGAAAAACCACAGCACAGAGTGGGAAAAAATATTTGCAGCACATATAACCACAAAAAGACTCACATCCATATCAACAAATCATTAAGAAAAAGACTCATAACAGAAAATGGAGTGAGAGATTTTAACAAAGTGTTCTCAATGAAGGAGATCCGAATTGCCTTAAACATATGATAATGTGCTCAATCTCATGTATCAGGGAATTGCATATTCAAACCATAGTGAGATACCACTGCACACCCAACACAATTGTTTAAATTTAAAAGGAAGACTGGCAATGCCAACTGTTGATGAGGATGTGGAATAGCAGGGATTCTTCCGCTCTGCTGGTGAGAATATAAATTACAATCATTTTGGAAAACAGTTTAGAAGCAATTCTATTCATATATGTGTGACCAAACAAAAATGTGTTTATAGCAGCATTATTCAAAATAGCCCGCAACTAAAAATAAATCATCTATCGATAGTAAAATGGATGAATTACAGTGTATTTCTACAGTGAATACCAATGAAATATACTCACAAGAAATGAGAGTATCTCATGTTGAGCAAAGGAAGGCAGAAATACATGCTGTAGGATTTCATTCATGTAAAGTGCAAGAAAGGGCAAAACTAATATCTGATCTTACAAATACACTTAATTAGTACTTTGAGGAGGAGAGGGTATGGGTGTATGGTAATTGGGAGAGGCACAAGCAGGCTTTTAATATACTGTTTCTTGGTCTGATTGGTCTTCACATAGGTGCGTTCACTTTGTGATAATTCATCAAGCTGCACACTTATGGTCTGTGTATTTTTCTATATGTAGTGTGACTTCAATTAAAAATGTTATTTAAGACAAAGTGATTGAGAGACTACCCAGTAATATATGAGATTTGTAAGGACCGAAATATAAAGTGATAACCTCCTTAGGATGATTTTAAAGAAATCCTTCCCTTAAACTGGCAATACGGACTATTTTTTTACCTTTGTTTCTCTCCTAATAGACTGTCAGTTTGGTGGGGGCAGGGCCTGTGTCCTCATCTCTGCCTGACAGAAGGGACTTTCTCTGTTTGTGGGATTCATAAAATAATGTACTAACATGAGAAATGTATTTGTTTCCAGGTTAAGAAAACGACTGAAGCCACCTTGCAGACAATACAAGATATGGTCACCATCGAGGACTATGATGTTTCTGAATGCTTCCAGCACAGTCGTTCCACAGAATCTGTGAAGTCCACTGTCTCTGAGACCTACCTGAGTAAGCCCAGCATTGCCAAGCGAAGAGCCAACCAGCAGGAAACTGAACAGTTCTACTTCATGGTGCGCCCGCCACTTCCCAAGCTACTCTACAGAACTCAGATCTAGGATTCCCAAGGGCTGCTTCTATAATCGCATCAGAATCATCTGGGGTTCTTTTTATTAAAATAGACACCTGTCTACCAGCAGAGCTCCTGATTCAGTCAGTCTCGGAGTTTAGGAGTTATTTAGAAGTTAGAGGACTTCTCTAAAACAGTACTTTTAGCTGGGCACAGTGACTTAATGCCTGTAATCTCAACACTTGGGAGGCTGAGGTGGGAGGATCATTTGAGCCCAGGAGTTTGAGACCAACCTGGGCATCATGGCAGAACCCTGTCTCTACAAAACATACAGACAAACAGACAGACAGACAGATAGATTAGATTAAATTAGATTAGATTAGATAGATAGATAGATAGATAGATAGATAGATAGATAGATAGATAGATAGTCACACATACACACACACACAGTTGGCAGGCATAATGATGTGCACCTGTAGTCCCAGCTACTTGAGAGGCTGAGGTAGGAGGATCGCTTGAGCCCATGAGGCAGAGAGGTTACAGTGAGCTGAGATCACCCTACTGCACTCCAGCCTGGGCAAGAGAGTGAGACCCCAACTCTAAAATTTAAAAAAAAAAAAAAAAGAAAGAAACAGTACTTTTAAATTTTAATATCCATATGTCACCAGGATAGCTGGTTAAAGTGCCAGTTCTAATTTTCAGAGGTCTGGTACAGAAGGGACCTGAGAATATGCATCTCTTCTATGCTCCCAAGGGTTGGCTGATGCTGGTGGTCTGCAGACCACACTTCGAGTAGCAAGTTTCTAGGATCTGGAAGATCAAAGTGGCTGGATTTTAGATCTATGAAAAGTTCCTTGACACTGAATAGTTTTTAAAACTTAAAAATTATTCTTGTCTTTTGCAGAAACTCAGAGAATATTTGGAAGGCAGTAATCTCATCACAAAACTTCAAGCCAAACATGACTTGCTGCAGAGGACCCTTGGAGAAGGTGAGTTATTCCAAATATATGAGAAGATGACCTGGATGATACATTGTATCATGTATATATTCCGGAAAGAGTATGAATTGTGCATTTGTGCTTTAGGAAGCTGAGGATGCTCTGTGTTTAGATTTGGTTTCATCTGTATATGTCATAAGCAAGTTCTGCCAGCAGTATTTTCTTCTGAAGCATGGTACTAACCTTGAGGAAATGTAGTGAAATCTAGGGACAGCTAAAAAGTCAATACCGAGCTCCTACGGAGGGATCTTCAGAGCAGATCTTAGAAAAGTTTAGAGATGCTGCCCCTCCCTTACCTGCTGACCCCCCAGTTGCTTCTTCCTTCCCCTCTCAGGCTTCTGCACCCTTCCAGCCCCACCCCTGTTTGTTAAATGGTATTCGTTGTTCTATTTATTGCCTATTTAGACTCTGGAAACCAGCTAAACCAGTTTGGGTGATATTTTTCTTTCAATAGGCATTGGCTTATTGAAATTGTAGTTGAGAAACAATCTTACAGTATAAGTAGATTGCTATGTCTAATAATAATGACAAAAACAACAGCAACAGCTAACACTTGTAAGGCTTTCTCTGTGCCAGGCTTTGTTCTGAGCCATATATTTAACTGTACACTATTAATTTCTCCATTTTTACAAATGAGGAAACTGAGGGGAGATATGGGAATATAAGCAAAAGGGGACTGTGTAAATGTTACTGTTTCTCTTTGTCTTTATGAAATTTAAAAGGAAAAAGATAAATAACAAGCAAAGTCCCTGTCTTAAGTACCTCATAGTCTGTCCTTTATCTTTTATTCACACTAGACCCTGCCAGAAGTTATAAAAAGTAAAAGAGAACATGGAAGGGAGTGGGAAATGAGAGGACTGAGTTGTGTGAGTAACTCAGGTCAAAAAAGAGATTGCCCCTCAGACCTAAATTCTTGCCTCCTACCATTGTGGAACCTTCCTTACCCATAAAGTTTCCCTCACTGTATCTCCTGGTTTCTGCCAAAGAACTCATTGTCCTCAGGGAATGACCACATGGAGAAAGGTTATTGTGACCTAAGCACCATGTCTGACACAGTTAGGTTGCTGGATTCCAAGAGGCGAATTTCACCTAAAAGAAAAAAAAAAGCAACACTTAAACTACTAAAAAGTGTCTGTACAAAATAAAATAACCAAATACAACATGTGAACCTTCACACACTAGATTAAATTAGATTCTGAATGAAAAAGCAAAAGTTATGAAAAACATTTTAAAGACAGTTTGGGAAGTTGAAATATAGACTGTATTTTAAATGAAATTATTGAATTAGTGTTAATTTTTCTAGATATGATCATGGTATTTTGAAGAAGAACATTCTTATTCTTAAGAAATGCTTGCTAAATTGTCATGATATCTGCAACTTACCTTCAAATGGTTCCAAAAAAAAAAAACAGAGAGAGAGAGAAAGAGAGAAGGTCCAGTCAATGTCACAAACTTAACAGCTGGAAAACCTACGTGAAGAGGATAAGGATGCTTTCTATGCTGCTCTTTTAACTCTTCTGTAGGTTTGAACTTTAAAAAAAAAAAAAAGCCTTTTTATCTTTGAATAGTTTTCTCACAATTGTGTCCTTTTTTTTTCTTTTTTCCCTCATGGTATCATGTAGGCTCTTTTTTTTCCCCCCAATTTTTCATAAATGCCTGATATTTCAAGTGATGCCCTCAAGGTCATTTGCCAGCCCCAAAGCATAAATTATCCTAAGCGTAAATGAGCACTTACAGGCAAAAAGTCCTACCCTGTGAGAATGGATACCATTTTACAAATTGTGTTTGAGAGTATGAAGTAGTGCGGGAATTCATTCTTGGCAGTGCATGCAGACACGTGTTAAAATGCTTGGGGCCACATTCTAAAACTTTTATGGTACATATTCAACATGGATTCTCTTGTGTCTCCTAGAGAGAAAGCCCCAATTGTTAATATTCTTTTACGTGTTATTTTTGGATAGGGCTATATTTTAGCCAATTTATTGAATTCACATGCCAAATTCCACCTTTAGCTGCTGAACTGCATAAATCTATATTATACATTGTGAGCTGCAAGTCAGAATTTTTCTTTTCTTTTCTTTTTTTTTGAGATAGAATTTTGCTCTCATCATCCACGCTAAAGTGCAATGGCACAATCTCACCTCACTGCAACCTCCACCTCCTGGGTTTAAGTGATTCTCCAGCCTTGCCTCCTGAGTAGCTGGGATTACAGGCATTTGCCACCACACCCAGCTAATTCTGTGTTTTTAGTAGAGATGGGGTCTCACCATGTTGGCCAGGCCGGTCTCAAACTCCTGACCTCAGGTGATCCACCCACCTTAGCCTCCCAAAGTGCTGGGACTACAGGCATGGGCCACCATGCCCAACTCAGGATTTCTTTATCTTGGAATTTCTTTCAATGGGCTCTGGTATTCCAGAGACACAAGCTATGTTGAGGTGTGTAAGACCTTCACAGGAATCAATTTATGCTGCAGAAGAAACTGGATGGCTTTCATCCATCAGTAGCAGGCACACTAGCCTCTGCCCACTGGTTGCAGACCTCTCTGCTCCCTAGCCCTGACCCTTTTGCAAACTTGGTAGCACACCAATTGCTGGTCACTGCCTGAATTTGACACTGGTAACTTTGCCCAGAAAAAAGCTGAGCATGGGAGACATGCCCCACCTTTTAGCTCAAGCATTATAAGCCTGCCAGCTTTCCATGCAAGCCCTCTTCATGTTAATAGGCAACACCAAAGGAGACCAGGAGAGTTCATGGTGCCCATCCCATGGTGAAGTAATCCCATGGTGAGCCCTTATGGAGGAATCTGGAGTCTAGATTTGGCATAATAGGGTTACTAGTACAGGATTCAATGGTATCTTTGGGGACAGTCTTGACTTGGTATATAGAAATTGCCTCTCTGAAGTATACTAGACTCACCATTGCAAAAACTGCCTTTATAGTAAAACAAATAGAGCCTCACCCGAAGATTTAGCAGTTGCTCATACACAGCAGAATCTGTAACTACAGACATGTGTTTGGCCTGCCTTACTGCTCGATTTCTGGCAGGCTGCCAGTGGTCCAGTGAGTTCTTTGATTTACAGCATTGTGATGTGCAACTAGACTGGGCTCTTAAAGTGGCACTGTCAAAATTCAGAATTCCAAATCTTTGAAAACTACTGAAATAGAAACACATAATGAGTTGTTAAGACCTAACTCATCATTATCATTTTCTTCATCCCTCAGCAACACCATTATACCTTTCTGTGATGTCATTTGTTGTTAAATCATAGAAGTTAAACTGACCACAGTAAATGAGATATACATCTAGAAAACTGAGAAGCTGAATTGTTTTTTCTTTTTCAGTAATGAGCCTTAATATTTACATTGGCTTCTTTGTGTGCAGCATTTGGAGTTAAGGGGGTGTAAATATCAGTGCAATTTTGCTAAACACAGAAAATCTGACACTAGGAGCTGAGCTCCATATTACATTGCTTCTTGCCCTGGACATCAGATTTCTGACAAAGGAATTTAATAGATTATCCTCACATGATCCATTATCTGTTTCTGAGAAGGAGTACAAGTATACTTTCAAAAGGGAACTCATTGTGAATAATTATGGTTTTGTAGAAAAGCACTGCAGTAGTTGGTATTCTTAAGGAAGAAAAAGGACTGGAAAGTAATGCCAGGAGTTCTCATCAGTCATTCTTTAGGGAGCAAATACAGGATGCCTGGGTCTCATTTGAGCTATACACATTTTAAGTATTTTATCTCTTTTTTTAAATATCAGATTACCACTAAACTATATTTTGGTTTTCCCCATTAACTATATGTAGGAGATAAAATACATTTAGGTGTGAAAAATAATTCACTTCATAATTCTCACATGAAATTTAAGAGTAGCTAAAAATAACGTTTGCACCAAAAATGGCCCAAGTTAATCCTGCATCATTTTTTCTTTCCAAATGGTTTGTATGGCAGGGGAGGGAAGAGACAGGGGGAAGGAGTGGTCTGTTGTTTTTAATAATTAATAGCTTTCCAAAGAAAATGATTGAAATCTAATCCTCAGACCACTGGAAGCTTTCACATTTCTCTGGGAGGGAGAGTCTTCTAAGCTTGTGTGTTATTGATCTATTAATGATGATACTGATTAAAAAATAAAACCTCATTCATCAGTTGAGACACACTCAAAGACTATTAGTTGAAAAAACGATGGATGCGGTAGTGCAGTTATGCTGTGAATGATAGTTCTTGCAAAGCTTGCTCTTGGTTCATTATTCAAAGTGTATCTTTTATGGGTTTTTAATTTTTTATCTCATACTATTAACTATGGATGGATGGAACAAAATAATTTTAAGCATTTTACATATTTTCTAAATCTAAGGAATAATGTGGGATATTTTAACAAAAATAGCATAATTTCAGTTATAACACATTTCATTTCTAAGGAATTCTTGCTGGCATCATTATCATTGAGTCACTTGAAAGTGATTACCTATGTTATCAAATTTACATTTATAGATATTTATTAATTTAATAATGTATATATTTATAAAATTTATTTAAGTTACTTAAATATTCAGTATTTTGTATTTGGCTTTAGCCATATGAGGCAGACAGAATTGTAAGCCATAATCCCTACCTTTCTTCTAGGATCTTTCGAAGTATTTGCCAGGAAATAAAGACTCACATTTTTAAAGTTAGTACATTATAGTGCTTGGGAGCTTAGGACTGGGATTAAAACAAACCTGGACCTGAGTGCTACACCCACTTCATACTAATAGTGTGACCTTGGGCAAGTCACTTTTCTATATGCTCAGTCTTTTCAGTAAATAAGGATAGTAAGAGAAGCTACCTCATAAAGTCATTGTGAAAATTGTGAGTTAATACATGTAATATAAAGTGCTTATGATGTCTAATAAATATTAGACATCATTGCTGTTTTTAATTGTTGTTACTAATATATATTGCATCATACCCAATTAGACTTATTGCTGTAATAAAGTATGCAACATGACAATATAATACAGCACAAGCCAGAGAGTTTCTCTACCCTCATCACTTTCACATTCCACCGCCTCACACTGGGTGATCTTATGTAGCTCCTATGGACCCAACACAACCTAAATCGTGGTAACATTCACATCTTTATCTCCAGCCCTGTCTTTTCTCTGTGCTCTAACCCTGTATAGCCAGCTTCCTGCTGAACACTTCCATTAGGATATCCCATAAGGCACCACATATCCCAGTCATGTCACCATCTGCCCCCTCTACTTCCCCGTAGACCTTTGCTCCTGTTCATGAATAGCTATAAATTATTCTGAAGTTCTATGTACACCTTTACTTTTTTCTTCTTCTCCAAAGTAGTAGAAGGCCATCAAAAGGAAGGGACTTATAATTTGAATAAGTAGAACTGGAAGGAGAAGGAGGGGGAGGAGGAGGAGGAAAAATCAGATTTTTCCTCTTCGCTTTATCCCATTTCAACTCATGGCCATGAACTCAGTCTGCCAGCACTTTTACTGTGGCCTGGCCCTATGTGAAGAAAGGTAGTCTCAGATTTTAACTCTTTCCCCCTTTTTAATCAGTAGATAATAATCAAATCCTTTATGTTATTTGTTATTCAAGAGCAGATAATAGAGTAAAAGACTGCTGCAGCCTGGGAGTGTTGATTTGCCATTCCCAACAAGCCAGCTTTCTTTGCCATTGTATATTGGCCTTGCCCCAGAAATCTGAATCACTGCATTATGATATGATAGGCTGGGCTTAGCTGTTTGTGCTGCAATGTGACCATCCCCTGCCAGGTATATTTTCAAGCTATTTCAGGACCATATCAGTATTTTGCAAACAAACCAGCTGAATGGTTCAACTTTCCCACATTCCTTCCCACCACTCTGCCCTAAACTTACAAAGCAACCGATAAACACATGCAAGCTTAAAATTACTGCAGATTGTGGGAGCACTACAAAAATTCAGCCCTGTTACTTAAAACAAGTCCAGAAATCCAAATGTATAAGCAATTCGTGTTTTGATGGACAGAGAACTCTGAAAGGCTTTTAGCTTACAAGTTGGTGGAATGTAGCATCATTTAATGTCCTAGTACTTTCATATTTGCAAATGTCATTTCTGATTACAGAATGCAACTGCTCTCTAGTCCCCTGATTCAAATTATAGAAAGAACATCAACTTAGTCTAAGGAAAATTGGACCTTCCCAACTCTATTTGAACCCATGGTTCTCCCCAACAAGTATCAATCAAAATAGAGAGACTAGCTAACATATAGATCTTGGATGTGTCTTACTTGTATTTCATTTTTGTGCTTACAGTTATGATCAAGCAGCTATTCTTGTTTCTTTTCTATAAAAAAAAAATTAGGGTGGGGAGTTGGGGTGGCATAATGGGGAGAAATGCCAGATATAGGTGATGAGGAGGAAGGCAGCAAACCACACTGCCATGTATATACCTATGCAACAATCGTGCATGTTCTTCACATGTACCCCAAAACCTAAAATGCAATAAAATATATTTTTAACAAAAATTTTTAAAACCAACAAAACCTGCCTCAAATTGCCAAGTGAAACATGTTTCTCAAATCCTTAGAAGTTATTAAATTTTATGTTTAGATTTTATGACATGTTTACTTTGAATTATTTGTCTATCTTCATATGCTATCCTTATGTTTTCTATCATAAAAATGTGTAAGTTATTATAAACTCAACATTTTAAAATAAAGGGCAGGTGATACAAAAGAGTAGCACATACATTGCACTGATTCCGTTCTGTTTACTTACTTTAATTTTTTTCTGCAGGTCATAGAGCTGAGTATATGACTACAAGGTAGGAAAATATTTTATCCTAACTTATAACATGTTTCACTTTTCTCTTTAACAAGAAGCAACCATTTCAGCGCTGAAAGAATTAACATATTTTGTTAATGAATACGGGAGATAGTTTTGGCTTGACAAAGCATAGCAACATGAAATGTTTGGGCTTTTCACAAGACTAGGTATGTTCTGGCTTAAGTGTTTCCCTCTGGAATTGTAAAGCTCTTTAATAAGCAGAGACAGTAACAAAAACCTAAGTTAAACAGGCTTGATGTATCTAATCCAGAACACTTTAAGCGTTTCTTAATAGTGTGACAGGACTTTTGATTTGATAGTTTAATTTAAAAAATATGATGTTTACATCTATGCATAAGTAGAAAGTATAATTATTTTCTATTCCTATTTTGTTTTGGTCATATAAAAATTATAGCTGGCCAGGAGCAGTGGCTTAGTCTGTAATCCCAGCACATTGGGAGGCTGAGAGGGCTGGATCACCTGAGGTCAGGAGTTCAAGACCAGCCTGGCCAACGTGCTAAAACCCTGTCTCTACTAAAAATACAAAAAAAAAAAAAAAAATAGCCAGGTATGGTGGTGGGCTGTAATCCCAGCTACTCAGGAGGCTGAGGCAGGAAAATCACTTGAACCCGGAACGCAGAGGTTGCAGTGAGCCAAGATCGTGCCACTGCATTCGAGCCTGGCTGAGAGAACGAGACTCCATCTCAAAAAAAAAAAAAGATAAAAATTAGACCTATATTGAATATCCTTAGGATTTTTGCTCTCTCTATATTCTCCATTTTGATTCACTTTAAACATTTAACTTTTAACCCGTGTTCCCATATTGTACTTTCTTCATTCAGGGGAGGATTGTAAAACCACTACAGAAGGAAGAGCCATTTGGGCAGCAGATTCCAATTTGGGTTGCAGAAAGTTTGTGGCAACTTTTATTTTTGTCACCATTTGTGCAACAGCCAGAAATTATCTAATTAGCATAGCAAGATTTTGCACTTTTGAAGTTGAGTTCTCTTTGAAATAAGAGGCATTTAGAACCCTAGTATATCTGTTGCAGTAATTGGCAAGTCGACTTTCAAAGATCTATAATGTTACTGCTGGGCAGCTTATTCATAAGGAAGCCCCTTGTACTTCTTGGTAAACCAACTAGAAAGATACAGCTCCTGACTTTTCCAAACCTAACCAAAAAAAAAAATATACTGAGGTTTTCTTTCACCATGTCAGTGAAAAAGAGGACTATTACCTCTACCTGGTAATATGCAGCTTATAGAGATGTTTTTCATCTATAGTATCTCCTTACACTATTAGTTATTTTACCTGTTGTTTCTCAATTATAATTAATGTAAAGCATTTCAAAAAAAAGATTTTTTTAAAAACAGAAATGTAAATATATTAATTTGCAGTGAGAGCTAAAATTGCCAGATAAACTAGATATTCACATCAACCTGACCAGTACTTCCTCTCATGTGGGCATTCTCTATAGGAAACCAATGGTCAGGAAGCCATGTGCTAAGCACAGAACCAGAATGGGTCATGCCATTGGAATGTTGAATTGTCCTAGCTCTGTTTGCTTGATGTAGGCATAGCAGAGCCAGAATCATCAGACCTCCACCATGGAAATTACTCGGATAAGCACTCAGGCAGTTCAATTTCATTCCAAGTTCCTCTCACGATTTTTGTGTGTTCACATTTAACATACTTGAGAATCCTTGGGAGAGGTGATTTTCAGGCCTTTGATAGAAGACTCAGAAGATATCCCCCCATTAGCCAGGATTACCCTGTGTCTCCCAGTCAAGTGGGGACAATGATTCAGTGCACTGGAGGTTTTTGGCTCCAGCTACAAGATTGGCTTGCTCCGTGAATCAGTGACCAAACAAAATTCTAATCTTCTTAGCTTTGTCAGCTTCCTCAGATATCACCAGATATGAAGCTCTCTTGGACCTTGTTGTCATAACCACGTTTTCTAGTTTCTGTGTTTAATGCTTTGTTATCTTGGGGCCTTGCTGACCCCGGAAAGACTTCTGACCCTGGAAGGGGTCAGCAAGGCCCCAAGATATCAAAGCATTAAACACAGAATTTGTCAATCCTCCCAAGATTAGCCAATTCATAGCAGTAGTAAGGACTGGCTTGCAAGTGTGCCTTTTGTATGCAAGCCTGGTGATCCATAGCACCTGCCTCCAACCACCTCCTTCATCAGGTTCTCACATTTAGGGCCACTATTCCCCTTCCCTAAGCCCAGGGCCAGGTATGGGACAATTTAGGGATAGTCCCTATGTCCCAAAGCCCACTGGAATCATTCAAACTAGCCTATTCTAAACCTGCTTGCCCAGCTTCTCCCATTCCCTCCAGTGAGAACCACAATAAAGACTCTTGCGCGCATTTTCCTTTACCCCTTCTGCATCCTGACCAATCCTGATGTTTCCTTCTGCAGCCTCCCTGACAGTGGGGCATGTCCCCAACTCTTAGGAACTGTGAGTAACTATCTTGTCAGTAATAGTTGTCTCCTGATCCTTGGCCTCACCATACCTGAATAAAAATAAAATCCACAATCAATCAATCAATCAATAAAATCCACATTTTAAAACACTTAAAGGAGTGGATGAAGTCAAGTACATAGGATTAAAGCCATTGGTGGTTGGTGGTTTTGTTCTTTTTACACCTAGAAGATTCCTTCCTCTGTGATGGGCACAGAATTCATTGTTTAAAAGAGATCTCAGCAATTTCAGCCGTGGTAGGAGAGGATACATTGCCTGGTAGAAGTTTCCATATTCTCTTCTAGATACTCGCAAAGGCTCCTTTTCACCTCACCAGCACCATGGGACTTCAGGTGTGCTTGCTGTGCACCCATTCATCATATGAGCCCATCCAGGGAGGTCTTAGAATTTAGCTACGGAAGGCCATACCAGTATTTGTTTCCATACGTGACAGTGTCTTGTGAAGCTAGTCAGGCTTCCGCGTAACTTCTTGGGATTTGGTATACGAGCCAGACTTTCTGAACTTAAGCTAAATGAACTAAAAAAGATGAATTTTCCTAGAGAGTCTGAAGCTTAATGAAGGGCTTTACACAATTTCCAAGTGTGGTGTGTATCCTCCTGTAAGCTTTGCAGTTAAGAAGGAGTTTTATATGAAAACATCCAGAGACAGGTTTCAGGGTTCTCCTTCCTTGTATTTAATTCAGCACAGTAGTTGAAGTTGAGTCAGGTAATCTTGTCTTCTTTCCACTAATGGGAGAGAGCAGAAGAGATTCCTTTTCTGCAGTAACAGGACAAGGTGATGCAGAGTTTCTGAATATACTGCATGCTGCACTGGATGTGCATGTCAGAGAGAATGGCTTATTCACCAGGGCAGACAGGCAGACTGGAGAGGAAGAGTCTGCAGTGGCATAAACAAGTACATCCTCATGCTCTACAGATATTTAGATGGTGGAATAGTTTGTTCTAAAGAAATAATAACTCGTGCAAGCCTGTATGTCCCCCAAATCAGAAAAAGCAGTGAACCCAAACTGTTTTTTTCACTTGTGACCCATTAATAGTTACTTTTGAATAAAATGAAATCCCATTACTACTAGAGGGGTATCGAACAGATGTGATGTTATTTGCATTGGTATTTTGGGCTGAATGAGGTGGCTCATGCCTATAATCCCAGCACTTTGGAGGCCAAGGTGAAAGGATTGTTTGAGCCCAGGAGTTCAAGACCAGCCTGGGAAACACAGGGAGATGTCCCTACAAAAAATTAAAAAATTCGCTGGCACGATGGCATGCACCTGTAGTCCCAGTTACTTGGGCTGAGGTGGGAGGATCCCTTGAGCCCAGAAGGTGGAGGCTGCAGTAAGCCGTGATCATTCCACTACACTACAGCCTGGGTTATAAAGCAAGACGCTGTCTCAAAAAAGAAAAAAAAGGCATGAACCTAAAAATGTTATATGTACTTCTCCATTTGGGGATCTACTGGAGCCCTAATCTTTATGACTGGTTGTATCTTACTGTGTGGCTTGTAAACCAAATAACAAGAATGCTGGTTTGTTAACATTTGGCCAAATAGCTAACAAGTCTACTTGGTAGTGCTTATAATTTTATAACAAACTAGCAAAGAAACAAATGTCAGCTGCAACATACAGGGAAACAGCAATGTGAATAAATAATTCATATGATTTTTGATACAGAAGTGAAAGTAAATAAATGGGAAACAGGAGGGATGTTTTCCCCTGTGACTGAGGGAGAGGGGAAGGAACCCAAGATTCCCGTGTTTTGTAATTTTGATGTGACCTATAGATGTTTCATTTATTGTTTGATTTCTTCCATGCTCAGTAATTATATTCCCTTCCCTTAGGCCTCCAAATGTTCCCCCTAAGCCCCAGAAACACAGGAAGTCCAGGCCCCGCTCACAGTATAATACTAAGTTGTTTAATGGGGATTTGGAAACATTCGTCAAGGTACTGGCACCAGCCATCTGGGTGGCTGATCTCCACGCTTCTTAACTATAATGGTCTCAGCCTCTTGTAAGAGGAGGCAGGTCATTATGTCCAAGTCTGTCCTGGGGCTCTTTGCTTTCCCAGATAATCAATATAATATTTCCTGAAGTCAGAGAGGAAAGAATATTTGGGTCGAGTGCCTTGAGAAGAGAGAATAAATATGGGTATTATGTGGGCATGAAAGAAAGCCCGCTTTATTTTTTTTTAAAGAGCGATAATTTGTACAGAAAGTTAAAAAGCAACCTGATAAAAATGTTGTCTTTTTGCTCATGCAAATGAGATGGCACAAAATGATTTTTAAAGTCTGCTTGTTAGGCTAGCTCTGAAGCACAGCAGGAGTTTTGATTTCCCATGACTTGAGGAATTCATTATATTGAATAAATTGTAAGGCCCTGTAATCTATACCTTGTATCTCTGCTGTGTTTACTCTTCGTCTTCTTTTTCATCCTGTATTTCTGATAATGCTTCTAGCCGAGGACGAAGGAACTCGCACACGAGACATCAGGTATAGTGCTAGAGGGACATGAGGGTGCAGCCTCCTTCACTGTCGGTATCATTTTCAAGTCGCGCTCATGCTTGGCTTTAATTAGATTGTTAAGGTTTTTAAAAGAAAAATGTTTGCAGTTGGAAATTAGACAGGTTTATAAATAGGTTTTACTTAGAAACTGTAGAAATCAAACCCTAGAGGAAAAAATGGGTACATTAAACCCTTAGTTTTTACATTATGTCTTTGGCAAATATATCAAGTGTGATCAAGGGCTTTTATTAGGTAAAGTCAAGGTTAAATATAAAATACACATTTAATACTGGATTATGGACCCTCGTGTGAATTTTACAAAAAAGAAAAGGGCTTGGGGCTTGTTTTTTCCTTTAGAGCTTACATTTTATGGCATGGCTGCCATGCTTCTGCAAACGAAGTTCATTTAGGAAATCACATCATTAATAACCTGCCTTAATGATATGTTACAGGTGGCTTACTTTCTTAGGTCTGTCTATTGAATACGTTTACTAATAATTAAAGAAATGTGCATGTGGCATGTATATGGACAGATAGATACATACATACATAATATATAGATTAAAAACCTCTGGCAGCGTTAAAAAGCAGCCCTACTCTGGAGTTAAGTGAAAAGCCACTGAAGAACTAAATAGCAATTACAAATCTACTGCCTTAAGCCTTAAACCCAGAAGAGCCTATTGGCTCTAACTTAATATAAAATTATTGTCAAATCTGATTATCTAGTTTCCCAGCCCATGGCTTATAAGCAGGGGCAAATTAGATGGAGAGAGAGGCACAAAAAAATGAAAGCAATGAGATATTCAGTTGAAGGCCTGGCAGAGAAAGAGAATAGAGAAAAGCTGCAAGAAGCAGACATAGAATTCTGTTGTATTTGATAATACAGTACGAGAATGGCTACTTAAGATGATAGGGAAGCACGAATTTTTTTTATATATTTTTCATTAAGAGCAGTTAAAGGAAAGTAAATTGAGGCACTAGAGAATAAATAAACCAGCTATCATGGAAAATTCACTTACAGAAGCTCTTTACTGCCCAGATGGCACATTGAAAAACCTTTGGTAATAGAAATAATACTGAGGGTTCCCTTCCACTTCTAAAAAGGGCTCAATCACTTGAAACCTTCACAATGTCACTGTGAAGACATTTGCAAGAGCAAAACCATTTTTCTCTTTTTCTCATGGGAAAACTGACACTAAGGGACTAGTTTGAATGATAGATGGAATGCACTGCATTGTTGTTATAAAATATTTTCTTATATTTTCTACCTAAACATCTGAAATCTATAAAATTAAATTAAATCACATACCCATTACTTTTTGACTACAAAATTCATTATATCTGAATGAAATACTGATCACAGGTTTCTAAAAAAGCAAGTAAATGTAAACACAAAAACATTTTTTAAAAATATGAAAACCTAAGATATTTTATTGAGAACTTTCTTAGTGCAAACATTTTCCTTTTAATAACCTTTTATTCTTTGCTTTTCTTTTTGTTTACTAAGTTCAGCAGAGATGTAAACTAATGGTTTCCTTTTATCACTTACATTTAAAAATGTGTTGCTTTTAGATTAGTGTTCCATGAATTGTTTGTATAGTTTACTTCCCCTAAAACACTTATATCTTAAAGAAAAATCCTTTCACGTATTTAGTAAGTTGTGATATAATTACATTGCTGTTCTTGAGCTAACTAGTCCACACTAAAATGTGTTTTTATTCTTAAGACTCTTCTTTAAGAAATTAATAAAATTTGTGCTCCTAAAACAAATTAACTAATTAGAGAAACTTAATATAGGCTCAAGAAGTAATTGAGCCATTATCTGGTTTATACACTGATTAGATTGTCTTAAAACCTAAAATAAGACAATCCCTTAAGAAATATATTACCCATTCTAGGAATACTAAAGAGTTTAAATTGCTGAACTGCATTATTCCCAGTCCTTCCCCCACTGCTTAATTGGAAAGGTTAATGGATTCTGAATTGTTCTAATATATTAAGATAACCAACTTTTTCTTGCGTTTCAAAATAAAATTTCTCATGAATTAATATCTGATGTTAGGTAACCATTTTTGAGCCCCCTGGTTTTGTTATTTTTGTTGTTGTTTTTTAAGATCTAATTCCTGAAAAAGCAGAGTCTTAAAAGTACATGAAAAATAATTCTGTCGTCAGTAGCTTTCTTTAACTTCATGGAGTACGTGGCATCGGTACATATTTAACTGTGACCTCAGCAGCCTTTCATCTCATTTGTCATCCTATACATGTTTTAAAGCATTGCCACAATTTACATTTGTTCCGTAGAAGGCAATGACTGTTTTACAAGATGTGGGGAAAGAAGGCCCAAAAATGTTCCTTACTAGAAAAATGACATCTTCTGGGATATACATTTGTGTCATTTATTTGCTTCTTTCTTAAAATATGAAAACGTAACAATGAAAAATCTGTAAGTTCTGATACAAACTAAATAAATACATGCTTTAATTATCTCTCTAACAATTCTCATATTATGCATCTATAGACATGGAAGCCCTTTTATAACCTGTCATCTAGGTGATGTAGTCTCAGGGATGTCAGAGAACCCTGAGATGGCTGAAAGGCTGTCTTTCATGATGAATACAACCAACCAATCTGAAGATACTATGATTATAATACACAGAGTTTTTTTTTAAGTCCATTAAAGATTGATCACTTGTATAAGCTTTTAAAAATGAGTTATTCACATATTCATTTTGGTATGTGAGTCTTAATATAAGCAGAAGAGATGAGTCAGCTTTTGACTTCTCTAGGCAGAGCAGAGTAAGTTGAAACAGGATTGCCTTAAATGTATTTAATTTGGTTTGCTCCAGAACTGCAAAAATCCCTCTTTAATTCCTGTTAAACTGTAAGCCTTATTATCATGTGGGGTTTATACCTCTTCCTTGAGGTTAACTGGTTACCATCCCTTTACCCAGGACTCGGGACAGGTTATTCCCCTCATTGTGGAAAGCTGCATTCGGTTCATCAATCTCTATGGTAAGCCATAAACTACAGAATTCTTATTTTTTAAAAATCACTAGAAGTGTTTCAGTAAATTTAATTCCTGGGAAAGGGGGGACCCAGACAATGTGATAGGGTTTTTATTCTCTTTCCCTTCTTTTCTCTTTAGGTCTTCAGCATCAGGGGATTTTCAGAGTGTCTGGTTCCCAGGTGGAAGTCAATGATATTAAAAATTCATTTGAGAGAGGTAATTGCACATCTATCCCTATAAGCAAACCATGTTAAAAAGTCATCATGTTCTGTAAACTGAAGTGCCACCCTTATTCCGTATATCCTCAAAACCTTTCTCTTTGTATTTAATACAGTAGGGGTACAGTGGTAAGAATCCATTCAGAATAGCTGAGAAATGGGACCAAAATTATCAGCCCTTGTTATTAAAATTAGAAAAGCATATGAGTTCTGCATCTTGGTTGAGGACTGACATTGATAATTCTTGCCAGGTATATCAAATGTGGGGCTGAAAGGGTTCTAGAAGCATGGCCAGGACATCCCTGGGCCTAGACAGCAGGTAAGGGAGGCAGCTCCTCCCAGCAGCCCAGCTGCTCCCTTTGTCGGGAGCTCTTTCTTCCCTTCCTCTTCTCACCATCCTCAGACTCCTTCCCTGTGACCCTAGGGGTTGCCTTATGCTTGTTATTACTGGCTGTCAAGTTTTACTAAACTGGGACATATACCGTATATATTATTTTTTTCAATGTCAATACTTTATGTTCCCTTAATTTTTTATTTTTAACTATTATGGGTACCTAATGGTAATATGTATTAATAGGATACAGGTGATGTTTCAACACAGACATACAGTGTGTAATTATCACATCAGGATAACTGGGATGTCCATCACCTAAAATACACATCATTTCCTTATGTTAGCAACATTCCAGTTAGCACATTATAATTAGCAAAGCTGCACACCTTTGACATCTCTAGGCACAGACCTAGAATCATATGTGTCAGACAGACCTGGAATTATATCGGACTCTCAGCTACTAATCAATCATGTGATTTGGGTCTAGTCACTCAATTCCTATTTTGCCTCTGTTTCCTCATCTGCAAATCTGTAAAACTTGATAGTTAGAGCAGAGCAGCCACATGTGCCAAGTCTCATGCATTGGCCATCTTCAGGATAAACTGAAATACTGTAAAGTATCTGGTTCTGTACTAGCCACCACAGGCAAAATACACTGTCATTTTTCCTTGAAATTTTTCCTGGTATTTGTTATTTGTGATCTGCTTGGGTGAGGCTTTCTCACAGTGGGCAAAAATAATAGTAATTATTATATTCTGATAAATTCATGTTCAGCGATTTCTTGCCCTAGGAACAAAGAAAAGGGAGCAACAGATCCCTAAAAATAAATTGCCCTAAGAAGCAAAAAACAATGTTAAAATGCAATGCACACTTTTTATGAACTTTAGAAGCATAAAACTGTAAATAAAAAATAGAGTTGGATTTAAAGCTCTATATTATGTTGAACTTCTTTAGGATTTTTATCTCTGAGAGGAACACTAACCAGACTAGTTGCCTAATATATTAAAGTTGTTTACCATAAAGAACAATATAATTTTGTATTTGTGATATATTTTTTAATTCCCACTTTTTATACAAACTCCTTGGTAATGTGAAAGATACATCTTCAAGTTACTCTATCTGATTTTAGAGACTCCCTCTGCTCAAGACAACTTTCACATGTGCTTTGAACACCACCATGCCACTTTGGGAAATAGCTACTTACTTAATTGTAGGTGTTCACAATTCAGTGGAGCCTATGACATTTCTGATAAATTTTGCTGACCCATATAGCATAGCCAGATGGACCTATGGCATGTCTTTTTCCCAGTAGGGTAAGAAACACAGGGTGCAGTGTTTGAATTCATGCCAAACTAAGATTACAGATTTCAACTTAAAAAAAGAGTGGGGGGTTGGGTAAAATTATAAATCCCACAATATTTTATTTAAAGATTTGGGTAACTTGTAAGGGATTATTTAGTAGCATAAGATTTTTAAAGCTTTATTTTAGCCAACTATTTTTAGGTTAATCATGGGGTGGGATATCTAAACCAATTATTTTAATTTTAGTACCATGTATTCTTTCATAAAGCATAATTAAAAGATACATGTATATATAGCAATGTGTGTGTATGCATAGAAATATATTTTTGTTCAGAGAAGAAAAACCATTGTAAGTATACCAAATTTTTTTTTTTTAGGTGAAAATCCTTTGGCTGATGACCAGAGTAACCATGATATTAACTCAGTTGCTGGTGTTCTGAAGCTCTATTTCCGTGGGCTGGAAAACCCCCTCTTTCCTAAGGAAAGATTTAATGATCTGATTTCTTGTATTAGTAAGTGGACATTTTTTTCATCTTTTCCTACCAGAATTCTTTCACTAACCAACTTCCTGGAAAAGGCGGTGGCCCACCTCCGCACACCCCTGCCCCCACCATTATCCCGTGACCACCATATTTCTGAGACCATTTGTTTTCTTTTTGGATCCAGTGCGAGTCATCCTCCCAGCTGTGGCCTCGCCCTTGACTGAGTGGGCTTTCCTCCTGAACATCCTCTGGCTCCAGAAAGCCAGGAGCTTCCCACTCATGGCTGGAACTGAGCAGAAAGGCAGATGCCAGCCACCTAAGGGAAAGGAGGAAGTTGTAAGCTGGGAAATGTGACCTTTTCTTCGCTTTTCGTTCTTGGTTTTCTCAGCGAGTTTTGGGAGTGGGGTAATTTATCCATCTTTGAATGTTATTTCAAGAAATAGGTAAAAGGAGATCAAAGAGCCTTATTACAGTACAGGAATACCAGGTGGTAATTATCTGTCAGTGGGCAACCCAAGCTAATAGGCAGAGTTGCTCTGGGATTGTGTGTGATATATTATGAAACCAGTAATCATTGGCAAAGTAAAGCATTTCTGTTTACTTCAGTGGGGGCTTTTTGGTACTATACAAAAAGAAGGTGAAAATAATGATACTATGAATTTTAATTATTAGCCACAATCAGGATCCATGCATCTAAAATGCAGTGCTCCTTTTAAGTCCAAGTTCCCAGCAAGAGTCTAGAGCTGACTTCAAACACTTAGGTTTCAGAAGAATCAACTTTTTACTCTTAATGAGGAAATCTCCCTTCAGTCCCCCCACCCCCACCTGAATCAACAAGTCCTATTGACCTGGTCTCCAAAAGAAAATCTCTCTACTCATCCCTCCTTCCCCATTCCCATCACGTTACTTTCTCACTAGGGATCATTAGAATCTCTTAAATGAACTCTACTTCTAGATTTTGCCTTCCTTTCCCAACACCTACCCCCTGACCCTGGCCCTGCATGGTTCCATTCTCCACACTGCACCTGGAGTCAAAAACAAACTGGGTTGCTTGCTTTCTCCCCTTTTAAAAATTATTTTAATATTTTCCACATAAAAGCAAACTCCAGGCCGGGCGCAGTGGCTCACGCCTGTAATCCCAGCACTTTGGGAGGCCGAGGCAGGCAGATCACCTGAGGTCAGGAGTTCGAGACCAGCCTGGCCAACATGGTGAAACCCCATCTCTAAAAAAACAAAAAAGAAAGAAAAAAAAAAGCAAACTCCCCAAGGTAGGCTGATTGCTTGAAGCCAGTAGTTTGAGACCAGCCTGGGCAACATGGCAAAACCCCATCTCTACTAAAAATAAAAAATTAACCGCTCAGGGTGAAATGCACCTGAATTCCCAGCTTCTTAGGAGGCTGAAGCAGGAAGATCACTTGAGTCTGGCAGACAGAGGTTGCAATGAGCTGAGATCATGCCACTGCACTCCAGTCTGGGTGACAGAGCAAGACTCTCTCAAACAAAAAAAAAAGGCAAAACTCCGTGGCATGGCCAATTCATAGAATTGAATTCTTCCTCTCTCTGATCTTTCCTACTGCTGCACAGCCCTCTCCTGCTACCCTACCATGTTTACTATATGTTTCAAACTGTACACATGGCGGGCCATTTCCCACCTCCATCACCTTGTCTATGCTATTTCCTCTGCTGTCCCTGATAACTATTCAACATCTGCTCCGAAGGCTTTGCCGAATTGGCACTCCTCCCACAACTCTGTCCTCCCCACCACTCCAAGCAGGATTAATCACTTTCTCCTCTACCAGTATTCTACTGGGTACATATGTCTATAATTTTTCTGATCTCCCTACATTATGGTTTTTTTTAACCCCCCTGTCTCCTACTACTAGAGAAAGAGTGTAGGGAGTAGGTTAAGAATGGAGGCTCTGGATTCAAAGAGCCTAGTTCAGATCCTGGCTCTGCCATATACTCATCAGCTATGTCACCTTATACAGGTTTCTTAAGCTCTCTGCACCTCAGTTTTCTCACCTATAAAATAGGAAGAACATTAATCCTTACATAATAGGGTTGTGAAAATTCAGTGAACTAATACATGTAAAATGCCAAGAAGAGTGCCTTGCACAGAATATGCTCAATGAAGTGGCCACAGTTAGCTCCACGGGCCTGTGGATTTATGGATTACTCAGTTTTGCAGCCCTAACATTTGGCCAGTCACAAATGTTAGGAATTAATTAATTCCTGGAGCACGTTAAGTTAAATACAATTTAGATTAAATGAATTGAAAAGTCCAGATTCCACCACAAGTTCTTTGTCTGGCATCAGTGCATAGCATCCTGGCTCCAGTTGGGTATGAATTTCCATGTCATAATCCTCCCGCTCACCCCAGTCTGATGTCCCATTGGAATTTAGAAGTACAGCTGCATGTCCATTCCACAGCCCTTGCGTAGCCTGAGTCATCACAGTGAACCTCTGACCCAGCTGGAAAGAAATGAAAAGGAGGTGTCTCACTTCTGGAATTCTCCTTTGGCCATGTCCAAAGATTTTCCTCACATCCTAGCCAAAAAGTCTGGAAAAATAACAAGTGCTGTACAATGCTTAGTAGCTTTCCAGCTCCATAGATCATATCAGCTGTAACATTGACATGTACCAGTTGGATAAAGAGCATTGAGCCATATTGTCAGTTACCATTATAGAATCATTTCATGCTTTTATTGGATAAAGAATATTATTTCATAGTGGTTTTTAATAACTGAGGCCATAGAGTCAGAAAGATCTAGGTTCAAATCCTAGCTTTGCCACTTTCCAACTTCATAAACTTGGACAAATATTAATACTTAATCTTGTTAAATAGCTGTTTCTTCATCTACTTCATAGAGTCTATGGGAAGAATAAATGAGATAATCCATGTAAAGGGTTTAACATCATGCCTGGCACATAGTAACCCTCAGTAAGTGTTGCCAGCTGATATCATTAATTCTATTACAATTACTCTGACTATAAACTCTGGTCACATAAGCCAATACCTGGATTAGCCACTTATCAATCTGTCTTTTCTGCTTCATGTGTGTTTCTTTGGCATAATTAGCTCACATGAATTAGTGTTATCTTTAAGTTACATTGCCCAGCATGATTTTTCCCAGCATATTAAATGCTTTGTAACAATCAGTGTCATGCTTTCTTGCAATTAGAGTCAGATTTAGCAAATATGTAAACTACAAGAAAAGATCTATGGCGATATCCTTCATGTAGGTGGTTCCTGCAGTGCTCAAGTGTAAATGAAGAAGTTACAATGACAATCCGTCCTGTATTAAAACAATAGATTAATGAAAATCAATGGATTAATAATCTTGGATTTTAATAGGATTGTTAATGTTTTCATTAGTGATCTAGTTACAAAGTTTCATAAATGTTGAGTAGTCTGCCCAACACTAGCTATTTTTCTCTGTAAGTCTTATTTTTAGTGCACAGTTTACAGAATGGCAGGTTTTTCAAGAACATACGTATTGACACTAACAGCCTCTTTATATAACAACCCCTTTTCCTCTAACATTTAACCTCTTAAGAAAAAGAGGATTTGGGGATGTTGTTGATTTATCTCTAAGCAAGCATTTTTTCTTATCAATGATACATTAATGCATTTTTCCTGGATTTTCAATAAATTCTTTGAGAATAGCATAATACATCTTTTTTTTTTTTTTTTTGAGACAGAGTTTTGCTCTTGTTACCCAGGCTGGAGTGCAATGACATGATCTCGGCTCACCGCAACCTCCGCCTCCTGGGTTCAGGCAATTCTCCTGCCTCAGCCTCCTGAGTAGCTGGGATTACAGGCACGCACCACCATGCCCAGCTAATTTTTTGTATTTTTAGTAGAGACGGGGTTTCACCATGTTGACCAAGATGGTCTCGATCTCTTGACCTCGTGATCCACCCGCCTCCGCCTCCCAAAGTGCTGGGTTTACAGGCTTGAGCCACTGCACCTGGCCCAGCATAATACATCTTTTATCATTGTATCCCCTCATCAATATTGCAAACGTTTGATAATTTGAACCAAGTTGATTAATTGCCTACAATGTATAAAACTTTCTAGGGATTCAGAAACTTGATTCTTGCATTTAAGAGGCTTAAAATATAGCAGGAAAGATAAGATATTTACAAGTAAATGCAGGCCAAGTTAATATACAATAGAAACAAAGATTTTGAATTTTTTTTTTTTGAGACGGAGTTTCGCTCTTGTTGCCCAGGCTGGAGTGCAAAGGCGCCATCTCGGCTCACCACAACCTCCACCTCCTGGGTTCAGGCAATTCTCCTGTCTCAGCCTCCTGAGTAGCTGGGATTACAGGCACGCGCCACCATGCCCAGCTAATTTTTTGTATTTTTAGTAGAGACGGGGTTTCACCATGTTGACCAGGATGGTCTCAATCTCTTGACCTAGTGAGACTTTGAAATTTTAGAGGAAAGGGAGATCTGTGTGATAGATTGTTTTTACCCTTGTCATCTTGAAGCATTGCTGTAATTGGGTTTGATTTTCCCTATTAAAGTAATTTCACATGACAGTTATTTTGTATAGAAAAATCTTCCCTTTTCATCTTTTCTAAGAGTGTGTGTAAGTCTCTGGATCACTCACTACTTTTTGCTTACCTATTTTTGGATTGTTTGGGGAAAGGGGTGTGTGTGTGTGTGTGTGTGTGTGTGTGTGTGTGATGAGTTATTATCCAGCCATGTTTACGCTTTTTGGATTGTTTGGGGAAAGGGGTGTGTGTGTGTGTGTGTGTGTGTGTGTGTGATGAGTTATTATCCAGCCATGTTTATGCTTTTTGGATTGTTTGGGGAAAGGGGTGTGTGTGTGTGTGTGAGATGAGTTATTATCCAGCCATGTTTATGCTTTATGGATTGTTTGGGGAAAGGGGTGTGTGGGGGGTGGTGTTTGGTGAGTTATTATCCAGCCATGTTTATGCTTTATGACCCTGAATGACCACGTTCTTTGGAAACTTACAAATATATGCAGTAAAGGAAATTTCTTAGCATTCTTTTTTTTTTTTAATGCACTGTTTGTTTTCCAATTTACTATAAATTTCTTTTTAAAAATTACTTATCTGGATGAGGACATGGTAAAATCAAATGCAACATAAATATGAAGTAGCAAACTTGGTAGTTTCTCAGTTTCTCACCCAAGAGTTATTTTGTTTTGTTTTGTTTTAACCATCCACTTTATGAGTGGTTTTGTCAGTGCTCCAGGTCATACCCACAAAGTCTAGGCAGCTTCTAGAATATCCCTGTATCATGGCTCTGAGATTTCCTAGGGCATAAGTTTAAGTGACTTGCCCTAGAAAAGCCACTCAAGTAATTCATGTTTTTCTCTGGCCGCCTCAAGGCTGTGAGCCCAGATGAAACATTTGCACTTCATTTTGCATTAGATGTTATTATTTAAGTGACTATTTGGATACAAGGAAACAGTTTCTTAAAGGAGAATTTTTTCTCCTATCACAAAACCAACATGTAAGTCATTGTAGAGTACCAGAAAAATACCCAAAAGCATGTCAAACAAAATATTGTTTACCAAAATTTCATAATTCTACTAAAAGAGAACCAGTGTTGTGTGCACAATTTTTTTTTTATTGCATTTTAGGTTTTGGGGTACATGTGCAGAGCATGCAATACAATTGCATAGGTACACACATGGTAGTGTGCTTTGTTTGCTTTCTCCCCTTCACCCACATTTGGCATTTCTCCCCAGGCAATCCCTCCCCACCTCCCCCTCCCACTGGCCCTCCCCTTTTCACCCCTATAGACCCCAGTGTTTAGTACTCCCCTCTCTGTGTCCATGTGTTCCCATTTTTCATCACCCGCCTATGAGTGAGAATATGCGGTGTTTCATTTTCTGTTCTTGTGTCAGTTTGCTGAGAATGATGTTCTCCAGATTCATCCATGTCCCTACAAACGACACGAACTCATCATTTCTGATTGCTGCTTAATATTCCATGGTGTATATGTGCCACATTTTCCCAATCCAGTCTATCATCGATGGGCATTTGGGTTGATTCCAGGTCTTTGCTATTGTAAACAGTGCTGCAATAAACATTCGTGTGCATGTGTCCTTATAGTAGAATGATTTATAGTCCTTTGGGTATATACCCAGTAATGGGATTGCTGGGTCAAATGGAATTTTTATTTCTAAGGCCTTGAAGAATCGCCACACTGTCTTCCACAATGGTTGGACTAATTTACACTCCCACCAACAGTGTAAAAGTGTTCCTTTTTCTCCACATACTCTCCAGCATCTGTTGTCTCCAGATTTTTAAATGATCGCCATTCCAACTGGTGTGAGATGGTATTTCAATGTGGTTTTGATTTGCATCTCTCTGATGACCAGTGACGATGAGCATTTTTTCATATGATTGTTGGCCTCATATATGTCTTCTTTCGTAAAGTGTCTGTTCATATCCTTTGCCCACTTTTGAATGGGCTTGTTTGTTTTTTCCTGTAAATCTGTTTGAGTTCTTTGTAAATTCTGGATATCAGCCCTTTGTCAGATGGGTAAACTGCAAAAATTTTTTCCCATTCTGTTGGTTGCCGATTCACACTAGAGACTGTTTCTTTTGCTGTGGAGTTTCATTAGGTCCCATTTGTCTATTTTGGCTTTTGTTGCCAATGCTCTTGGTGTTTTGGTCATGAAGTCCTTGCCTACTCCTATGTCCTGGATAGTTTTGCCTAGATTTCCTTCTAGGGTTATTATCGTGCCAGGTCTTATGTTTAAGTCTTTAATCCATCTGGAGTTAATTTTGGTGTAAGGTGTCAGGAAGGGGTCCAGTTTCTGCTTTCTACAGATGGCTAGCCAGTTTTCCCAGCACCATTTGTTGAACAGGGAATCCTTTCCCCATTGCTTGTTTTTGTCAGGTTTATCAAAGATTGTATGGTTGTAGCTATGTTGTGTTGCCTCTGATGCCTCTGTTCTGTCCCATTGATCTATATCTCTGTTTTGGTACCAGTACCATGCTGTTTTGATTACTGTAGCCTTGTAGTATAGTTTGAAATCCGGTAGTGTGATGCCCCCCGCTGTGTTCTTTTTGCTTAGAATTGACTCGGCTATGTGGGCTCTCTTTTGGTTCCATATGAAGTTCATGGTGGTTTTTTCCAGTTCTGTGAAGAAAGTCAATGGTAGCTTGATGGGTACAGCATTGATTCTGTAAATTACTTTGGGCAGTATAGCCATTTTCACGATATTAATTCTTCCTAACCATGAACTTGGAATGTTTCTCCATCTGTTTGTGTTCTCTCTGATTTCGCTGAGCAGTGGTTTGTAGTTTTCCCTGAAGAGGTCCCTTACGTTCCTTGTGAGTTGTATTCCAAGGTATTTTATTCTTTTTGTAGCAATTGCGAATGGCAGTTCGTTCTTGATTTGGTTCTCTTTAAGTCTGTTATTGGTGTAGAGGAAGGCTTGTGATTTTTGCACATTGATTTTATATCCTGAGACTTTGCTGAAGTTGCTTATCAGTTTCAGGAGTTTTTGGGCTGAGGTGATGGGGTCTTCTAGGTATACTATCATGTCGTCTGCAAATAGAGACAATTTGGCTTCCACCTTTCCTATTTGAATACCCTTTATTTCTTTTTCTTGCCTGATTGCTCTGGCTAGAACTTCCAGTACTATATTGAATAGGAGTGGTGACAGAGGGCATCCTTGTCTAGTGCCAGATTTCAAAGGGAATGCTTCCAGTTTTTGCCCATTTAGTATGATATTGGCTGTTGGTTTGTCATAAATAGCTTTTATTACTTTGAGATACGTTCCCTCGATACCAAGTTTATTGAGGGTTTTTAGCATAAAGGGCTGTTGAATTTTGTCAAATGCCTTCTCTGCATCAATTGAGATAATCATGTGGTTTTTGTTTTTGGTTCTGTTTATGTGGTGAATTACGTTTATAGACTTGGTATGTTGAACCAACCTTGCATCCCCGGGATGAATCCTACTTGATCATGATGAATAAGTTTTTTGATTTGCTGTTGCAATCGGCTTGCCAATATTTTATTGAAGATTTTTGCATCTATGTTCATCATGGATATTGGCCTGAAGTTTTCTTTTCTTGTTGGGTCTCTGCCGGGTTTTGGTATCAGGATGATATTGGTCTCGTAGAATGATTTGGGTAGGATTCCTTCTTTTTGGATTATTTGGAATAGTTTCAGAAGAAATGGTACCAGCTCCTCTTTGTGTGTCTGGTAGAATTCGGCTGTGAACCCATCTGGACCTGGGCTTTTTTTGTGTGGTAGGCTCTTAATTGCTGCTCCAACTTCTGACCTTGTTATTGGTCTATTCATAGTTTCAGCTTCCTTCTGGTTTAGGCTTGGGAGGACACAGGAGTCCAGGAATTTATCCATTTCTTCCAGGTTTACTAGTTTATGTGCATAGAGTTGTTTGTAATATTCTCTGATGATGGTTTGAATTTTTGTGGAATCTGTGGTGATTTCCCCTTTATCATTTTTTATTGCATCTATTTGGTTGTTCTCTCTTTTATTTTTAATCAATCTGGCTAGTGGTCTGTCTATTTTGTTGATCTTTTCGAAAAACCAGCTCTTGGATATATTGATTTTTTGGAGGGTTTTTCGTGTCTCAATCTCCTTCAGTTCAGTTCTGATCTTAGTTATTTCTTGTCTTCTGCTGGGTTTTGAGTTTTTTTGATCTTGCTCCTCTAGCTCTTTCAATTTTGACAATAGGGTGTCAATTTTGGATCTCTCCATTCTTCTCATATGGGCACTTATTGCTATATACTTTCCTCTAGAGACTGCTTTAAATGTGTCCCAGAGGTTCTGGCACGTTGTGTCTTCATTCTCATTGGTTTCGAAGAACTTCTTTATTTCTGCCTTTATTTCGTTGTTTATCCAGTCAACATTCAGGAGCCAGTTGTTCAGTTTCCATGAAGCTGTGCGGTTCTGGGTTGGTTTCTGAATTCTGAGTTCTAACTTGATTGCACTATGGTCTGAGAGGGTGTTTGTTATGATTTCAGTTGTTTTGCATTTGCTGAGCAGTGCTTTACTTCCAATTATGTGGTAAATTTTAGAGTAGGTATGATGTGGTGCTGAGAAGAATGTATATTCTGTGGATTTGGGGTGGGGAGTTCTGTAAATGTCTGTCAGGTTTGCTTGCTCCAGGTCTGAGTTCAAGCCCTGGATATCCTTGTTGATTTTCTGTCCGGTTGATCTGTCTAATATTGACAATGGAGTGTTAAAGTCTCCCACTATTATTGTGTGGGAGTCTAAGTCTCTTTGTAAGTCGTTAAGAACTTGCCTTATGTATCTGGGTGCTCCTGTATTGGGTCCATATATGTTTAGGATCGTTAGCTCTTCTTGTTGTATCGATCCTTTTATCATTATGTAATGTCCTTCTTTGTCTCTTTTGATCTTTGTTGCTTTCAAGTCTATTTTATCAGAGATGAGGATTGCAACTCCTGCTTTCTTTTGCTCTCCATTTGCTTGGTAAATCTTCCTCCATCCCTTTATTTTGAGCCTTTGTGTATCCTTGCATGTGAGATGGGTTTCCTGGATACAATCACACTGATGGGTTTTGGCTTTTTATCCAATTTGCCAGTCTGTGTCTTTTGATTGGTGCATTTAGTCCGTTTACATTTAGGGTTAATATCGTTATGTGTGAATTTGATACTGCCATTTTGATGCTAGCTGGCTGTTTTGCCCATTAGTTGTTGTAGATTCTTCATTATGTTGATGTTCTTTAGCATTTAGTGTGATTTTGGAATGGCTGTTACTGTTTGTTCCTTTCTATGTGTAGTGCCTCTTTCAGGAGCTCTTGTAAAGCAGGGCTGGTGGTGACAAAATCTCTGAGTACTTGCTTGTTCGCAAAGGATTTTATTTTTCCTTCACTTCTGAAGCTCAGTTTGGCTGGATATGAAATTCTGGGTTGAAAGTTCTTTTCTTTAAGGATGTTGAATATTGGCCCCCACTCTCTTCTGGCTTGTAGAGTTTCCACCGAGAGATCTGCTGTGAGTCTGATGGGCTCCCTTTGTGGGTGACCCAACCTTTATCTCTGGCTGCCCTTAGTATTTTCTCCTTTATTTCAACCTTGTTGAATCTGACAATTATATGCCTTGGGGTTGCTCTTCTTGTGGAATATCTTTGTGGTGTTCTCTGTATTTCCTGCAATAGAGTGTTGGCCTGTCTTGCCTGGTGGGGGAAATTTTCCTGGATAATGTCCTGAAGAGTATTTTCCAGCTTGGATTCATTCTCTTCATCACATTCTGGTACGCCTATCAAACGTAGGTTAGGTCTTTTCACATAGTCCCACATTTCTTGGAGACTTTGTTCATTCCTTTTTGCGCTTTTTTCTCTAATCTTGGTTTCTCGTTTTATTTCATTGAGTTGATCCTCGACTTCTGATATTCTTTCTTCTGCTTGGTCAATTCGGCTGTTGAAACTTGTGCATGTTTCACGAAGTTCTCATATTGTGTTTTTCAGCTCCTTTAATTCATTCATATTCCTCTCTAAGGTATCCATTCTTGTTATCATTTCCTCAAATCTTTTTTCAAGGTTCTTAGTTCCTTTGTGTTGATTTACAACATGTTCTTTTAGCTCACAAAAGTTTCTCATTATTCACCTTCTGAAGTCTAATTCCGTCATTTCGTCACAGTCATTTTCCGTCCAGCTTTGTTCCCTTGCTGGTGAGGAGTTTTGGTCCTTTCTAGGCGGCAAGGTGTTCTGGTTTCGGGTGTTTTCCTCCTTTTTGCGCTGGTTTCTTCCCATCTTTGTGGATTTATTCACCTGTCGTCTGTGTAGTTGCTGACTTTTCGATTGAATCTCTGAGTGGATACCCAGATTGTTGATGATGGAGTATTTCTGTTACTTGGTTTTCCTTCTACCAGTCTAGCCCCTTCGCTGTACGACTGCTGAGGTCCACTCCAGGCCCTGCTTGTCTGGGGTGTACCTATAGCGGCTGCGGAACAGCGAGGGATGCTACCAGTTTCTTTTTCTGCTATCTTTGTCCCAGGATGATGTCTGCCAAATGTCAGTCTTATGGATATAGAGGGGTCAGGGAGTTGCTTGAGGAGACAGTCTGTACTTTGTAGGAGCTCAAGTGCTGAGCTGTGAGCTCCGTTCATTCAGGGCTGCTAGGCAGCTATGTTTAGTTCTGCTGCAACCTAACTCGTAAGAAAACCCCTTTTTTTCTCAGATGCTCTGTCTGGGGGCAGGTTTGGGCTTTCTTTGTGAGTGTCCGCCTCGCTGTCCTGCCCAGCTAGGAGGCAGTCTCGTCACTTTTTGCCTGCCGAGGCTCCGCCCTGCTGGTGTGAGGTTCGCCCTTTTGCTGCAGGCTCTGCCCTTCTGCTGTGGTCTCCGCCCTGTTGCCACGGGCTACGCTCTGCGGCAGAGTCTCTCTGTTGTACCGGGTTGCCTCAGCAACGGCAGGCTGCGTCAGCAATGGGCGTGTACCTCAGTAGGGGCTGATTGCCTGGGTAATGGCTGACACCCCTCCCCCACGGAGCTGCACTTTTAAAAAAACCTTTTCACCAGGAGCGTTTTGTTTGTCGCACTGCACTCCCCCAAACGCTGAGTCCCTGGGATTTCCTGGGCTGGGTCACAGTTCAAGACCTGTTCAGTCTCAAGTTCAGCCCTCTCGGGTCTCAGTTTGCTGGTTCAACAGGGCACCCGTAACAGTGCGCTTTTGTATGGAGCGCTATGGAGTGCCTCTGCGCTCCAGCGTGGGCCGGAGCCGCACCAGCTGCCGGCTGCCCCAGCTGAGACCTCTACCTGTCGTCCCACGTCTCTTTTATACCTTGGAATTTCCCCGTTCTGTGGGCAACTAAGATCTGTCTGGAAATGCTTCTCCGACTCACCCTCTCCGCACGTCCAGCGAGAGCTTCAATCCTGGGTTGTTCTCACAGCGCCATCTTGAGTCCTCCCCCCAATTTTTTTTTTTTTAACACACAGAGTCTTGCTGTGTTGCCCAGGTTGGACTGAAACTCCTGGGCTCAAGCAGCCCACCTGCCTTAGCCTCTCAAGTTGCTGGGACTATAGGTGTACACCACTATGCCTGGCTTGGGCTTTTTAATATTCATGTGCACACACAACTTTTTTAAAAGCCAAAGTGGAACTGTACTATCCATCCTGTTTGTAACTTTCTTTTTACCTTTTATATTATAGAAAATTTCAAACATCTACAAACGGAAACAATAATATAATGAACTCCCATGTAAGCAATCACTTAGCTTGAACAATTTTTATTTCTCGCCAAATTTTGTCTTACCTATACCACCTCCATCATTCCATCATCCCTCTGACATCATATAATTCATTCCTCTGTGTGTATGTCCCTCCAGGAGGTGAAAGAACTCTTCTTTTTTTTTTAGAGATGGAGTCACCCTCTGTCACCCAGGCTGGAGTGCAGTGGCGTGGGATCTCAGCTCACCACAACCTCCGCCTCCCAGGTTCCAACGATTCTCCTGCCTCACCCTCCTGAGTAGCTGGGACTACAGGCGTCTGCCACCATGCCTGGCTAATTTTTGTATTTTTAGTAGAGATGGGGTTTCATCATGTTGGCCAGGGTGTTCTTGATCCCCTGACCTCAGGTGATCCACCCGCCTCGGCCTCCCAAAGTGCTGGGATTACAGGCATGAGCCAATGCGCCCAGCCGAACTCCTTTTCTATCATGTTTCCTATCACAAAACCAACATATAATCATTTTAGAGTACTTGAAAAATACACAAAGCACAGAGAACAAAATTCTGCCTCAGTAATACCACTACCCAAAGAGAACTACGGGCATGTACACATTTTGTATACAACAAACAACAGTAAATATGTTTCATGTTAATATGCAACATAACCACAATACCATTATCATACCCTTAAAAAGCAACAGTAATTCCTTAAATCATCAAATGGGTAGTCACTGCTTTTTTAAAGTAATTATTTATTATGTTGGTGCAAAAGTTATTGCAGCTTTTGCCATTACTTTGAGTGGCAAAAACCATGATTACTTTTGGACCAACCTAATGTTATGCAATTAACATGTTATCACTGTGGAAAAATTATAAACTAAGAACAAATCATAATTTCTCTACACAGAGATAGTGATAATGTTTTTAGTATCTTTCCAGAGTTTTTCCATAGTACCTGTGTACTTTGTAAAGCAGCTTTATTGAGATACAGTTCTCATACTCTACAATTCATCCATGAAAGAGTGCATGTCAGTGGTTTTTAGTCTAGTCACAGAATTAGGCAACCATCACCACAGTCAATTATAGTACGTTTTTATTACCCCAAAGGAAACCCCAATTAGCAAACATTTGCAATTACTTTCCGTTTATTCATAACCACCACCACCCCTGGCTCGAAGCAATCACTAATCTACTTTCTGTCTCTATAGATTTGCTGTTCTGGCCGTTCCATATGAATAGAATTATACAGTACATTGTCCTTTGTGATTGGCTTTCACTTAGCATAATGTTGTTACAGTATATATCAGTACTTCATTCTTTTTATTGCCAAATAATAATTCATTTTGTGGATATACCACTCCTGTATACTCCTCATAAAAATTGTATTGGACCAAGTGACTGCTAATGGATAAGAGGTTTCTTTATGAAGTGACGAAAATGTTCTGAAATTGATTGAAGTGATCTTTTACAACTCTGAGTATACTAAAAGTCATTGGTAAACTGTAAATGGGTAAATTGCATGGTATATGAATTATATCCCAATAAAGCTGTTGTAAAACAAAAAGAATTTGTTTTTGAGACAGGCTCTCACTCTGTTGTCCGGTGGCGTGATCACGGCTCACTGCAACCTCTGCCTTCCAGGCTAAAGCGATACGCCCACCTCAGCCTCCCAAGGCAAGCACCACCACACCCAGCTATTTTTGTGTTTTTTTGGTAGAGATGGGGTTTCACCCTGTTGCCCAGGCTGATCTTGCACTCCTGGACTCAAGCAGTCCACCTGCCTTGCTCTCCCAAAGAGCTGGGATTAAGGAACGAGCCACTGTGCCCAGCCAAGCTGATGTAAAACATTTTGTCATGCTGTACTGCCTCTTCATAAACCACTTTTTTAAAACTCAGTAATATTATTTTCAAAATATAGCTTTTAGCGACCCTATAATGATTTCTATTTTATATAACAAATCCCCTAGTTTAGATGTTTAGATTGTTTCCAGTGATTTCGCAATTATACCAAAATACTATGATGATCCTCTTAATACCTAAATTTATTTGCCTTTTCTGATTATTTCATGAAAAAAGCTTTTGAACTCTTTTTCTGGTGCTCTAATGTATGTTTTCACTATAAAAATTTATTTCAGCTTTCTTGACATACATGGTGGTTTTCTCTCTGAATTCTAAATTTCTGTTTGATGCTTTATAATAATGTTCTTAAATTTTCCTTTATCTTTAAGAATATTTAATAGACTGAGTATCTGAACTGTGTACGTAAAGCTTTCTCTAGTCTAAGAGTCAAGTTTCTTTACTAACCTCAATATGATAATTCAGTGGAACAGGAAATATCTACATATGTATTTCTTTTTTTTTTTTTTTTTTGAGACAAAGTCTCAGTTACCCAGGCTGGAGTGCAGTGGCACGATTTTGGCTCACTACAACCTCTGCCTCCCAGGTTCAGGCAATTCTTCTCCCTCAGCCTTCCAAATAGCTGGGACTACAGTCGCCTGCCACCATGCCCGGCTAACTATTGTATTTTTAGTAGAGACAGGGTTTCACCATATTGGCCAGAATGGTTTTGAACTCCTGATCTTGTGATCTGCCCACCTCAGCCTCACAAAGTGATGGGATTACAGGCGTGAGCCACCATGCTCAGCCTCATCTATGTATGTATTTCTATAGAGCTATTATTTAGGAGAGAAATCAATGATTTAATTCACAGAAGTCAATTAAACAATTATATACAAAGGTTTGATTAACACCTTGACATTGTTAGAGTGAACCTAAAAATGTCCTGAAACTGGTAGATTTATCTTGAATGCCAGTTGTGAGGCCATGGAACTCACAAGTATTTGTGTACCCACTGTTAAATAAACAGCTTCTAAATGTGGCCACCGAGGAATTTCTTTCCCTATCTTCATACCTAAGGAGAAATTTGCATCTTGCAATTTATTTGTTTTCTGGCAAACATACTTCTACAAATAGTCGACAGAAGAACCAGTATTTTCAGAGTGATGACCATTTGAACTTTTTGCCATTTGCTGAAGTAACTTGTGTTTTATGGTAAATTTTTCACATGCATTTACATGGAGCTGTCAAACCCTCCTGCTGGGAAGTTGGGATACTAACATGAGAACCTTGCATTGCTGGGAAAAGAACATAAATTAGCCCAGGGAGCTTTGAATGCCACTTTTACCTAATTACATGAGACCTTGAATTGTGGAAACAAAGCCCAGCTTAAAAGAAATCCAAATGAAATACTGATTTTCCTCACTGACAACTTTTCTAAGGGGAAGAAAAGACCCATCTTTCACTCCAGCATGAAATTGTGAAAGACCATGAATTGCCACACTCAGAGCCAGCTAGGAACGCACATTCATCAGTGTGTCAGCAGCAACCATAAATTTTGCCCACTAACTGGACTCAGGAGAGTAAGTGAGTCATTTGTACCAGAACGAAGCTCCTGTGGGATGCACACCGTGCGCCTGTTGAGCAGCCAGCCAGGTAGAATTGTGAGTGCTGCTCACAGCCATCACGGTCAGAAGCCTTCGAGATGGATAGATTGCTACTACCTCAGGAATGCTAGCAGTTCTGTTTTGCTTCGATTTATATTGACTATAGTTATAGAGAATGTACATCTGCCTCACATAACCTTAGTCTTTTTGGTTTCACACATGTCCTCATTGCTTTTCTCGTGAGATCTTTCATTTGTATCCCACAGGCATGCATCTTTATTGTGGCAACATGCATATATAACAAAATTTACCATGTTAATGATTTTCAAGTGTACAGTTCGGTGTTCAGGTGTACACTTAAAAATCATTAACATGGTAAGTTTTATGTTATATATGCATGTTACCACAATAAAAGATGTGAGCCTGCAGGATGCAAATGAAAGACAAATAGTGGTGATGATTGTGAACAGCATTAAGTATGTTCACAATCATCACCACTATCCATTTCTAGAACTTTTTCATCTTCCCAAACAGAAACTCGGTACTCATCAAACAGTGACTCCCCATCCTCCTGCACCTCCACCTGAGTCCTGCATTCTCTCTTCTACTTTCTGTCTCTATGCATTTACCTATTCTAGGTACCTGACGTAAGTGGAATCATACAATATGTGTTCTTTCGTGACTGGCTTCACTTAGCATAGTGTCCTCAAGGCTCATCCATGTTGTAGCATGTGTCAGAAAGTCCTTTCTTTTTAAGGCTGAATAATCTCCATTGTGTGCACATACTACATTGTGCTTATCCACTCGTCTGTTAGTGAATATTTAGGTTGTCTCCACCTTTTGGCTATTGTGAATAATGCTACTCTGAAACTGGTGTACAAATATTTGTTCCCTCGATTCTTTTTAAATAAAATTTCAAAACTGCCTTTAAGAGGTGGAGGGACTAAGTGTAGAACTGAGAGATAGAAACAAGGGTATCTTGAATTAAGATCAAACTTCTTGAGGCTGGGCATGGTGATTCATGCCTGTAATCCCAGCACTTCAGGAGGCTGAGGCAGGCAGATCACTTGAGGCCAGGAGTTTGAGACCAACCTGGACCATGTGGCAAAACCCCATCTCTACTAGAAATACAAAAATTAGTCAGGCATGGTGGTGCGCACCCATAATCCTAGTTACCTGGGAAGCTGAGGCATCAGAATCACTTAAACCCAGGAGGTGGAGGTTCCAGTGAGCCGAGATCACCCCACTGCACTCCAGCCTGGGTGACAGAGTGAGACTCCGTCTCAAAAACAGTAACAACAACAAAACCTCTTAGAAGTAATACCTATGACCTGTAGTTATAGAGAATGTAGCTTCCAGAGTGACTTGCTATCTATTTAATTTGACAAATATTAAACATGAATGATACAGTAACAGTGGTTCTTTTAACATCCTTTCTTTTTTTTTTTTTAAATTGTACTTTGGGCTCTGAGTTACATGGGCACATACTGCATCCTGCAGGATTGTTGCACAGGTACATACATGCCATGGTGGTTTACTGTCTCCATCCCCCCCCAAACCCTCCCCATCCCTTTGACAGCATCAGGCATTTCTCCCAGTGTTATCCCTCCCCATCCTCCCCGCCCCCTGCTGTCCCTCTCCTCCCCTCCCCTTCACCCTCCCCCATCTATCCCAGGGAATGTTGTTCCCTTCCCTGTGCCCAGGTGTTCTCATTGTTTGTTACCTGACTATGAGTGAAAATGTGCAGTGTTTGGTTTTCTGTTCTTGTGTCAGTTTGCTGAGAATGATGGTTTCTAGATTCATCCATGTCTCTACAAAGGACATGAACTCGTCATTTTTTATGGCTGCATAGTGTTCCATGGTGTATATGTGCCACATTTTCTCTGTCTACTCTATCATTGATGGGCATTTGGGTCAGTTCCAGGTCTTTGCTATTGTAAACAGTGCTACAATGAACATATATGTGTGTGTGTCTTTATAATAGAATGATTTATAATCCTTTGGGTATATACCCAGTAATAGCATTGCTGGGTCAAATGGAATTTCTATTTTTAGATCCTTGAAGAATCGACCCACTGTCTTCCATAATGGTTGAACTAATTTATTCTCCCTCCAACAGTGTAAAAGTGTTCCTTTTTCTCCACATCCTCTCGAGCATCTGTTGTCTCCAGATTTTTTTTTAATATTTACATTTTTTTAATTGCATTTTAGGTTTTGGGGTACATGTGGAGAACATGCAAGATAGTTGCATAGGTACGCACATGGCAGTGTGTTTTGCTGCCTTCCTCTCCTTCACCCACATTTGGCATTTCTCCCCAGGCTATCCCTCCCCAGCTCCCCCCCCAACACTGTCCCTCCTCTATTCCCCCCAGTAGACCCCAGTGTGTAGTACCCCATTCCCTGTGTCCATGTGTTCTCATTTTTCCTCACCCGCCTATGAGTGAGAATATGTGGTATTTCATTTTCTGTTCTTTTGTCAGTTTGCTGAGAATGATGTTCTCCAGATTCATCCATGTCCCTACAAACGACACGAACTCATCATTTCTGATTGCTGCATAATATTCCATGGTATATATGTGCCACATTTTCCCAGTCCAGTCTATCATCGATGGGCATTTGGGTTGGTTCCAGGTCTTTGCTATTGTAAACAGTGCTGCAATGAACATTCGTGTGCATGTGTCCTTATAGTAGAACGATTTATAGTCCTTTGGATATATATCCAGTAATGGGATTGCTGGGTCAAATGGAATTTCTATTCCTAAGGCCTTGAGGAATCGCCACACTGTCTTCCACAATGGTTGAACTAATTGACACTCCCACCAACAGTGTAAAAGTGTTCCTATTTCTCCACATCCTCTCCAGCATCTGTTGTCTCCAGATTTTTTAATGATTGCCATTCTAACTGACGTGAGAGGGTATCTCACTGTGGTTTTGATCTGCATTTCTCTAATGATCAGTGATGATGAGCATTTTCTCATATGTTTGTTGGCCACATATATGTCTTCTTTTGAAAAGTGTCTGTTCATCTCCTTTGCCCACTTTTGAATAGCTTTGTTTCTTTTCTTATAAATCTGCTTTAGTTCTTTGTAGATTCTGGATATTACAAGCTCTTTGTCAGATGGGTAGATTGCAAAAATGTTTTCCCATTCTGTTGGTTGCCAGTTCAATCTAATGATTGTTTCTTTTGCTGTGCAGAAGCTCTTAAGTTTAATTAGGTCCTATTTGTTTATTTTGGCTTTTGTTGCCATTGCTTTGGTGTTTTAGTTATGCAGTCCTTGCCTATGCCTATGTCCTGAATGGTGTTGCCTAGGTTTTCTTTTAGGGTTTTTATGGTATTAGGTCTTATGATTAAATCTTTAATTCATCTTGAGTTAATTTTTGTATAAGGTGTAAGGAAGGAGTCCCATTTCAGTCTCCTGCATATGGCTAGCCAGTTTTCCCAACACCATGTATTAAACAAGGGGTCCTTTCCCCATTCCTTGTTTTTGTCAAGTTTTTCAAAGATCAGATGGTTGTAGATGTATGGTGTTGCTTCTAAGGCCTCTGTTCTGTTCCATTGGTCTATATCTCTGTTTTGGTACCAGAACCATGCTGTTTTAATTACTGTAGCCTTGTAGTATAGTTTGAAGTCAGGTAGCATGATGCCTCCAGCTTTGTTCTTTTTGCTTAGGATTGTCTTGGCTCTGCAGGCTCTCTTTTGGTTCTGTATGAAGTTTAAAGTGGTTTTTTCCAGTTCTGTGAAAAAGGTCAATGGTAGCTTGATGGGGATAGCATTGAATCTATAAATTACTTTGGGCAGTATGGTGATATCACAATATTGATTATTCCTAACCATGAACATGGAATATTTTTCCATCTGTTTGTGTCTTCTCTTATTTCCTTGATCAATGGTTTGTAGTTCTCCTTGAAGAGGTCTTTTACATCCTTTGTTAGTTGCATTCCTAGTCATTTCATTCTCTTTGTAGCAATTATAAATGGGAGTTTGCTCATGATTTGGCTCTCTGTCTGTTGTTGATGTATAGGAATGCTTGTGATTTCTGCACATTGATTTTGTATCCTCAGACTTTGCCAAAGTTGCTTATCAGCTTGAGGAGGTTTTGGGCTGAGATGATGGGGTCTTCTAAATATACAATCATATCTGCAAGTAGGGACAATTTGACTTCTTCTTTTCCTAACTGAATGCACTTTATTTCTTTTTCTTGCCTAATTGCTCTGGCTAGGACTTCCAATACTATATTGAATAGGAGTGGTGAAAGAGGGCATCCTTGTCTAGTGCCACTTTTTAATGGGAATCCTTCTTGTTTTTGCCTGTTCAGTATGACATTGGCTGTGGGTTTGTTGTAAATAGCTTTTAGTATTTTGAGATATGTTCCATCGATACCTAGTTTATTGAGAGTTTTTAGCATAAAGTGCTGTTGAATTTTTTCGAAGACCTTCTCTGCATCTATTGAGATAATCATGTGGTTTTTGTCTTTAGTTCTGTTTATGTGGTGGATTACATTTATACATTTGCGTATGTTGAACCAGACTTGCATCCCCAGGATGAAGCCTACTTGATCATGATGGATAAGGCTTTTGATGGGCTGTTGAATTTGGTTTGCCAGTATTTTATTGAAGATTTTTACATCAATGTTCATCATGGCTGTTGGCCTGTAGGTTTCTTTCTTAGTTGTGTCTCTGCCTGGTTTTGGTATCAGGATGATGGTGGTCTCGTAGAAAGGTTAGGGAGGATTCTCTCTTTTTGTATTGTTAGGAAGAGTTTCAAAAGATGTACCAGCTCCTCTTTGAACATCTGATAGAATTCGGCTGTGAACCCGGTTTGACCTGGACTTTTTTTGGTTGGTAGGCTATTAATTGCTGCCTCGACTTCATACCTTGTTATTGTCTATTCAAGGTTTCAATTTCTTCCTGGTTTAGTCTTGGAGTGTGCAAGTGTCCAGGAATTTATCCATTTCTTCCAGATTTATTGATTTATGTGCATAGAGCTGTTTATAGTAATCTGATGGTAGTTTGTATTTCTGAGGAATCAGTGGTGATCTCCCTTTCATTTTTTATTGCAGCTATTCAATTCTTCCCTCTTTTCTTTTTTATTAATCTAGCTAGTGGTCTATTTTGTTGATCTTTTCAAAAAACCAGCTACTGGATTTATTGATTTTTTTGAAGGGTTTATTATGTCTCCATCTCCTTCAATCCTGCTCTGATCTTAGTTATTTCTTGTCTTCTGCTTGCTTTTGAGGTTTTTTTATATATATATATATTCCTCTAGCTCTTTCAATTTTGATGATAGGGTGTCGATTTCAGATCTTTCCTTGTTTCTCATGTGGGCATTTATTGCTATAAGTTTCCCTCTAGACACTGCTTTAAATGTGTTCCATAGATTCTGGTACATTGTGTCTTCGTTCTCATTGGTTTCGAAGAACATTTTTATTTCTGCCTTCATTTCATTGTTTATCCATTCATCATACAGAAGCAAGTTGTTCAGTTTCCATGCGATTGTGCAGTTTTGAGCGCTCTTCTTAATCCTGAGTTCTAATTTGATTGCACTGTGGTCTGAGAGAGTGTTTGTTATGATTTCCATTCTTTTGCATTTGCTGTGGAATTATTTACTTCCAATTATGTGGTCAATTTTAGAGTAAGTACAGTGTAGTGCTGAGAAGACTGTATATTCTGTGGTTTTGGGGTGGAGTGTTCTATAAATGTCTATTAGGTCCACTTGGTCCAGATCTGCATTCAAGTCCTGGATATCCTTGTTGACTTTCTGTCTCGTTGATCTGTCCAATATTGACAGTGGAGTGTTAAAGTCTCCCACCATTATTGTGTGGGAGTCTAAGTCTCTTTGTAAGTCATTAGGAACTTGCTTTATGTATCTAGGTGCTCCTGCATATATATATTTAGGATTGTTAGCTTTTCTTATTGCATTGATCCTTTTACCATTATTGTTAGCTCTTCTCGTTGCAGTGACTTTCTTTGTCTCTTGATCTTTGTTCATTTAAAGTCCATTTTATCAGAGAGTAGGATTGTTACCCCTGCTTTCTTTTGCTCTCCATTTGCTTGACAAATCTCCTTCGATCCCTTTATTTTGAGTCTATGTGAGTCCTTACACTTGAGATAGGTCTCCTGAATACAGCACACCAGTGGGTCATGACTTTTTATTCAGTTTGCCAGTCTGTGCATTTTGATTGGGACATTTAGGCCATTTACATTCAACATTAATATTGTTACATTTGAATTTAATCCTGCCACTTTGTTTTGCCCATTGTTTTGACTCAGTTTCTTCATTGCATCATTAGTCTTTACCATTGGGTACATTTTTGCAGTGGCTGGTACTGGTTGTCCCTTTCCATGTTTAGTGCTTCCTTCAGGAGCTCTTGTAAGACAGGTCTGGTGGTGACACAATCTCTCAGCAATTGCTTGTCTATAGAGGATTTTATTTCTCCTTCACTTATGAAGGTTAGTTTGGCCAGATACGAAATTCTGGGTTGAAAGTTGTTTTCTTTAAAGATGTTGAATATTGGCCCCCACTCCCTTCTAGCTTGTAGGATTTCTGCCAAGAGATCTGCTCTGAGTCTGATGGTCTTTCCTTTGTGGGTGACTCAACCTTTCTCTCTGGCTGCTCTTAGGATTTTTTTCTTTCATATCAACCCTGGTAAATCTGAAGATTATATGCCTTGGGGATGCTCTTCTTGAGGAGTATCTTTGTGGTGTTCTCTGTATTTCCTGGATTTGAATGTTGTACTGCCTTGTTAGGTTGGGCGGTTCTCCTGGATAATATCCTGAAGAGTGTTTTCCAACTTGGATTCATTCTCACCATCACATTCAGGTATTCTGATCAAGCGTAGATTAGGTCTTTTCACATAATCTTAGAGTTCTTAGAGGCTTTGTCATTTCTTCTCACTCTTTTGTCCTCTAATCTTGCCTTCTCATTTTATTTCATTAATTTGATCTTCAATCTCTGATATCCTTTCTTCTGCTTGATTGATTCAGCTGTTAAAACTTGTGTATGCCTCACTTAGTTCTTGTGCTGTGTTTTTCAGCTCCATCAAGTCATTTATTGTTCTTCTCTTAACTGGTTATTCTAGTTAGCATTTTGTCTAACCTTTTTTCACGGTTTTTAGTTTCTTTGCATTAGGTTAGAACATGTTCGTTTAACTCAGAGAAGTTTGTTATTACCCACCTTCTGAAGCCTGCTTCTGTCAATTCGTCAAACTTGTTCTCTGTCTTGTTTTGTTTCCTTGGTGGTAACGAGTTTTGATCCCTGGGAGGAGAAGAGGTTCTGGTCTTTGATGGTTTCATCCTTTTTGTGCTGGTTTCTTCCCATCTTCATGGATTTATCTCTCTTTGATCTTTGAAGTTGGTGATTTTGGGAGGAATCTCTGAGTGGACATCCTTTCTGTTGAGGTTGGAACTGTATTACCTGTATGAGGTTTTTTTGTTTTTGTTTTTGTTTTTGTGTTTGGGGGAGTTTTTTTGGCCTGTGGAGGTGCTGCTGGGCTGCTTAGGATTCAGTCAGGCTGCTGGATGGTCTTCCCCTGGAGTTTGTTTATGCAAGTGAGATTAGCCCTGCCTTCTTAAAGGGTGGGCATCTTTCCCTCCCCAAGCTCAATATTCCCTGTTGGCATCAAACTGGTGTATTTGCTGCAGAACTCTCTAGCCCAAGGGTTTCGGTTTTTCAGTTTTGTCTGGGTGTGACCTGCCAGGCTGTATTTCCTGCTTTCACCTCTACCACTTTCTGTGGGACAGACAGTTCCGTCCCACTGGCGTTAGTCCCAACTTCCACCCAGGTTCATGCCAGCAACTTGCAGTGCCAGGCGGGCTGGAGCCATCACTCAGATTTGCATCGACAGCCCACAGCGCCCCTCAGTCTGGTGGGGCTCTCGTGGACCATGGGTTACAGGAGGGATGAGGGAAGCACAGAATCTGAATCAGAGCACCGAGGGGGTGAAGGGGTGTCCCCAGCCCTCCAAGCCAGCTGCACTTTCCAGGTGGGGACGCACCCCGCCCTGTCTCGGTTTGCCCTTCCTGGGCTGCTCTCACCCTGCCTCAGCTCACCTTCCCTGGGCTGTTTTCACTGTCCTACCAGTCCCACTGAAATGAACCCCAGCACCTCACTTGGAATTGTGGAGTCCTCTAGCGCACTGCACCTCATTCGCTGGGAGCTGGACTCCAGAGTTGCCTCCTCTTGGCCATCTTCACACACTTGGCCTCCTTTTGTTTGTAACTCTAGGACTTCAAAACTAGCCTTAAGCTACAAAAATCCTATCCCCGATAGTTGAGATTAACTTTATGGTTATTATTTGTTTAGAGATGATGTATTGTTCTGTTGCCCAGACTAGAGTGTAGTGGTGTGATCATAGCTCACTGGAGCCTCGAACACCTGGGCTCAAGTAATTCTCTCATCTGAGCCTTGACCTTAACGTTAAAATGAGGATTTGCAAGAGAGGATTCAAGATGGCATGGTAAGAACAACTCAGGATTGCAGCTCTCAGGGAACGCGCAGAGGGTGAGTCAAAGCCGCATATCCAGACGGATCTTTGTTGCCCACAGAACGGGGAAATTCCCAGGTGTAGGAGAGACACAGGATGCCAGCGCAGCTGTTTTGGCTGGTGCGGCCGCTTCGGCCGGCGCCGCAGCGCAGCAGCACTCTACAACACTCTGCACAAAATGCACTGGTCTGGGTGCCCTGTTAAACCAGCAATCTGAGATTTGGGAGGGCAGATTAGCATATCCATCTGATTAAACGGGACTTGGACAGTGAGCCAGACCAGGAGATTCCTGGGAAGCGGCATTTGAGCCAGCGCAGTGGGTTGCTGCACGGGAAATCATACAGATCCCGGTGCCCTAACATCAGGCGACTGAAGCACCTGGGAGAGAGTCAACCGTTCAACTTTAAAAAAAAAAAAAAAAGAAAGGCGCTCTGAGGCAGGGAGCCAGGTGAGCAGACTCTGTAGGTTTCACTCCCACAGGGACAAACAAAACGGCAATTCAAAATGCTCCAGGTGGAGAGTTTCACTGCGGGCACAGCTGAACCCAGGACAGTTCAGCTTGGCGGGGGAGGGGCGTCTGCCATTACTGAGGCAATCCGCCCCTACTGAGGTACACGCCCATTGCTGACACAGCCTGCTGTTGCCAAGGCAACCCGCCATAACAGAGAGACTCCACTGCAGGGCGGAGCCCATGGCAGCAGGGCGGAGACCGCGGCTGCAGGGCAGAGCCCGCAGCAACAGGGCAGACCCCACGCCAGCAGGGCAGAGCCTCGGCAGGCAAATAGTGACTAGACTGCCTCCTAGCTGGGCAGGACAGTGCAATGGACACTCATAAAGAAAGCCCTAACACCCCGAGACAGTGCATCTGAGGAAAAAAAGGGGTTTTATCAGTTCGGCTGCAGCAGACTTAAACGTAGCAGCCTAACAGCCCTGAACGACCAACGGAGCTCACAGCTCAGCACTTGAGATCGTATAAAGCACAGACTGTTTCCTCAGGCAGCTCCCTGACCCCTGTATATCCAAAGAGTCACCTCAAAAAGAACTGATCAGACTGACATATGGCGGGCATCATTCTGGGACAAAAATAGCAGAAGAAACTGGTAGCATCCCTCACTGTTCTGCAGCTGCTACAGGTGTACCCCAGACAAGCAGGGCCTGGAGTGGACCTCAGCAGTCGTACAGCGGAGGGGCTAGACTGGTAGAAGGAAAACCAAGTAACAGAAATACTTCATTATCAACAATCTGGGCATCCACTCAGAGACCCATTTGAAAGTCAGCAACTGCTCCGTCGACAGGTGGATAAATCCACAAAGATGGGAAGAAACCAGCGCAAAAAGGAGGAAAACACCCAAAACCAGAACACCTTGCCTTCTACAAAGGACCAAAACTTCTCACCAGCAAGGGAACAAAGCTGGACGGAGAATGACTGTGATGAAATGACAGAATTAGACTTCAGAAGGTGGATAATGAGAAACTTCTGTGAGCTAAAAGAACATGTTCTAAATCAATGCAAAGAAACTAAGAACCTTGAAAAAAGATTTGAGGAAATGATAACAAGAATGGATAACTTAGAGAGGAATATGAATGAATTGAAGGAGCTGAAAAACACAACACGAGAACTTCGTGAAGCATGCACAAGTTTCAATAGCCGAATTGACCAAGCAGAAGAAAGAATATCAGAAGTCGAAGATCAACTCAATGAAATAAAACGAGAAACCAAGATTAGAGAAAAAAGCGCAAAAAGGAATGAACAAAGTCTCCAAGAAATGTGGGACTATGTGAAGAGACCTAAGCTACGTTTGATAGGTGTACCAGAATGTGACAAAGAGAATGAATCCAAGCTGGAAAATACTCTTCAGGATATTATCCAGGAAAATTCCCCCAACCTAGCAAGGCAGGCCAACACTGAAATCCAGGAAATACAGAGAACACCACAAACATATTTCACAAGAAGAGCAACCCCAGGGCACATAATCGTCAGATTCACCAGGGCTGAAATGAAGGAGAAAACACTAAGGGTAGCCAGAGAGAAAGGTCGGGTCACCCACAAAGGGAAGCCCATCAGACTCACAGCAGATGTCTCAGCAGAAACTCTACAAGCCAGAAGAGAGTGGGGGCCAATATTCAACATCCTTAAAGAAAAGAACTTTCAACCCAGAATTTCATATCCAGCCAAACTGAGCTTCATAAGTGATGGAAAAATAAAATATTTTGCAAACAAGCAAGTACTCAGAGATTTTGTCACCACCAGGCCTGCTTTACAAGAGCTCCTGAAAGAGGCACTATACATAGAAAGGAACAACCAGTACCAGCCATTCCAAACACATACCAAATGGTAAAGAGTATCAATATAATGTAGAATCTACATCAACTAACGGTCAAAACAGCCAGCTAGCATCAAAGTGGCAGTATCAAATTCACATATAACAATATTAACCCTAAATATAAATGGGCTAAACGCACCAATCAAAGGACACAGACTGGCAAATTGGATAAAAAACCAAAACCCATCAGTGTGCTATATCCAGGAAACCCATCTCACATGCAAGGATACACAAAGGCTCAAAATAAAGGGATGGAGGAAGATTTACCAAGCAAATGGAGAGCAAAAAAAAGCAGGAGTTGCAATTCTCATCTCTGATAAAATAGACTTGAAAGCAACAAAGATCAAAAGAGACAAAGAAGGACATTACATAATGGTAAAAGGATCGATACAACAAGAAGAGCTAACGATCCTAAACATATATGGACCCAATACAGGAGCACCCAGATATATAAGGCAAGTTCTTAATGACTTACAAAGAGACTTAGACTCCCACACAATAATAGTGGGAGACTTTAACACTCCACTGTCAATATTAGACAGATCAACCAGACAGAAAATTAACAAGGATATCCAGAGCTTGAACTCAGACCTGGAACAAGCAAACCTGATAGACATTTACAGAACTCCCCACCCCAAATCCACAGAATATACATTCTTCTCAGCACCACATCACACCTACTCTAAAATTGACCACATAATTGGAAGTAAAGCACTCCTCAGCAAATGCAAAACAACTGAAATCATAACAGTCTCTCTGACCATAGTGCAATGAAGTTAGAACTCAGAATTCAGAAACTAACCCAGAACGGCACAGCTTCATGGAAACAGAACAACTTGCTCTTGAATGTTGACTGGATAAACAACGAAATGAAGGCAGAAATGAAAAAGTTCTTCAAAACCAACGAGAATGAAGACACAACATGCCAGAATCTCTGGGAGACATTTAATGCAGTCTCTAGAGGAAAATATATAGCAATAAGTGCCCATATGAGAAGAGTGGAGAGATACAAAATTGACACCCTATCATCAAAATTGAAAGAGCTAGAGGAGCAAGATCAAAAAAAACTCAAAACCTAGCAGAAGACAAGAAATAACTAAGATCAGAGCAGAACTAAAGGAGATAGAGACAGGAAAATCCCTTCAAAAAATCAATAAATCCAAGAGCTGGTTTTTCGAAAAGATCAACAAAATAGACAGACCACTAGCCAGTCTGATAAAAAAGAAAAGAGAGAACAACCAAATAGATGCAATAAAAAATGATAAAGGGGAAATCACCACAGATTCCACCATCATCAGAGAATATTACAAACAACTCTATGCACATAAACTAGTAAACCTGGAAGAAATGGATAAATTCCTAGACACCTGTGTCCTCCCAAGCCTAAATCAGTAGGAAGCCAAAACTCTGAATAGACCATTAACAAGGTCTGAAGTCAAGGCAGCAATTAAGAGCCTACCACACAAAAAAAGCCCAGGTCCAGATGGGTTCACAGCCGAATTCTACCAGACACACAAAGAGGAGCTGCTACCATTCCTTCTGAAACTATTCCAAATAATCCAAAAAGAGGGAATCCTTCCCAAATCATTTTATGAGACCAACATCATCCTGTTACCAAAACCCAGCAGAGACCCAACAAGAAAAGAAAACTTCAGGCCAATATCCATGATGAACATAGACGCAAAAATCTTCAATAAAATACTATCAAGCCGATTGCACATCAAAACACTTATCCATCATGATCAAGTAGGACCCATCTTGGGGATGCAAGGCTGGTTCAACATACGCAAGTCTATCAACGTAATTCATCACATAAACAAAACCAAACACAAAAACCACATGATTATCTCAATTGACACAGAGAAGGCATTCGACAAAATTCAACGGCCCTTTATGCTAAAAACTCTCAATAAACTCGGTGTCAATGGAATGTATCTCAAAGTAATAAAAGCTATTTATGACAAACCAACAGCCAATATTATTTTGAATGGGCAAAAACTGGAAGCATTCCCTTTGAAATCTGGCACTAGACAAGGATGCCCTCTTTCACCACTCCTATTCAATATAGTACTGGAAGTTCTAGCCAGAGCAATCAGGCAAGAAAAAGAAATAAAGGGTATTCAAATAGGAAAGGCGGAAGCCAAATTGTCTCTATTTGCAGACGACATGATAGTATACCTAGAAGACCTCATTGCCTCAGCCCAAAAACTCCTGAAACTGATAAGCAACTTCAGCAAAGTCTCAGGATATAAAATCAATGTGCAAAAATCACAAGCATTCATCTACACCAATAACAGACTTAAAGAAAGCCAAATCAAGAACGAACTGCCATTCGCAATTGCTACAAAAAGAATAAAATACCTTGGAATACAACTCACAAGGAACGTAAGAGACCTCTTCAAGGAGAACTACAAACCACTGCTCAATGAAATCAGAGAGGACACAAACAGATGGAGAAACATTCCATGTTCATGGTTAGGAAGAATTAATACCATGAAAATGGCTATACTGCCCAAAGTAATTTACAGAATCAGCGCTATCCCCATCAAGCTACCATTGACTTTCTTCACAGAACTGAAAAAAAACCACCATGAACTTCATATGGAACCAAAAGAGAGCCCGCATAGCCAAGTCAATTCTAAGCAAAAAGAACACAGCGGGGGGCATCACACTACCGGATTTCAAACTATACTACAAGGCTACAGTAATCAAAACAGCATGGTACTCGTACCAAAACAGAGATATAGACCAATGGAACAAAACAGAGGCACCGGAGGCAACACAACATATCTACAACTATACAATCTTTGATAAACCTGACAAAAACAAACAATGGGGAAAAAATTCCCTGTTTAATAAATGGTGTTGGGAAAACTGGCTAGCCATGTGCAGAAAGCAGAAACTGTACCCCTTCCTGATACCTCACACTAAAATTAACTCCAGATGGATTAAAGACGTGTACATAAGACCTGGCACCATAAAAACCCTAGAAGAAAATCTAGGCAAAACTATTCAGGACATAGGAGTAGGCAAGGACTTCATGACCAAAACACCAAAAGCATTGGGAACAAAAGCCAAAATAGACAAATGAGACCTAATCAAACTTCACAGCTTCTGCACCGCAAAAGAAACAGTCACTAGAGTGAATTGGCAACCAACAGAATGGGAAAAAGTTTTTGCTGTTTACCCATCTGACAAAGGGCTGATATCCAGAATTTACAAAGAACTCAAACAGATTTACAGGAAAAAAAACAAACAAGCCCATTCAAAATTGGGCAAAGGATATGAACAGACACTTTATAAAAGAAGACATACATGAGGCCAACAAACATGAAAAAATGCTCATCATCACTGGTCATTAGAGAGATGCAAATCAAAACCACATTGAGATACCATCTTTCGCCAGTTAGAATGGCAATCATTAAAAAATCTGGAGACAACAGAAGCTGGAGAGGATGTGGAGAAATAGGACCACTTTTACACTGTTGGTGGGAGTGTCAATTAGTCCAACCATTGTGGAAGACAGTGTGGCAATTCCTCAAGGCCTTAGGAATAGAAATTCCATTTGACCCAGCAATCCCATTACTGGATATATATCCAAAGGACTATAAATCGTTCTACTATAAGGACACATGCACACGAATGTTCATTGCAGCACTGTTTACAATAGCAAAGACCTGGAACCAACCCAAATGCCCATCGATGATAGGCTGGATTGGGAAAATGTGGCACATATACACCATGGAATATTATGCAGCAATCAAAAATGATGAGTTCATGTCATTTGTAGGGACGTGGATGAATCTGGAGAACATCATTCTCAGCCAACTGACAAGAACAGAAAATGAAATACCACATATTCTCACTCATAGGCGGGTGATGAAAAATGAGAACACATGGACACAGGGAGGGGAGTACTAAACACTGGGGTCTATTGGGGGGAATAGGGGAGGGACAGCGGGAGTGGGGAGCTGGGGAGGGATAGCCTGGGGAGAAATGCCAAATGTGGGTGAAGGGGAGGAAGGCAGCAAAACACACTGCCATGTGTGTACCTATGCAACTGTCTTGCATGTTCTGCACATGTACCCCAAAACCTAAAATGCAATTAAAAAAAAGAAAATAATAATAATTTAAAAATTAAATGAGGATTTGATTGGAGAATTAGGAAACTTCACTTTTGAAACACCCAAGATCCTCAATAAACAGTGGGAGAAGTTTTGTTGTTGTCTTAAGAATAAATTATAATATGTGTAATTTCACTTTTGAAGGGTTTTTTTCTTTTTCATATTTAGAGATAGACTTTTTAGTTACAGGGATGCTACATCATCTTTGTCTTCTTTAACTTAAAGCAGCAACATTACACTTTTTCTAAAATCAGATATTTTACATAAACATTCAACCAGTTAATTTCTAATATGAGAGAATAATGCAGCTGTGTCTAAATAGTATTTAACAGTACAAAATTCCCCCCATTAAATTCTCAGTAACTTGCAAATTGCTTCATCTGTAGGCATTTCATCTTCCCTCTCTGTACAACGTAGTTTTGCACATATCACCTGATGTTGTCATGGAGATAAATAGCTTACTTTAGGACATGTCTTGATCCTACTAGGACTGAATTGGGTGGGAATGTTGATAACCTAAGTATTGAGTTACTGTGGCCTGAGAGAATTTATACACCTGTTGAGTAACTTCTTTTTTGAGTGTCTTATTCCCTCTTTTCAGGGGGGAAAAAATCAAGACCATTACCTGGAAAGTATGTTAAGCAAAATGCTTGTATGCAATGGATGCAACCCTAATTTGCCTTGTTCATAGCATTATATTTTTCCATTTTGAAATATTTTACAAATAAAAAGGTCACACTATTATAAATTATAGGTTTATATTGAAAGAATAAGAATGTTACAAGAATGTCAATTGCATAATAATGTTTTACTTACATTCTGGTTCAAGAGTTTTTGAAATTGCATTTGCTAAAAAATGACAAAGCTACAGTTCCAACTTTGGCATACTTAAACGGGGGAATGGAAGTGTTTCCCCCACCCCCGCCACCAAGGAATCCTGATACATTATTGCTTGTTTTGACAACTCTTCTGTGGTTAATCAAGAATATTCCTAATAGATTTTTCACACCTTTTCAGCTATGCAAAAGGGGAAGTAAAATGCCCAGTTTGATAATAAGTGGAAAACAGCTGGGGTCAGCACTTAAGATTCCAGGGAAATGAGCTTAGAATAAGTAATTAAGACAGTGATTCTCAACCCTGGCTGCATAAAAGAATCCCAGGCATCAGCATTTTTAATTTCCCCAAGTGAATCCAAGTCAAGGTTGAGAACCACTGATATAAAAGGAATCAGAAAGGGAAACTGAGTTAGAAGAGTATTTTGATGGTCTAAGTTAGAAATAATAAAGACTTCTAATAATAATTAGAAAATAAGCAGTGAGATATCTAGAAGTGGAAACTACAGGACTTCTTTCCCATTCAAGGGAGAAAAATGAAGCAAAAATACCATCTTAAAAGTGGTATTTGTAACCTTGAAACTGGATGAGGTTGTCATTGAGGAGAACCAGGTAGAAATCTGAGAGTTATCCACATTTATGGGTGGAAGGCTTTAAAAACAGCAGGAATACTGAGGAGAATGATTTGACTGTGGTGTCAGAAGCTGTGGACTGAGAATTTTCAAGTGGGATACATGAGTATCTCAAGAGCAATTAAGAACAATATAGTGATATAAAAGTATAGGAAGCTTCAGAAATGTTTTCAAACTTACTACTTTTTTGGAAATGTTTTTTCAAATGTATGCTTATTGGGTATCTTCAAAGTTGTATTTTGTAAAGGTACAGCTTTACAAAGTTGTAGTCTTTGGATCCACCAAAGGCAACCAGACTTATGAAACTGAAAATAGACTTATGAAACCAGACTTATGAAACAGGAAACAGGTTGTAGTCCCAGCTGTACCCCTTCTAGCCTGTCAGCCTTGGGTAAGCCGCTTGCCCAGTTCTCATTTTCCTAATCTGATAAATGGGGATGACAGTGTGTGCCCTGCCTACTGCAAAGTTTATTGTTCCCTTTGAGTTAGATAGCAAATGTGAAAATGTGTTTTAAAATATATAGAGAAGTATACAAATAATGTATTGTAGTAGTAGCCTTTTTTGCTGATGTTCACAAGCTCGTTAGTATTGAGATGCTTTGGATACTTTGTATTCCTGGTGAAGAGGTAGCATAACACGGTGTAATCCTTTCTTGAGGGAGCTCACCATCCTACAGGGAAGACAGGATATACATCAGGGTATACATCGTGTAAAGGCAGAAATTGTATTGCTAACATATTCTTAGTGATTGAAACCTGGTAGGCTCTCCTAATATTGATGGGATAGTATAATACAAGATAAAAAGTCATATAAGCAAAATGCAGTGGCAATTGTGAGAGAGATTCTAAACCTGGCACATTGCCTGGATCATAGTAATAGACAAATATATGATGAATTAATGCATAATGGTTGGAGGAGGGGTGCCATGCCCCAGAAAGCTACTTTGGTTAGCCTGTAGCAAGAGGAGTTGAAATCATATCCAGTGCAAAACTTAGAATTAGCAGCAAAGGAAAAAAATAGTTTTTAAATCTAGAAGACTCTAAATTACTCAAAGCCAAGTCCATGAAAATCAGAGAAAATGGTGAGTGTCAGAGGAAATGCCCTCTGAAATGGTGGTATACCCAAGCTGATCATTTATTCACTGTTTTGGTTACAATTGCATCTCACACAAGAGCAAGGTGTTGCTTATATTCAGATGTGTACCAGTAATACATGTACTGCAATGTTCTGCTTTAAATGTGGCAAGTGAAAGGACTCTGACCATGTCGTCTTCTATCTGTAGGAATAGATAATCTCTATGAGAGGGCGCTTCACATCCGCAAACTCCTCCTGACTTTGCCCAGGTCCATCCTTATAGTGATGAGGTACCTCTTTGCCTTCCTCAATCAGTAAGTACCTGAATGCTCTGACAAAAGACCCATCTGAATTCTGTCTTTATTCTTGGATCCTGTAAAGTGTACATCGGGTTCCATTTATCAGTAGAGTCAAAGAGAAAAATGATTGAATATAGACTGTGAAGGTACATTTTTCCAGCAAATCAAGGTCATCGATAGATGAAAGCCCTACCCTAGATGTAGAAACTGTGACCACAAATGCAAAAATATTTAAATATTACTAAAAAAAAAAAAAAAAACACTTTTAAATAGAAAGTGTTATTCAGTGTTTTTCCAGCTTCCATCCAAAACTGTCATGAATGTTTTTGTCAAAATGATGTAAATTGGCTGTTCATTGTGGAAAATTTTTGTGATTTTTAATGTTGTAGTTGGGGATGGAAGACAATCGGGGATGGGAATTGTACACAGATCCAAAAAAGAATTTCTGCAAATTCACTGTAATGAGACCTTATCAAGAAAAAAATACTTCAAAACGTTCTCTTAAACAAAGTAACAAATCTTTTAAATTACTACATTATTTTCAAAGAACTGTATTCTTTTAATTTCAGCCACGCTACTTCCTGCTGTTTGGGTTCTGTTATAAGAACAGCCTCCCCACGTCCCATCTAAGAGTCCCCTTGCTGTAACATTTCAGTTAAGCAGTTGGAAATAAAGAAATGCAGGGGGAATCAATTTATTGAATAAACTTGGGGAAATGCCTTCTCTTGCTAGCATGGATTTTCCTTTCCTAAAATACGGGTATTTTCTTTTCTCTATTACATGGGACATTTGGAGTTCTCAAAAGCCGTGGTGATTTATTACAATCCCACAGACTAGTCCTGAAACATACCCACTCAGCTTGACCCCAAGAGCCAAGTATACAATAGGGAAATGTTGGCAGAGAACCATACAGAACGAGACTCTACTGCTGACCTGTGGTGCCTAAAATATTCACAAATGACCGTAGGAACCCATTTGTACATTAATCACCACTGGAAATAAGCAGTATCTAGAGAGATGGGTTTAAACTATGTTTCAGCTAGACTCTGTACATTTTTACCTTTAAATAAACACAGTCACCCAGGCAGTTTTAAAAATCCAGAGGCTTGCTTGTCGCCCACACCACCACCACCGTCCCCCAGGATGGAGTACCTTGCCTTCCTGTTGGCTGTCTCTATACCATTTCTACCAAATCGTCCTAACACACCCGAACAAAATTCACTGTGAACTAATAATTTGTAATGGACTAGGAAAGCAGTCTGTTAATTAAGAAAGTTCTAAAACCTGAACCTAACTCATCATGCCTGGTAAATGCACCATGGGCATTGCCGGCATTGCTTCCAGTGGTTCTGCCCAGAGGCCCCCTGGCTGGTTGCACCTGCCTTCATGCAGACAAAAGGGCCCAACCTCTAGGGCAGGATGCTTGGGATGCGGATTATGAAAAGAGAGATTCACTATAATTTTTTGCTGCAAAATCAAAACCTGGAAATAACATTTCTACATCAAGTTTTTGTTTGCAAGTCAGCACTAACGATTCAGAAAGATTAACCGTGACTCTCTCCACTGAGCTGAAGTATGTCTTTTGGAAATTAGGCCGTTCTTATTCGGAATCTCCACTTTCAAGATTCATTTGTTTTCAGGATGATCTGAAACATGATCATTTACTATTATTGTGATTTTTTTTAGAAATATTGTATGTTTGAGAAATAGCAGAAGGGAAAGACATATTAGCTCTGGAAATTATGCTTTTGTATTTTCTACTGTCTAGACTATCTTATTTCCAAAAAAATGGTAAAGTATCATGTCATATGGTATCTCAATTTCTGTGTCTGTCATCATCTCACAAAGGTTACTGAGGCTCCTTTTTCTCCTTCCATTTGTCATATGTTCAGCTGGATTTTACATTTCCTTTCAAGACTGACATTCTACACACTGAAAGATAACATATCTAAATTCTCCCTAGAACAGGGACCACAGCAATAAAGAGCTGGCTTATTTTGTGTCACTGTGAAAATATTTCACAAATACCTGTTGAGTAGAATGTAGAAATTGGTACTAGACAATTGGAAATCTCCCCGACAGTTTCCAACCTTTGCATGGAATGAGAATTGAGGATTCCTTTCCCCTTTTCATGTATTTATAATGGCTTTTGTGACACTGGTTGTCATCTACTGTTGATTTTCTGACACAAAAGCAAATTATAAAGCCTGGAGTTATTTGCTCCTATTAGTAGTTACAAAGAAAAGGTTCTTTTTTCTCTTCTAGGCTTTCCCCAAGATTTATAGGAGAAAACTAACAATCTGAGATATATTTGAGTGGAGGGAGAACCATTTTAAAGACATCCATAAAGCTTGATGGAAATCCTTACTCTGTATCCCAAATTTACTTGAGGAGCATTTAGAGCCTGACCATCACATTTACAAATAAAACTCATTTACGTGATCCTGGTCTCCACTGTAGTGAATATTGTATTAAACCCCCTCCTGATTTTGAAAAATGCTACTTAAGTAAGCAAATAGGATTTAGAGTCCCCTCTCAATTTCTACTTAGTTAAGATCTTAAGTCATTTCACTTTCTTTGGAGTTTGCTGAGCCAACTTAAAGTTGAAGAAGCTTATTATTAAACATTTATATCCTTTTTTTCTTTGTTCTTTTATAACTCCTTTCTTGTTTCCTTTTGTAGTCTATCACAGTACAGCGATGAGAATATGATGGACCCTTATAACCTGGCCATTTGCTTTGGCCCAACATTGATGCCTGTCCCAGAAGTACAGGATCAAGTGTCTTGCCAGGCACATGTGAATGAAATTATCAAAACCATCATCATACATCATGAGACTATTTTCCCAGATGCTAAAGAGCTGGATGGCCCTGTTTATGAGAAATGTATGGCTGGAGATGACTACTGGTAAGTCTAAGAGTTTTAGTCCTCCTCTCCCACCAAAAATTATGGAAATGTAGCCATCAATTTAATTAAGAGAGAGTTTCCCATAAGCTACCAATGCTTCCAACTTCAAAGAAAAGGAAGAAGCAGACACTTGAGATAAATTTTAAAATACTAAGACCCATGGAAACTCCTATTTATCCCTCTATTTTCTCAAAGGACTATATCTTTTAGATAAATCGACCCTATCTTGGTTTTTTTTTTAAAGAAAAAGGGTTTTGATGTTATATACCCTTTCTCACTACGTTAAACCATTACATTAAACCAAGAAAAGATAACAGATTGAATTGACATTTTATTTTTCAGTCTAAATTAAAGTTTTTTATTTCACATAAAGTATTTTTAAATTCTCATTTTAAAGGAGCCCTGTCAACCAAATGTATTTTCATTCTTAATTTATTTTCATTTTCTCTCTTACTAATGAATATAATTCTAACTATAATAGTAAAGGTCATTTTGAGCAAGTTTATTATATTGTTGTGATATATATACATTGTTGGGATAAAAATTTTTAGCATGGTAGTATTGCCTCCCATTCCATCCATGTTGCTACAAATGACAGGAGCTCATTCTTTTTTGTGGCTGAATAATATTCCATTGTGTAGTACTACCATAATTTATTTAATCCATGCATTCACTGATATACACTTGGTTGTTTTCACATCTTAGCTATTGTGACAAATGCTGCAATAAATATGGGAATGCAGATATCTCTTGAATATACTGATTTTTTTTCTTTTGGATATATACCTAGCAGTGAAGGTCATTATGTTAAGTGAAATAAGCCACGCAAGAAGGACAAATATCACATGTTCATACTCATATGTGGAGCAAAAATAAGTGGATCTCATAGAGGTAGAGAATAGAATGGTGATTACCAGAGGATAGGAAGGGAAGGGGAATGGAGGGGATGAAGAGACGTTGGTTAAGGGCTATGAAAATACAGATAGGGAATAAGTTGGGTACAGTGGCTTGTACCTGTAGGCCCAGATACTTCGGAAGCTGAGGCTGGAAAATCATTTGATCCTAGGAGTTTGAGGCTGCAGCAAGGTCTGATCACACCACTGCATTCCAGGCTGAGGAAGAAAACAAGATCCTGTCTCTTAAAAAAAGAAAAAAAAAAAAGACTGGGTACAGTGGCTCATGCCCATAATCCCAGCACTTCGGGAGGCCGAGGCAGGCAGATCACTTGAGGTCAGGAGTTCGAGACGAGCCTGGCCAACATGGTGAAACCTCATCTCTAATAAAAATACAAAAATTAACTGGACATGGTGGTGTGGGCCTATAGTCCCAACTACTCTGGAGGCTGAATCAGGGGAATAGCTTGAACCTGGGAGGCGGAGATTGCAATGAGCTGAGATCATGCCACTGCACTCCAGCCTGGGCAGCAGAGCAAGACTCTGTCTCAAAAAAATAAAAAGAATTAGAATAAGTTTAGTATTCAGTACAGTAGAAAAATTGTAGCTAACAATAATGTATTATAATTAAAACAGAAGAATTGTAAGTTTCCCAACATGAAGAAAAAATAAATGTGTGAGGTGATGGATATCCCAGTTACCCAGATTTGATCATTACACATTGTATATGGGTATCGAAATATCACACGTACCCCTCAAATATGTACAACTATTATATATCAATTAAAAAACAGCAAAGAAAGAAACTTCAATTTCTTGAACCTCTATTACATGTCAGCTGCTTGGTGCACATGTTCTCTTTTATTTATCATGACCACTGTACCAAGTAAGTTAAGAAAGGCCAAAGAGCCTGTCCAGTGATTAGTAGTAAATCAAAGTTAGGTGTGTGTGATTCCAAAGCACACGTGAGTCTTCCCACTCAGCAGCCTCCCTGCCCACCTCAGAAACTGCCCTGTGCAACTAGGATTCAAGAGCAGGTGGAAATGGGTTTGTCTAAATCCCTTGTTCTGGACCCTGCTCACAACACTTTCCCACCTCCCCCAAGTAACTGGGATTACAGGTGCCCCCCACCACACCCAGCTAATTTTTGTATTTTTAATCGAGACGGGGTTTCACCACGTTGGCTAGGCTGGTCTCAAACTCCTGACCTCAGGTGATCCACCCACCTCAGCCTCCCAAAATGCTGGGATTACAGGCATGTGCCACTGTACCTGGCCTTTCTTTCCCATTTTCTTACCAAAGATAAAGGAGAAGTGGAATGAGTCACTGAAAGATAATTAAATAACTGAAAGTACTTTTTTTTTTTTAACTTGAATCATAGTATGGTCATATGCCTTAAGAAAACTGAGTTGGGGCCGGGCACGGTGGCTCACGCCTGTAATCCCAGCACTTTGGGAGGCCGAGGTGGGTGGATCACGAGGTCAAGAGGTCGAGACCAACCTGGTCAACATGGTGAAACCCCGTCTCTACTAAAAATACAAAAAACTTAGCTGGGCATGGTGGCGCGTACCTGTAATCCCAGCTACTCGGGAGGCTGAGGCAGGAGAATTGCCTGAACCCAGGAGGCAGAGGTTGCCATGAGCTGAGACGCGCCATTGCACTCCAGCCTGGGTAACAAGAGCAAAACTCGGTCTCAAAAAAAAAAAGAAAACTGAGTTGACCATTTCCAGAAGTACTGTTTTCTGAATTAAGAATGAAACATACTAGATTCCAGTTCTGTAGTATATTCACCAACTTTACCATGAAGTTCAATTCAAAATATTTACTTGAGTAATTACTATGGGCAAGATACTAACAGCTTGGCTCTGGGAAGGTAAATGAATTCAACTTAACCCTGCTGAGATACGTAATTTTATTTTCTTCGTTGTATTTATTTTAAAGCCAGTGCCAAAGGTATGGTTAGCTTTTTTTTTTAGATGGAGTATCGCTCTGTCACCAGGCTGGAACACCACAGTGCAATCTCTACACACTGCAACGTCTGCCTACCGGGTTCAAGCAATTCTCCTGCCTCAGGCTCCCAGGTAGCTGGAATTACAGGCGTCCACCACCACGCCCAGCTAATTATTGTATTTTTAGTGGAGACGGTTTCACCATGTTGGCCAGGCTGGTCTCCAGCTCCTGACCTCAGGTGATCTGCCCACCTTAGCCTCCCAAAGTGCTGGGATTATAGGCGTGAGCCACTGTGCCTGGCCTAGTTAGCATTTTTAAATATTAGGGCTATGTCAGTAAGCTCTGCTGTCTTGTTCATTTTATAAAAAGAGCAAGTTTGTAGACGACTGGTCAATATTATTTGATGTATTATATTCTGGGACATTTTGTGATGCCAGAGTGTAGGTTCCTGTGATAATCTTGCAGCCAGTAACGTGTGCTTGACTGTGTCCATCTTTCTAAACTGGTGTTTTCTGTGGGTATTGCTCATTTTAAACAGAAAGTCAATAGTGTAGTAGTTATACTTGTCCCCCAACATTACATCAGAAATGTAAATGGGCTTTTACAGTAATATTAGGTTTATATTTGTGGCCCATGTATTCCATTTATCAGCACGCATTTGAGGAGAGGTAGTGACAGTGTTAAGGGATAAGTTTGAAAAGAGGATAAACTTGTGATTCTCATACACATATACAATGAGCATGTGTCAAGAAAAGATGGTAAATATCCCACAACCAGTTCAAAGGAGACATCAATAACAATAATGTATTGTATATTTCAACCACCAGTTTCTGCGTAGTAAAGGAATAGCAAAATGAATTTGCAAAAACTGGTCTATCCATAGGGCAATAATCATATTCTGCCAAAATTTGTAATTTGTATTTCTATGGATAAGAATTACTTACAAAGCTATCCATTTTCTACAAGTGAACTCGTCTTTATAGGGTTGTAAAATAACCTAGTCAAAGATGAATGCATGGATATAATATATACTCCCATAGGACAACATAATCAATGGAGACACCGGGATTCCATTGACAGACTATCCAATAACTCTTTTGCCCTTATAGAGTCTTACAGTTTTCATTATAGTAGCAATGGTTCATTATTAAATTTCTCTCTGGCCAGGCATGGTGGCTCATGCCTGTAATCCTAGCACTTTGGGAGGCTGAAGCAGGAGGATCGCTTAAGCCCAGGAGTTTGAGACCAGCCCAGGCAAAATAATGAGACCCTCATCTTTACAAAAAATTTAAAAATTAGCCAGGTGTGGGGTGCACACCTATCGTCCCAACTACTTGAGAGGCTGAGGTGGGAGGATCACTTGAGTCTGGGAGGCAGAGGTTGCAGTGAGCCAAGATCGCATTGCTACACTCCAGCCTAGGCAGCATTACAAGACCCTGTCTCAAAAAATTTTTGTCTGTTTTAATTTCATATGAATTTCCATTTGTATTTTACAGCGACAGCCCATACAGTGAGCACGGTACATTGGAGGAAGTGGACCAAGATGCTGGTACAGAGCCCCACACAAGCGAAGATGGTATGCCCCGCCCTTATGCTATTAAAAAACCAGTCTTTATATCCCCATTGTAAACAATTGCTTGTATTAAAATTTTAGAGGCAAAGCACAGTGGCTCCCACCTATAATCCCAGCACTTTGGCAGGCCAAGGTGGGAGGATCACTTGAGCCCAGGAGTTCAGCACCAACCTGTGCAACATAGTGAGAGCCCATCTCTACAAAAAAAATTAGCCAGGCATGGTGATATGCACCTGTAGTCTCAGCTATGCAGGAGAGTGAGGTGGGAGGATTGTATGAGCCCAGGAGTGTGAGGCTATAGTGAACTAGGATAGCAACACTGCACTCCAGCCTGAGCAACAGAATAGACTCCGTCAAAAAAAAAAAAAAAACCAACAACTAGTAGATACAAAAGCATTTATAAAGTATGTGTAAGGTATAAAAAATAACTTTACAATGAAAACCAGTGGAACCACCACCAAGCTTAAGAAAAAAGACATATTATTTCCTTTGCACGTCCCTGATCTGACTGCCTTACCCCTCAGGAATAACCACTATGTTTGTGTTTTTAAACAGTTTCTTCTTTCCTTTTCTGTTTTCTTAAACCTTTTATAAATGGGATTATACTGTATCTATTTTTTGTGAGTTTTCTTCTACTCAGTATTATGTTCCTGATGTTCATCTGTACAGTTGCATGCAGTTTGAATTATTTTACCACTTTATAATATTCCATTGTATGTATCTATCTCATTTTGATGAATATATGAGGTATTTTCTACTCATTGCTGTTAAGAACAGTGCTACTATGCACTGTTATGAACATTTTGAACATGTCTCCTACTGAAAATGTACAGGAGTTTCTCTAGGACGTATGCCTAGGAGTAACTGTGTCTTCAGCTTTACACTGTCAAACCATTTTTATGAAGACAGTTGCTCCTTAGAGCTCCTGAGAGACGTGGGGATGCCACGCCATGGGCAGCCACCTGGGGAAGCACCAGGTCTGTCGGGAAGCAGAGGGAAAGTGAAGACCTTGGTGTGCTTTCCACAGGAAGGAATGGGTATGGCAAGGTAAGCAGCTTTACGGTTGGCTAGTAGGAGTAATTTCAGCAGGCTGTGGGACATTAGGAGCTGTTCCAAGTTGTCTGGTACCTGGCCCTGGGGTGCTGAGAACAGGGCAACAGTGGCCTGGAGTGGGAGAGCCTGATCATCAGGGTGGTGGGGTGTTGGCTCCAACTGGCAGGTTGGTGTTTAAAAAGCTTGCTCGTGGGTGAGTTGTTTACTATCTCCAGAAATTGGCTAACCCTAAAGAGACTGTCCCCCCAAGGTCAGAAAGGCCCCAGATGTCAGAATACAAAATATAAAAGACATGGTTAATAATGTGTTTATGTATCTTTTGTGAAATTCCTATCAAGTCTTCCGCCCATTTTTCTATTGAGTTCTCTGGGCTCTTTATATTTGGTTCACTTGGTTTGGTTTTAGTTGTTTTTTTATTATTTGATTTGTAAGAGTTCTTTGTGGGTCTATATCAGGTCCTTTATTGGGTATATGCTTTGCAGATATCTTCCCCTACACTGTAGCTTTGCTTTTCAAATGCTTATTATGTCTTTTGCTAAACAGAAGATCTTAAAGTAGTTACATTTTCCAATCTTTTCCTTCATGATTATTTTACTTAGCATCTCCTTTAAGAAATCCTTCTGTGTCTTGAGGTAATGATAAATAATTCTCCCATATTCTCTTTATTTATTTTGGTAAGAACACTTAAGTGTACAGTACCTAATTCTCTCATATTCTTTTATTTTATTTTGGTAAAAACACTTAAGTGTAGAGTACCTTCATGTTGACCATAGGTACAGTGTCATACAGCAGGTCTCTATAGCTTGTTCACCTTGCTTGACCGAAATTTTATTCCCACTTGTTAGTAACTTCCCATTTCCCTCTCCCCCGAGCCTCTGGCAACCACCATTCCACCCTTTGGTTCTATGAATTTAGCTCTTTTAGATAACTCATTATAAGTGAACTTATGTAGTATTTGTCTTTCTGTGTCTGGCTTATTTCACTTAGCAAAACGTCCTCCAGGTTCATCCATGCTGTTACATATGTCAGGATGTCCTTCTTGTTATAATCTGAATAGTATGCCATTGTATTTATACATATTTTCTTTATCCATTCATCTGTCCATGGTCATTTAGATCGTTTCTACATCTTGACTATTGTGAATAGTGCTCAAATGAGCATAGGAGTGTTAATATCTCTTGAAGATCCCAATTTCAGTTATTTTGGATAAATACCCAGAAGTGGGATAGTTGTGTCACATGGTAGTTGTATTTTTAAGTGTTTGAGGAATCTCTATACCATTTTCTAAAGCAGCTGTGCCATTTTGCATTCCCACCAGCAGTGTACAAAGGTTTCAGTTTCTCCACACCCTTGGTAATCCTTATCTTTTTTTTAATTTTTGTTTTTTTGTTTTTGAGACAGGGTCTCATTCTGTCACCCAGGCTGGAGTGCAGTGGCATGATCTTGGCTCACTGCAGCCTTGACTTCCCAGGATCCAGTGATCCTCCCACCTCAGCCTCCCAAGTAGCTGGGACTAGAGGCACATTTTACCATGCCCAGCTAATTTTTTGTAGAGGTGGGGTTTTGCCATGTTCCCCAGGCTGGTCTTGAACTCCTGAGCTCAAGCCATTTACCTGCCTTGGCCTCACAAAGTGCTGAGATTATAGGCATGAGCCACTGCGTCCAACCAGCACTTGTTATCTTTTGTTTTGTTTATTTCCTAACATGGTGGAATAACCTCATTTTTGGTTTTGATTTGCATTCTCCTGATGATTAGTGATGTTCAGCATTTTTAAATATACCTGTTGGCTGGATGTCTTTTTTGGTGCTGTATTCTTTTCATTCATTCATTCATGTATTATTTACTTATCAGGCTGGGTGCAATTTGTAGGTCTTCTTTGGTGCCATATTCTTTTATTTTACTTACTTACTTACTTATTTATTTGAGATGGAGTCTGTCTGTGGGATATAGTGGCATGATCTTGGCTCACTGCAACCTCCACCTCATGGCTTCAAGCGATTCTCCTGCCTCAGCCTCCCGAGTAGCAGGGACTACAGGCATGGCTAATTTTTGCATTTTTAGTAGAGACAGCATTTCACCATGTTGGCCAGGCTGGTCTCGTACTCCTGACTCAAGTGATCCACCCTCCTCAGCCTCCGAAAGTGCTGGGATTACAGGCATAAGACATTGCATCCAGCCCCATATTATTTTAAATCCTTTAAGGTTTTGATTTTCACACATAGGTCTTTATTCCACCAGCAGTTTATCTGGGGTTATGATGTAAGGTAGAGATCCATTCCCTTTTTCTTTATATGGATACATAATTGTCACAATTATCTCAGCATTAATTGTCCTTTGTCCACTGCTCTACATCTTTGTCATAAATGAAGTATCTTCTTTGTTTGAATTTCCTCCTGGCCTCTCTACTGGTCTATGTGTCTGTCCCTATATCACTGTCCTAAATTTTGATACCTTTTAATAAATCTTAATAGTTCATAAAGCAACACGTCTGCTTTGTAGTAATTCTTGGCCCTTTGCAATTCCACTTAAATTTCAGACTCAGTTTTCCAAGTTCTTCTGATAAACAAAACTCTCTAAAGCCCAACTGGCATTTTGATTGCCCTTGCACAAATTCTACACATATTAATATGGAGAGAATTGATAACTTTACAATATTCAATATTCCAGTTCATGCACATATTTCCAGTTAGTTAATATCTCCAAATAAATTTTTATTCTTTCTCTATAGAGATTTTTTTCATTTTCCAACCTAAGTTTAATTACTTTTTAATGTAAACATTTAAAGCTGTCAGTTTTCTCTAGTACTTCTTCAGCTATATGCACAAATTCTTTTCAGCTGTAACTAATCTGCTTTAAGCATATCCATTCATTAAAGTTTTATTTTAAAATATTTTTCTTTTTTTTTTTTTTTTGAGATGGAGTTTTGCTCTTTTTGACCAGGCTGGAGTGCGATGGCACGATCTCAGCTCACTGCAACCTCCATCTCCCAGGTTAAAGTGATTCTCCTGCCTCAGCCTCCCAAGTAGCTGGGATTACAGGTGTGCCCCACCATGCCCAGCTAGTTTTGATATTTTTAGTAGAGGTGGTGTTTCACCATGTTGGCCAGGCTGGTCTCAAACGCCTAACCTCAGGTGATCTATCTACCTCAGTCTCCCAAAGTGCTGGGATTATAGGTGTGAGCCACAGTGCCCAGCCTTTAAATATTATTTCTTTCTATAAGTGTATTTAGTGTGCTTTTATATCTGCTGCTTGATGATTTTTTCTAGTCTCTTGCTGTTTATTCATCAGTGCTTCCTATCAGAATATGTGTCTGATAATTTTCATATGTCTTCCCAAATTTGTTTTGTTGGCTCTCACTCATTGAGTCTTATTTGCCACTGTGTTTGTAAATTTTGTATAGATTTCTTGGAACTTTAGGCTCAGTAGAAGGTAGATTCTTCCAGAGAAGGTTTTCATGTATTTCTGCCTGGGTTACAACCAGCCTGACAACACTGAATTTTTAGCTTGAAGTTTTTCAAACCACCCAAGTAGTGTGAATTTAAACTGCAAACCTACCTGAGACCTGGAATGTGGACGGGATTCTCAGTTGATTTGTGTCAAGGCTTAAGATAGATTATTTGCTATCTATCTTAAACCTTGACACAAATCATCTGAGGGTGGAGAGCGGGGGAGAGGGTTACCATCTATGGAGAGGTATTGAAAGCTAAAAGGGGAAAAGATTTCTAGAACTAGATGTTCTAGAACTAGAAGTATTTTAGAAAGTTCTAGAATGCTGGCTGGGTGCAGTGGCTCACACCTATAATCCCAGCACTTTGGGAGGCCGAGGTGGGTGGATCACAAGGTCAAGAGATCAAAACCATCCTGGTCAACAAGGTGAAACACCATCTCTACTAAAAATACAAAAAATTAGCTGGACATGGTGGTGCATTCCTGTAGTCCCAAATACTCGGGAGGCTGAGGCAGGAGAATTGCTTGAACCCAGGAGGTGGAAGTTGCGGTAAGTGGAGATTGCGCCATTGCACTCCAGCCTGGGTAACAAGAGCAAAACTCCGTCTCAAAAAAAAAAAAGAAAGAAAGTTTTAGAACACTAGAGTGAAGTTCACTATGAAACTGAGGGTGTAATTCTCTGGGGCTGAAGAGGGCAAGAGGCTTATATTCCTAACACTGAGCAAGCCCTGGACTTAATCACCTGTGACAAAAATTTTAAAAGCTTAAGGTGACCAGGGTAGAGAAATGCCCGCAAGGTAAAATCCAACTCATGTTCTAACGTTCTGCTTACCTCTCTGGGTTCCCACGTTTGTTGCATTTTGGTCTTTAGTATTCTTTACTGTTTTGATAGCTTATTAATGTAATTACAAAGGTTGGTTGTTTCCTTTTTAATCCAGCATTTTTGGATGATTCTAGCAGGAGGGTAATTAAGGTATCTAGTGTCCACTATCTGCTAAAAAAAAAAAGCAAGTTTTTTTGTGTCTTGTGTGTGTATAAGAGAGAGAGAAACAGGGTTTCACTCTGTTGCCCAGGCTGGAGTACAGTAGCACAATCTTGGCTCACTGCAGCCTCAACCTCCTGGGGCCAAGCAGTCCTCCCACCTCAGCCTCCTGAGTAGCTGGAACCCAGGCGTGCATCACCATGCCCAGCTAATTTTCGTATTTTTTGTAGAGATAGGGTTTTCCTATGTTGCCTAGGCTGATCTCAAACTCCTGGGCTCAGATGATCCTCCTGAGCTCCAATGATCCTCCTGAGATCCAAAGTGCTGGTATTAGAGGCATGAGCAACCCACACCTGCCTTCTTTGTGTCTTTAAAAGTAAAATCAGTTGACATTTTCTGAACTTAAGTTATAAGATAGCCTTCTATTTCTGTGATGTTGCTCTTTTTCTTTTTTTTCTTTAAAGACTGGGCCTTACTCTGTTGGCCAGGGTGGGTTTTGAACTCCTGGCCTCAAGCAGTCCTCCTTCCTTGGCCTCCCAAAGTGCTGGGATTACAGGTGGGAGCAACCAGGCCCAGCCTGTGATGTTGCTTTTGAAAATCTGAGTCCTACCTCTGCCACCACCCTTTCTTTTGAGTTTCTTTCTTTCTTTGCATGATTTATTTCTTTTTCACTCTGCCTTCTCTTAGGTGTTTCCCTGCTTTCCCCAGTAGCCAGAAAAGCCAGGACAAAGCCCAGCCATCTCTATTCCCAAACATGAATCTCGCCATCATGCCATCTGCCTTTTACCTCTTGACTATAAGAGAGCTTTGCCGAGTGCTCTGTTTAGATAACATTTTTATTATTTTTTTTGAAACAAGCAACAGGAGTATCAGACTCTGCTTATTTATTCAAATGTGGACAGGTTATGACAGGATTACCAGATAAATCAGCAGAAATCACCTGATTTTTCTGAAAAGAAAAACATTGCTTACAAAGAACAGATATTCTTACCCACAGCCAACCTCCAAAGTCCTGTAACTGAATTAACTAGAGTATCAATTATCCTTTTATTGCCCAGGTATTTTATTTTTTTTCTTTGTCATAGTATCACTAGAGAGAGCAGCTTTTGTTTCTGAAAGACAGGCTGTCACAGAACAAAACCATTCTCTGCAAGGACAGTGGGTAATAGATCTAGGAGGGAAAATGTCAGCAACAGCAAGGTCCCAAAGAGAAAGTATGATCACATTTTATATAACATTACAAAAAATGGAAATATAAGACCTGACAGCACCAGGCAGTCAGGAAATCAGCTGTACTGAATTGTCTTCCCTTTTGCACAAAATTATATTACCCAGGCAGGAAAACTAAATGATCATGTTGCACTCTCACTATTATTGTTATTGATAGCAGCAGTAGCAGCATTCTATGAAGTCTCTGCAGGACCGTAAAGTACTGTGAGGCTCTCTGTATGAAAGAGGCATAGTTTACAGTGCCCTGAGATTGATTTGCTCTGCAATGACCACACTGAGATGTGTGTAAATAGCTTATTGATTGACACTTGACTGTGAAATGGCTCTCACAGGAGTAGAAAGAGTAAAAATAATGAAATTGCTGAGAATTTCTAGTTGGTGTACTAAGATTGCCAATAAAATGTTCTGCTGATTTATCTGGTCATGCTGTCATAACCTGTCCACATTTGAATACATAAGAAGAGTCTGATAATCCTGTTGTTTAAATCCTTTAACAATTCAATATAACTTTTAGATTATATGTTAATATTCTGATATTCCCCCATATTATATTTTATGAAAACAACATGAATAGCAGCTTTATTAAACATCTATGTGTCTACTTCATAGAGGAGGGACTATAACTTTACATTGAAAAGGAATGAGCTTATTACAGTTCAAAACTTAAAGAATAAATTCTGGTTGACCTGAGATGACAGATGCCCAAATATGTGCCCCAGTTATTCCTGTGAAAAAGAAATAAACATCCCATGAAAGAATGAAGACGGCCGGGCGCGGTGGCTCACGCCTATAATCCCAGCACTTTGGGAGGCTGAGGCGGGTGGATCACGAGGTCAAGAGATTGAGACCATCCTGGTCAACAAGGTGAAACCCCGTCTCTACTAAAAATACAAAAATTGGCTGGGCATGGTGATGCGTGCCTGTAGTCCCAGCTACTCAGAAGGCTGAGGCAGGAGAATTGCTTGAACCCAGGAGGCGGAGGTTGCGGTGAGCCGAGATCGTGCCATTTCATTCCAGTCTGGGTAACAACAGCAAAACTCCGTCTCAAAAAAAAAAGAATGAAGACATGCTATTTTTTGTTTTTTTGAGACAGGGTCTCATTTTGTCACCTTTTCAATATGTTTGCTGGTTTTTATGCTTTTGCCTTCTATGTCCCTGAGAATTTTGAATTTATCGAATGAGAAAGAAGCCCAGCTGTCTAAGAATTTCTCTTGCAGTTATTACAAGTACAATGGCTATTGCAATAAACTTTGGGAAGAAGAAACTCTTTAAGTGGTAAAGTTGGCTACCAAGGGGAAATAGAAGACAGCTTCTTGGAGAATTTTTGAGATAGGCAGTTTTTAATCTCTTCTGTGTACACATACATCTAAAGTGTTTGGAAACAAATACGTGCTCAGTTTTTAGGAAATGATGTATTGTTCATTGTATAGGCATATTCCTATAAGCTTATGCCCCTTGCCTTGGCCCCTTTTTGTTCTGTTTATTATTGAAGAGAAGTTTACTCACCTTTGTTGATTACAGGGCTGAGGGTGAGGTATTTTTGGGAGAGGGGAGAAAAGATCATATGGCCTCAAATTGAAGAGCTTCTTGGAATAAGATAAATCACAGAGAAATACCTCTTTCAGGCAAGCAGCAGTTTGTCCTCCTGTTTGCCTTCAATATTTGTGGTCAGAATTACATCAGAGCTGAATTCCAATTCTAAGCCTAGCGTTTGATATCTTTTTTTTTCTAACTTATTATTTTGAAATCACCATAAATTCACAAGCTGTTGTAAAAAACAATATAGAGAGATCTCGTATACCTTCTGCCAGTTTCTGTCAATGGTGATATCTTACAAAACTGTAATATTATTTCATAAGCAGGAAACTGACAATGTTATAAACCATTCACTGTATAAGTGTTTCACCAGTTTTACATGCACTCCTTTCACCAGTTGTACATTTCACCACTTGCCATCTTTACATCTGCCATCATCTTTGTGTGTGTGTTTACTTACTTCTGTACAGTTTTATCACATGTATAGCTTTGTGTGACTACAACCCATAGTCAAGATAACACCATTACAAGGAACCCTTGTGCCACCCTCTATAGCCACGGCCACTTCCCTCTATTGCCTCCCCAACCCCAGCCTCTGGCAGCCATTAATATAGTCTCCATCTCTATAATTAGGTCATTTGAAGAATGCTATATAAATGGAATTGTATGGCATGTAACCTTTGAGATTGGCTTTTATCACTCGCCATCATTCCAATATCTTTTGATCTCAAGAAAAATAAAAATTTTGAATCTGTTTATTTCACTTGGATAGAGGGCAATGTAAGGTATGCTTGTTTCATGGTTAAGATCCAAAATTTGTTACTCATACCGGAGAAAAAAATTGGGATTACCGTAAGTATTAGCTTGAAGATTTGATACTGCCAAAGAGCATATGTGGAGATTAAATATATTCACATACTATGTGTATTGTGATTTTACTTGATTTTTTTTTAAGACAGAGTCTCACTCTGTTGCTCAGGCTGGAGTGCAGTAGCACAATCTCAGTTCACTGCAACCTCAACCTCTGAGGTTCAAGCAATTCTCCTGCCTCAGCCTCCAAGTAGCTAGGATTACAGTTTACACATCACCATGTGCAGCAAATTTTTTGTATTGTTAGTAGAGACGGGGTTTCGCCATGTTGGCCAGACTGGTCTCAAACTCCTGACCTCATGATCCACCAGCCTCAGACACCAAAAGTGCTGGGATTACAGGCGTGAGCCACCGCGCCCAGCTGATTTTTTTTTAATAAGCTGGTAAAGCATAAACTTCCTAATATTCTGACATGATTTTTTTTCATGTTACAAGGACATTCCATCAATGTCATCCATCAATGTCAAAATCATATTGAAGCAACTGTGGAGGATATTACAACTCGAGGAGAGATTTTATATGTCTTATTGCAAAGTTTAAAGTGTTTCTTATTTAACTGTCATTATATCTCTAGAAAGAGGATGTGGAAATGAAGCTCCAATATTCAGTTTTTCTTTGCCTGCAAAACTGACGACAGCAAAAGAATGTTTTTCTATATCTTTTTAAACAACCTCTATTTTCTCCTGCCTTGATGATTGTTGATGATTCTGTTCAGTGTGGATATTAAAATGGTCTTGATTATTTAAAGCCTCATACAGCCCTCACAGATAGGATACCATGCCTTCCTAATAACCCTGTTTCTCACTGTTTTCTGGTGTGTTCTTTGTAGAATGTGAGCCAATAGAAGCAATAGCCAAGTTTGACTATGTTGGGCGGTCTGCCAGAGAACTATCTTTCAAGAAGGGTGCCTCCCTGCTGCTGTATCACCGCGCATCTGAGGACTGGTGGGAAGGCAGGCACAACGGGATTGACGGGCTGGTGCCTCACCAGTATATAGTGGTGCAGGATATGTGAGTAGTCTCAATTTTGATTGCCTGAGTGATCCCAATAGAGAACTCCAGCCATTGTTCTTAAACTGACCTTAGTCTTGTGAGAAAGGAGCAGAAGGGATTAGAGAGATAAAACTTCAGAGCTGGGCACAGTTCTTCACCTTGCCAGTGGCTCTTTGCTAACAATAAGTCAGGACCAGGAGGTTTGGAGCAAGATCTAGCGGGAGACATCTTCTGAAGCGTTCAGATTCTTAGAAAAATAACCTGTGCAGAGAATGGTGTTAAGTGCCGAAGTGACATTGGTAATTCCAAAAACAACAGTGGTCGTCTCTTGATGTCTGTTTATCGTTCCAGTTCCAGATTCCCCAGAGGGAGGACACCGACCTAGAGTCAGAGGGGATCATCACTATGCTTTTATTTTTTTATTTTTTTTTCTGAGGATAAAGCTCTAATTTCAAAAGTAGTTAAAGGCCTAATTTCAGAAATGTTAAAATGTGTATCTCAGAAGCCATGAAATGTGTGTATATACCAACATGTAGTGATATATATCTGAACTTTCTACATATAAATATATTTCTATATAAAATAAATTTGCATAAATAGCAATACAGTCATGTACCACCCCATGACATTTTGAGCATCAGTGGTCTACGTATTTGATGGGGGTCCCATATGATTTAATATCCTATTTTTACTGTACCTTTTCTATATTTAGATATGTTTAGATACACAGATACTTGTTTACACAATTGTGTTACAACTGCCTGTAGTATTCAGTACAGTAACATGCTGTGCAGGTTTGTAGCCTAGGAGCAATAGGCTCTACCATATAGCCTAGGTGTGCATCTGGGTGTTCATAACTGCACTCTATGATGTTCCCATGATGACGAGATTGCTTGACAATGCATTTCTCAGAATGCATCCTCGTTATTAAGCAACATGTGACTGCAGTATAAATGCCGTACATATGTGTGTGCACACTCACAGATATGCATCCCAGGCATAGCATAGAAGGTGGGGAAGGATATTTCTTAAAATTCTAACAGTAGTTGTCTCTGGATGTTATATTATGGGGGATTATTTCCCTCTTTTTTATATAACTGAAATTGCTGATTTATCTGTAATGAAATTGTATTGCTTTTATAATGAAAAGAAAAAAAGTTATTTTAATAAAAGGAGGACTTTCATATACAAATGCTATCATGTAAATTTTTATCTCCGTTCATCTAGCAAAAGACCCTCATTCATGATTCTTACTGTTTCAGGGATGATACATTTTCAGACACTCTGAGCCAAAAAGCCGACAGTGAGGCCAGCAGTGGGCCAGTCACGGAAGACAAGTCCTCATCCAAGGACATGAACTCCCCGACAGACCGTCATCCTGATGGCTATTTAGCCAGGTAAGTGGAGCCTGGGAGTCAGGCCCCTAAACCTCCACTCCTCTCAGGGTCATGAGTAACCACTGCACCCTCAGCCTTGCAGGACCGCCCAGTGTGATAAGCTCTTCTATTTTCTTCCTGTTTCTATGAATGTCTAGGCAAAGAAAAAGAGGAGAGCCACCCCCTCCAGTAAGGCGTCCTGGCAGGACCAGTGATAGCCATTGCCCACTCCACCCTCCACATGCCCTTTCCAACTCCTCAGTTGACCTGGGGTCCCCGAGCCTGGCCAGTCACCCCCGCGGCCTGCTACAGAACCGTGGCCTCAACAATGACAGTCCTGAGCGGAGGCGCAGGCCTGGCCATGGCAGCCTGACCAACATCAGCCGGCATGACTCCCTCAAGAAGAACGACAGCCCTCCAATTAGAAGGTCCACGTCTTCAGGGCAATACACGGGCTTCAATGACCATAAGCCACTGGACCCAGAGACAATCGCTCAGGTATGCTCTTTATGTAATTATGCTTTTAATTACATATTACATTTTAAGTACCCAGGTGTGATGTAGGAAATGTGAAGGATTTACTTTATGTAGCCATATTTCTATATAGAACCAACTAAAGAAAACAGAAACAAAACCAGGTCATTCTTTAACTTAGGGCCTGGCTGTGCATCTTTTTTGAACAATTTGTTACTGGAAGAGCCCTAAGGTTCACTTTGGAAGGCTGGGCACAGTGGCTCACGCCTATAATCCTAGCACTTTGGGAGGCCAAGGTGGGCTGATCACCTGAGGTCTGGAGTTTGAGACCAGCCTGACCAACATGGAGAAACCCTGTCTCTACTAAAAATACAAAATTAGCCGGGTGTAGTGGTGCATGCCTGTAATCCCAGATACTCGGGAGGCTGAGGCAGGAGAATTGCTTGAACCTGGGAGGTGGAGGTTTCAGTGAGCCAAGATAACACCACTGCACTCCAGCCTGGGCAACAAGAGCAAAACTCCACCTCAAAAACAAAAAAACTTTGGAAAAGAAGACTGAGGAAGCAGTGGCCCTACCAGATCCTAAATGCATTCTAAAGCTAGTAAAACAGACAGATGGATGAAACAGAATGGAGAGCCCAGAAACAGAAAAATCTTAAAACAGTAGTCCCTCCTCATCAGCAGGGCATATGTTTCAAGACCCGCAGGGGATGCCTGAAACCACAGATAGTACAAACCCCTACTGTATATGATAAAGATGACACTTTCAACTTAGAAAAGATGGAAGACCTAATATATAATGTGATCAATAACAGATAGACATTTGAAGAACGAGTCTGGATGTTACATACTTCCTGAACACATTCAGGTCTTCACTTCCCAGCGGTGACTGCGGAAAGGGACTCGGTGGTTTTCTTCTAACAATTAAAATTGACAAAGTAAAAGGGAAACAATATGAATGAATTTGCCCATCATTCCACCATTTTGCCCTCTGGTTCTGGCTCCTTTTATAGCATAGGCCATAAGAAAATATGCTTATAGGCCTGGTGGGTAGCTTATATCTGTAATCCCAACACTTTAGGAGGCTGAGGCAAGAGGATTGCTTGAGCTCAAGAGTTTGAGACAAGCCTGCGCAATATAACAAAACCCTATCTCAACAACAACAACAAAAAATTAATTAGCTAGGTATATTAGAGTGCCCTAGAGGGACAGAATTAGTGTATATTTATACCCACACACACACACACAAAGGAGAATTTATTAAGTATTAACTCACAATCACAGGGTCCCATAGTAAACCATCTGCAAGCTGAGAAGCAAGAAGAGCCCGTCCGAGTTCCAAAATTGAAGAACTTGGAGTCTGATGTTCGAGTGCAGGAAGCATCCAGCATAGGAGAAAGATGTAGGCTGGAAGGCGAGGCCATTGTAACCTTTTCACATTCTTTTGCCTGCTTTATATTCACTGGCAGTTGATTAGATGGTACCCATCCAGATTAGGGGTAGGTCTGCCTTCCCCAGCCCACTGACTCAAATATTAATCTCCTTTGGCAACACCCTCACAAATACACCCAGGAGTAACACTTTGCATCCTTCAATCCAAGTTGACACTCAGTATTAACCATCGCACTAAGAGTGGTGGCGCGTGCCTGCAGTCCCAGGTACTTTGGAAGCTGAGGCAAGAGGATTGCTTGAGCCCAGGAGTTGCAGGCTGTAGTAAGGTATGATTGCACTACTGCACTCCAGCCAGTGTGACAGAGCAAGACCCTATCTCTAAATATATATATATTTATCTTTATAGCCAGTGACAAAAGAGGTGAATAGATTCAGGGTTTACCATTTGAATAATCTAAAGCAGCTTCCAGCTATCTCTGAAGTTTAAAAACTAAGTAGATTTCAAAAAAGAGTGAATGCAAAATGAATGAAACATGGAAAAGTATTAAAGATGGATTATTTATAATAAAAAGCACCCAAGGAACATGCCCTGATATGACAAATGTCCAAGCTATTTTGAGTGTCCTAACTAAAAAGAATTTTGGATAGCAGATTAGATTGTAAGAAGTTTAATGTGTTTTTTAAAAATTAAACCAATTCTAAGTATACAGCAACTTCTCAGCAAAAATCAAAAAGGCTTTGACGGTTTTATTTTTTTCTGTTTAAAGTACTATGCAAGGCCCCTTTGAGGCATATTTACAACCAGCAATATTTTACTATAATTGAATTTAATGATTTGAGGAATTCATAATATCACTGCTTATAATAAGCAGGTGAAACATAATTTGGGTTAGAGAGACAGGGATTTAGGTGCTTAGAGGTGGGAAGGCATATAAAGGTCTGTTAACCCTTTGACTTCAAGAATCAGGAAATTTTTTAAATTATAAATCATAAAAACAGGCTGGTCACGGTGGCTCATGCCTGTACTCCTAGCACTTTGGGAGGCTGAGGCTCATGGATTACTTGAAGTCAGGAGTTCAAGGCCAGCCTGGCCAACATAGTGATACCCCATCTCTACTAAAAATTTTTAAAAATTAGCTGAGTGTGATGGTCGGCACCTGTAATCCATGCTACTCGGGTGGCTGAGACACAAGAATCACTTGAACCCAGGAAGCAGAGGTTTCAGTGAGCCGAGATTGCAGTATTGCACTCCAGCCTAGGCGACAGAGTGAGACTCCACCTCAAAAAAAAAAAAAAGTAAATTATAAAAACAAAAACTCAACAGATAACTAGGCTCTCCACATGCCTCTGAAGTAAATACTTGTAAAAAAGCAAAAAAATCCATATGTTTAGCCACAAACGGAAATCACATATGAAAGTAATAACTTGAAAAGTGATGTCACCCTCATAAAATGGCTTCCAGATTTATTTTTTATCTTGCCATCTCTAGCCTTCACATTTTCCCATGGACAAGTGAGCATGCCATTATGGTGTTCAAAAAAATACAAATTATTTTATTAAACAAATTAATGGAATACCTGACAGAGATTTTTTAAAAGACTACCACATACATACATAATCATCATGTCTTGGTTTATTCATTATTGGAGACTGTGATTTAATATCAGATTATTCCTTTAGCAAATCTTTATTGAGCATTTACTGTATGCCAGGTCCCACACTAGCTTTTATGCAAACAAAGTTAACCAGTAGCCACAGCCTCAAAGTGCTCACATTCAATCTAGTCAAGGAAATGAATAGGGAAATCAGTTAACCATTAAACTATGCCATGAGGGTTATGCTCCAGCTGAGTGGGAGAAGCCCTGGGAATATGTAGGGAAGAGACATTTCAGTCAGAACAGGGCAGGGGTTCTCCACTCTAGCTCAAACAACAGTCTGCCTTTTTCATTTCTTTTTCTTTGTTTTGAGATGGAGCCTCACTCTGTAGCCCAGGCTGGAGTGCAGTAGTGCGACCTCAGCTCACTGCAACCTCCACCTCTCGGGTCCTGGTTCAAGCAATTCTCCTACCTCAGCCTCCCAAGTAGCTGGGATTACAGGCACGAGCTACCATGCCCAGCTAATTTTTGTATATTGTAGTAGAGACGGGGTTTCACCATGTTGGCCAGTCTGGTCTTGAAATCCTGACCTCGAGATCTACCCACCTTGGCCTCCCAAAGTGCTAGGATTACACGCATGAGCCACTACACCCAGCCTCCTTTTTCTTTTTAAATTGTGATTTAAAATAATAATAATAATTAAATAAAATTTACCACCTTAACCATTTTTAAATGTATAGTTCAGCAAAGTATATTCACATTGTTGTGAAACATCTCTTCAGAATGTTTTCATCTTACAAAACCAAAACTTGGTACATAAAAAACAACTCCCATTTCACCCTCCTCTAGTCCCTGGCAACCACCATTCTACTTTTTGTTTCTATGAATTTGACTCCTTTAGACACTACATATAGGTGGAATCATACAGTATTTGTATTTTTTGTGACTGGCTTATTTCATTCAGCGTAATGCCCTCAAGGTTTACACATGCTGTAGCATGTGATAGGACTTACTTCCTCTTTAAGGCTGAATGATATTCCTTTGTATGAATATATCGTATTTTGTTTATCCTTTCATTAATGGGGCACACTCTACCTTTTTGAAACAAATTTATTGTAACTCTCCCCCACCCCCCTTTTAATATCTGAAATAAATTGACCTTTTTTTTTTTTTTGAGACACTGTCACCCAGGCTGGCATGCAGTGGTGACATCTTGGCTCACTGCAACCTCTGCCTCCTGGGTTCAAGTGATTCTCCTGCCTCAGCCCTGCGAGGAGTTGGGCATGTGCCACCACACCTGTTCATCTGAAATAAATTGATTGATAATATATTTATTTTGAAAAAAATATATAAAGCTCTAATAGAATATAAAATAAAAATAAAGATAAATTGATATTAAAACAATTAAATGTATTGCAGTTAATTATTGACTAAGCTAGAAGACAAATTAAGTATTGACATGCTTTTGCCTATGTGGTAGTTTCCATAAATGCAATAATTAAAAATACATGTTGATATAGGAGTATTAATTGAGTTAACTCATATTCCATGAAAAGAGCATCCAATGGTGATAGCATTTCTCCAAAATGGTGAGCAACCCTTGGTCATACTATTCCAATCAAAACAAAAAATAACTTTCCTAAAACAAAGAATAACATTCCTAAAAAATTTAACGCCATCAAAAATATTTTGTGTTTATATGCTAGAAAAAGAGTTAGGTTCTAGACTCAGGTTATTAAGAAGAGAATTTTTATCTATATGAATGTCTGGAGGACATTCAAAAGTTGAACAAGGAGCAGGAAAATTCGTTGCATGTAAACTCACCAAGGCCCTTGCAAGATACCTAACATGTCTGGCCCTGCCCACCAACTGCCGATAATGCAATCTTGTTACTGTGACATTAAAAATCACACCATACACCATATTACAAAAATGCCCTTTATGAGACAGTACCACTTTCATTGAAATCCACTGGAAAATTGTATTGGGGAAGACTTAAGCTGAATTTCCAAGAACTTCTTGGAATTAGCCAAGTGTATAGTAAGTGCACAGAAATTTGTTGAATGAATAAATTAAGCCTATTGTTTTATTCCTATTGTATTTATTTCTTGAGAGAAATTATTGCAGTATCTAAATTTAAGCTTTTATCATAAAAACAGAAATGTGGCCAGGTGTGACTCATGCCTGTTCCCAACACTTTGGGAGGCCAAGGTGGGCAGATCATGAGGTCAGGAGTTCGAGACCAGCCTGGCCAACATGGTGAAACCCTGTCTCTACTAAAAATACAAAAATTAGCCAGGCATGGTGGCAGGCACCTGTAATCCCAACTACTTGGGAGGCTGAAGCAGGAGAATTGCTTGAACCCGGGAAGCAGAGGTTGCAGTGGGCCGAGATTTCACCACTGTACTCTAGCCTGGGTGACAGAGCAAGATTCTGTCTCAGGGGAAAAAAAAAGTTGAAAAAGTTTTCATAAACTTTTATCATAAATTGAAATAGAATTCTATAAGTCAGCATGCAGTCGTGGTGGCTTACACCTATAATCCCAGCACTTTAGGAGGCAGAGGCAGGAAGATTACTTGAGCCCAAGAGTTCAAGACCAACCTGGGCAACTAGCAAGACCCTGTCTCTACAAAAAGTTTAAAAATTACCCAGGTGCGGTAGCACACACCTGTGGTCCCAGCTACTCAAGAGGCTGAGGTGGGAAGATCACATGAGCCTAGGAGTTTGAGGCTGCAGTAAGCCTATTCACACCACTGCACTCTGCCTGGCTGACAGAGTGAGACCCTGCCTTAAAAAAAAAAAATTTTATTTTTAAGTCAGCCTGCAAGTCAGAGACCATTAGAAGGCTACCTACGGCCTTAGGAAGCCCCATGTTTGATGCATGGCTCCATGAGCCATTGTATCTGTCTCCTGAATCAAGAATCAAAATAATTTGTGAGGTGGCATTAGGTTTACATATTCTGCAGACTATGTAGTTAAAATGTACTCTCTGCTTGGCTGTTTACTTTGAAATTAAGTGTCTGGGTTTCTATACATTAATATTCATTATCAGTCTATGCTTTCCGTCTTTCTGATTATTCTTCAATAGGATATTGAAGAAACGATGAATACAGCTTTGAATGAACTCCGAGAACTGGAGAGACAGAGCACAGCAAAGCATGCCCCTGATGTGGTGCTGGATACCCTGGAACAAGTTAAAAACTCTCCCACCCCTGCCACTTCCACGGAATCTCTCAGCCCTTTGCACAATGTTGCCCTCAGGAGCTCCGAGCCTCAGATTCGACGTAGCACTAGCTCCTCCAGTGACACAATGAGTACTTTCAAGCCTATGGTGGCACCCAGAATGGGCGTGCAGCTGAAGCCTCCAGCCCTTCGGCCAAAACCTGCTGTTCTTCCAAAAACAAATCCTACCATAGGACCTGCCCCACCTTCCCAGGGTCCAACAGACAAGTCTTGCACAATGTAAAAACCAGCTGAGCAAGGCCATGAAGGGAGGTGACTTAAAAAAGAAAATGAATTAGTGACAGAAGTCACTGATCCCTAACGTTCCTTAGTTTTGTGCTTATAACTGGAGATCTTTTGGCTTTTCTATGTTGTCGAGTGTAATGTCTGAGACTAGCTAAATTAACACGGGCATTTGTATTTTGTAATTTTTTTAAATAACTGGACATATGTCATTTTAAGGACAATAGAAACACTTAGACTTACTTGAAAATCCAATGCTGCACCACTTGTAATGAAGGCAACACCGCTCCCCACATTGTACAGTGCGTCTGGTTTAGTGTAGCCCAGGTGAATCAGAAATGTGGGGACCTGAAGGCAGGAGAACCCGAATTCCACACCTCATTGGAGGATAGCCACTGTTGGTCTGTGGCACTTGGGGTAAGGATTGAAAGGTGATAATGGCATTGTATGGTAGCTGACAGTGAGCACCTTCGATTCCATGTGGAGCGGGATTTAGCTCATGCAGAAGACTTGCAGTTGTCTGCATGGGATGATCCCAGCGGGACTGTCAGCCCACACCTCGAGTGGGTTGGATGCCTGCCTCTTTCCTAACGGTCATTTCCCCGGGTCCAGCTTAAAGACTCAGTGGAAATGGGTAGAACCTCTGCTGGTATTGCTTGAACTTAACCTGGGAAAGGAGAGGAAGACACCATCTCCAAAGCTATTAATGCCACTCCTTTAACATGATTAGGCCCCGGAGATTTCAAAGTCCCCTACACTTATGACTAAAAGGATTTGATTTTAAAGACTTTTAGTTACACTACTCCACAAACTCCTCCAAAGATCTGTTGTTCAATAACTGCCTAGAAAATGTTTCTATCTCCCCTAAATCCCTGTGTTCTCCTCTGAGGAAATGAAAGCAAGAAGTACCTGAGGTCTTGGTTCATGCAGTGTTCTCTTTTAACTGAACCACCAAGTCCCGGGCGTGGTGGTGCACCTGTAGGCCCAGCTACTCAGGTGGTTTCCACAGGAGGACGGCTTTGAGCCTAGCCATTTGAGTCCAGCTGGGCAGCATAGTGAGTCCCTGTGTCTTCAAAAACAAAAGCTACGAAGGCCTGATGATCCTAAATTTAAAATCCCAACTGTCCTCTCCATTTGCCTTTGAGCCAACCCCAACCTGGCTCTGCGTAAGAGCCACGCAGGGCTCTCAGCCGGATTACCTGGTGGTTCTCACCCAGTTGTGTACCTCAGAACCACGACTTCTTTTTCTCTTTCTCTTTTCCCTCTTGTTGTTTCGTTTTTTGTTTTTGTACGTGGTCTCTATATAACTCCCATAATCAACTGAACTCTCAGTTAGGGACCCTCTTTCTCTGGCATCCTAGCACACAATTTTTTAAGCCCATATTTATGCTGTATTTTCCCCCATTTTAAGAAAATTTGCTTTGAATTCCATTCTCCTACCAGCAGCAGCTGATGTCACCTGTACACCTATGAGCATTTTATCTACTCTGTCATTGAAGTTACTGATAAAGATTTTTGTTATTGTTGTTGAGAAAAATGTATTTCCCAGAACTGATCCCTCTGGCCCATCGTTAATTTCCTTCTTGATTTTGCTTCAAACTGGCAGCCAATTGCACACGCGCCTAAGAGTTACACAGTGTAGATTTTACTTCCTCAGCCCATGCATGACTGCATTGAGGAGAAGTGAATCAGGATCTGTACTAAAAACCAGATCATTACTTTGATCTCTACCTCAGTTTGCCAATCTAGTCATTCTATTGCAGGAAGAGATTAAAGTGATGAGATATTGTTACCTTTCAAAGTCACACTGCTGGTTGCTTGCCTATAACCTAATTCCACAAATGAATTGAACAGTGGTTTTTTTCCATGTATTTCTAGATACGATCAACTTTTAAAACTCTGAACTTTTAGAGCTATCCTTTTTACCCATTTTGAAAAAAATTGCCCAGGTCAGCACCTTGTCCAGACCCTCCCATTTCTCCTGAGCTTTCAGGGTCCTTCAGCACGTTTGAACACCATGACCCAGCCAGGACTGAGCTCTGAATAGCAGTCCCTTTTAAACAGTCCTCCTTAGGAAGTTTAAACTTTCCTAAATAATCCCCCACTGTTTTTTTTAGGCAGAGTCTCACTCTGTCCCCGAGGCTGGAGTACAGTGGTGCAATTTCATTTCACTGCCACCTCCGCCTCCTGGATTCAAGAAATTCTCCTGTCTCAGCCTCCTGAGTAGCTGGGATTACAGGTACTGCCACCATGCCCAGCTAGAGACAGGGTTTCACCATGTTGGCCAGGCTGGCCTTGAACTCTTGACCTCAGGTGATCCACCTGCCTCGGCCTCCCAAAGTGCTGGGATTACATGCGTGAGCCACCATGCCCGGCCATTCTCCCACTTTTTTAAAATAGTAACAATTCTTAAAAACCATATTCCTTGTTTGATGGAAGAGTAAGATGTTAACAAAGGGCATCAAAGGGGCAGAGGTGTCTTTGAATTTATCATTTTCAATGTCTTTTATGAGCTCCAGCCTTAGCTTTTCAGATCTTCTGCCTGCCTTCTCATTTATTCATCCTTCTATCTGGTCATCCTCTGCCACAGCTACTCTCTCTGGTGCGTCCACCCATGATGAAATGAGGATTGCCTTTCTGTGCTTCCCATCAGGACTCTGCTCTCTTGGCTACAGAGGTTGTGCTGCTGCAGAGCCTCAGAGGCTGTGCCTTCTTTCAGTAAACAGCTCCTAATACTCTCCCATCACTCACTCACTTTACCTGTCTCCATCTTGTTTCTCTATACTCCTGTTGTCACCTTGAGGCTTTTTTTTTTTCAATTCCAAGTGAAGGATATAACCTCAGAGTGAGTGAGGACTCAGTAAAGACTCACCTCTCCTTGTTTGGTTTAGTAAATGTCTTCAGATTCCAGAGATAAGACAAGGTGGCCACTTCACAAAGAATCCAGAGCCATGCTCAGTAAAGCTCATTAAGAGCCCCTGCAGCCAAGAAGGTTCACCTGGTACACAGCCTTCTTCATAGCCACAGAGGCAGCACTCAGGGGAGGTGGGAAGCGGCAGGGAAAGGAGAGAGAAGAAGGAAAATGAGGCCTTGAGGTGTTCCTCCCCCAGTTTCAAGGAGCTTATCAGGCTTCATGTGCAAGTTGGGGAGGGGATCATTTTGATGGGGGTAAATGATGGTTCTACAAAGATTGCCTGACTCCACTTACACAAGAATATGTATTCACAGCTGATAGAACTGTGTGTTCACATCCAATCCACAGAACTCACTGAAGGAGATGCACCAGGTCAGCCTTTTGGACTGGGTTGGGGTTTGGGGAGTGGGTTTTGGGATACAGAGAAATGTACTTAGTACACATTTTCTAATGGGTGTTATGTGAACTGTTAGAACCTGCCGAGTAGCATTTTGTAGAGCTCCATGTTCATGTTCAGTGTCAACACCATTCAACAGCTTTGCACATCTTCATACAACATAATCTGGCTTTGGTGCCCCTCAAGCCACCCAAAGAATAATTTATCACAGAGTCCCACAATCTTTTGCAGTGACCGTGAACAGTTATCAGTGGATATAGAGCTTCAAGAATCAAATTCTATCAGTTAAGGGTTTTCTAACTTTTGCCATTCACCCCCTCCCCCGCAAAAAATGGATTTATAATAAAGAAAGGAAAAGGGGAGTGGGTTGGTAGTGGTGTCCTTAACCTTTAGGAATGACATAGCTCTGGAGTCTACACACAGAAACCTTCATCTCAGCAGCCTTGGAACTCCAAAGTTAAAGAGCCCATGGGTCTCTTGAAGGGGGTTAGAGGATTCAGACTTGGGATGACGTTCATTGATTCCTGACCATAGCCGTGAGAGGCCATGCGTGTAGGAAATGTGCTTGGGACTCAGTCTTGTTTTCCATTACCCACCACAGAAACCCTGAGACACAGAGCCACTTAGAACTGAAGGCGCTACCCATGCCTACATAGAGCTTCCTACTCCAGACCACCTGCCACCCACCTCCTGAGCTGAGAACACAAGCTCCAGCTGGGCTGGAGTGTCACCTTGGTGCAGGGTGCCTTCGGCAAAGTTTTGTCAGATCCATAAAGCAAACTGGAATTTGAGCTTTCACTCACCCTGGTATACTTTCTTAAAAAAAAAAAAAAAAAAAAAAAATCTATGTGGTATAATCAAGATGGATACCTATGTCTTTAAATTGCGTAGGGAATTTTGTATGTTTAAATAACTGTACTGGGTTCCATAATGCTTATCTTAGAAACTCTAGTAAAAGAAAATATATGAACCGTGCATTTGTGAATGCCCCTTTTAGAGCATTCATCCAAGTTCAGTGTGTAGTGATGGTTATTATAGATATTTAAAGTAGAGTAAGTGGCTGTGTTACAGGAGAGACTGCTGTTTACCTACATACTGAAGGGTAGCTCCTGCCCACACAATTAAATCAGTATTGTCCTTTCCTGTCGGTTTGATCAATTGCAGTACCGGTAGCTTCCTGCTTGTGACTGTTACCTAATTGTGTCAATGTACATCTGTAGTATGTACATGTGAAAGTGCCTTTCTATTTTAGAGGAGTTTTAGCCTTGCTCTTGTACTGTTGCCCAGCTCTGTGCCCCACCCCCACATCCTCCTCCCAATTCCTGCTGCCACTCCAGTGATTTGAAGCTTCCGCCCTCTCCCCTACCTTCTCCATCCCCACTGTCCTGTGCCTAGGTGCTCAGTAGTGTCCATCTCGCAGCCCTGTCGGTCCTCAGACTGTCTCGTTTTCCTTGTAGACGTGATTGTGCCTTTCTCACCCCTGTGTCCTCCCATTCCTCTGCATCCGTCCCCACTCACATGCTGCTGACAGCATTGTGCTCTGTACTGCCTCTCACCATTTCATTCCCTCCTCTGAGGTGAAAATAAAGGGGGATGCTTTTACAGTTCTGGAAAGAAAAAAAATGTTTTGTTAATCTGTTGTGACAATGCACTTTTATGTATAGTACTGTACATTTTCGCATGTACCATTACAGGCTTCAGTATACAGTCAGGTTTGTTCTTCACAGTGTATCTTTATAATAAATAAGATAGTTCTGGCCGCCTTTGTCTGCTTCCAGTTTGATGTGCATCTCCGTGGTGTCTTCGTTCCTTTCCTTTTTCTCATCACTACGTTCCTCCTGAGAGCTAGCTTACATTAAATAATGTGAAACTTTTAGCTTTAAAATAATTTTTTATCTCACTTTCATTTCTTGTTCATTTGGAAATAGGGGTCCTGCACAGGGCCCTGCCCATGAAGCTGTGGTTTTTTAGTCATGGTTTGGGGGCTCATGTGTAGTCAGAGAAAAGAGTCTTGGGAGAGTCTTAACTGAGATGCTGAGAGCGCACCAGCTTCCTAAACGTACACTGGAGTTAAATGTTTCCTTTGAGAGAGACTCTGGTATAGTTAACCGCGGCAAGCCCATCTTTGGTTTCATTTGAATAAATTGAAAAATAAGCCTTAGTTTATTTTTCTGTGCTTAGAACTCCCCATGTATTGGTATTTTTCTTTTTTCTTTCTTTTCTTTTCTTTTTTTTTTTTTTTTTGAGCTGGAGTCTCACTCTGTCACCCAGGCTGCAGTACAGCAGCACAATCTCAGCTCACTGCAACCTGTGCCTCTCGGAGTCAAGCGATTCTCCTGCCTCAGCCTCTTGAGTAGCTGGAATTACAGGCACCCGCCACCACACCCAGCTAACTTTTGTATTTTTAGTGGAGATGGAGTTTCACCATGTTATTCAGGCTGGTCTCGAACTCCTGACCTGAAGTGATCTACCCACTTCAGCCTCCCAAGTTCTGGGATTACAGGTATGAGCCACTGCGTCCAGCCAGGTATTTTTCTTTAAATATAAAAAAAGATAACTCAAGGTCTAACAATATGTAAGAGATAGCTTTGTAAAACAATAAAAGTCATGTACCAGATTGAACATTAATAAGAGATGTAAAGTTTAAAAAACATGCAAATCAAGGAAAAACACTTTTTATCAAAGTGAAAAATACAAAAAGTGCACAAATCATTAGTGTGACAATTCTCACAAGCTGACACACTGATGTATCCACCACCCAAATTAAGAAATACCACATTATCAGCATCCCAGAGGCTTCTGTGCTCATGCCTCTACGAATGTAATCAGTATCCTGAGAGTTCACACCATAGTGTGGTTTTACCTGTCATCTTAGCTATCTATAAATGGGTTCATGCAGTGTATGTAGAGTTTGTGTCTGGCTCCTTTTGTTGAAATGTATGTTTGTAAGAGTCGTCATGGTTAGTAAAACAGTTGTTTTTCCATTTTTACTGCTATATAGAATTCCATTACATGAACATGCTCAATATTGTATTTATTTTAGTATTTCCTGATTAAATTTTGGGTAGTATATACAGATATCTTTATACATGGAGAAATGGATGGGGGACCCATCTGTCAAAGGAGTTGTTTCCCAAACTGATGGAATAATGTTGACCTAAGCCATTGACCAGAAGGCCTACTGGAAGGCAAGGATAGTCACTTTTCTTTCTTTCCAAAAAGAACTGTCCCATATAGAGGCTGGAAATATTCATATACAACACTGAAACTAGTTGAAGCTTTTCTTGATGCTTATCAAGTCATGTTCTCCTACCTGATGCTGGATGCTTTTTCTTCAATGCCCACTTTAGGACCAGAGAGTTGGATTTAGAGGCTATCCCACCAGGAACAAATGCCCAAATCAGACTGAGAGGTGTTCCAGGAAAGACTCCAACATCCTGCTACCCTCAAATCTAAGCTCCTCAGACTGCCACAACCATCTGTGTTGAGAAAATTGTGTCTGCCTCCCCATCCCTCACTCACGAACCAGAGTCCCATCGGGGTGTGACTGGTTGTCAGCTCCCACAGTTCATATCCCTGCACCCTATTCTTACAAAGGCAGGGCAAGGGAGTTTTCTGAATTCTGCCTTGAGTAGTTGGGACTCCTAAAAAAGAAAATTCCCAAGTTTGACCTAGAGTGTCAAAAAGGTCCTAAAAGCCTGAAATGATGGTAAATTTTACCCACAGGCCATATTACGGGCGCCCGCTACCACACCCAGCTAATTTTTGTATTTTTAGTGGAGACAGGATTCCACCATGTTGTCTCAAACTCCTGTCCTGAAGTGATCCACCCTGGAAAATATTGGGAAACTGAGGCATGGGTTGCCGATTCATTGAAGTTTAGTAACTGAGTTTGAATTAGGACCAGATTTTTGGCTTACTTACACTATAGTATAAGTAAATATGTATTTAAACTTTAGTATTTTGGCTCACTTAATAATCACAGTGAAGTTCATCAGTTCTTCAGTAGCCTTTTACAACATAGTAAATAGAAAACTTGCCTTCTATAATAAAAAATAAAAACAAAATAGTTTTTCTATCAAGGTCAGTCTCAGCAAGAGAAACGGAACTGAGCTGCATATCAAAACGTGCTTGTGTGCATGTGTACGAGTGTGGGTGAGGGGTGGGGAGGGCTTGGGAAGAGAGATTGATCCTCCTGCAGTCCTGAAACAACATGCCTTGTTCAGTATTAACATCTTGAAGACAGTTATGGCAGCATGATCCAGGAGATCGCCAGCTCTAGGATATTTGCAATCCAATTCTGGTGACTTATGGATGCATCCTTCACACCCAGCAGCTCTCTATCAGGGGTGCTTCCAAGGGTCAATGGATTTCTTTCAGCTGCTTGGCTGTGCAGCTGAAGTTAGAATTTTTGATGGATTACCCTCTCAGTGATGGTGTATTGTACTAATCTTCTCTTTGACATATCCAAGGAATCCCTTGTATAAAAATCATGTCCCTCTAAATGCAAGTTGATGATGATGTCAATAAGCCAAGGGAGAAGGAAACCTCTTCAGTAGTCCGGTGGCATATTCAGAATTGTACAATGACATGACATTAACTCAAAAATGAGGTTTGAGATTCTAGGCTTTCAGTGGACTGCATCCATTTTAACCAAAAAAATGGAGGCTCATACCTGTAATCCCAGCACTTTGGGAGGCTGAGGCAGGCAGATCACCTGAAGTGGGGAGTTCAAGGCCAGCCTGACCAACATGGAGAAACCCCATCTCTACTAAAAAATACAAAATTAGCCCCATCTCTACTAAAGTTATGTGGCACATTCCTGTAATCCCAGCTACTCTGGAAGCTGAGGCAGGAGAATCACTTGAACCCAGTAGGTGGAGGTTGCAGTGAGCCAAGATCACACCATTGCACTCCAGCCTTGCAAGAGTGAAACTCCATCTCAGAAAAAAATAAAAGAGAGAGAGAGAGAGAGAGACTGAGAGAGAGAGAGAGAGACTGAGGCTGGAGCATCAACTGAGGCCAGGAGTTCAAGACCAGCCTGGGCAATGAACTCAACACAAAAAATACGAATTTTTGAATTTTTTGTGTTTGAGATCCCATCTTTACCAAAAAAATACAGAAATTAGCCAGACATAGTAGCACATGCTGTAGCCCTAGGTACTTAGGAGGCCAAAGCAGGAATATTGCTTGAGCCCAGATGTTGGAGGCTGCAGTGAGCTATGACTGCACCACTGCACTCCAACCTCAGTGGAAGAGTGAGATGATGTCTCAAAAACGAAAACAAAAGGCGACGTGTTCAAGATTTGTAATAGAAAATAGAAACTGCCATTTGAATTTTGGTCTGTGAGTCAAAGATTATTACTGTGTTAGTAACTAAATATTAGCAGATGCATTAGGAAAAGAAATTTTAAGTAAGCCAAAAATCTATTATATAGTCCTAATTCAAACTCAGTTACCAGACTTCAACAAATTACCAACCCAGGCCTCCATTTCCCAAACAGAAAAAATAATACTACATTTTACTATCTTGTCTTCTAATCCTTACACCATCTTATTTTTTAGCAGAGTCAAACTGATATTCTGTGTATAGTTGTGTATCCTTGGGTTTTTCTCCCTTACGGCAATTCACACTAGGAATCTCAGTCAACATGATTTTTTAATAGCTGTATAATATTCTAGCATATGAACACATCATTATTTAATCATTTTCCTGTCACTAAGTGAGCCTGTTGGAAGGTTTTGCTTTTTTCAATTGAATGTTATGTTGTGGTGAGCAGCTCTATGTATAACAGTATCTGTATTTGGATCATAAAGTCAGCATTGACTCCAATAAGTGAAATCACTGGATCAAAGGGTACAAGTATCTGTAAGGCTCGTGACAAATATTGCCAAGTTGTTTTCCTGAAGGTTGTACAAATTTACATCCCTGCCAGGAATGCATAACTGTACACAAGTATATCACATTTTCATTTGTTTCTTTACCAGTGTAGCAGGTGAATGATAAGCTCAGTGCAAATTCTCAGCCATCTGTTAATGCACATACCCACACTTCCACAGTACAGATCTCTATTTCACTCACCTGTATGTTCTAAACTTCAGATGGCTCTTCCCCTTCCACCCCACCCAAGACGGAGTCTTGCTCTGTCACCCAGGCTGGAGTGCAGTGGCGCAATCTTGGCTCACTGAAACCTCCACCTCCCGGGTTCAAGCAATCATCCTGCTTCAGTCTCCTGAGTAGCTGGGATTACAGATGTCTGCCACCGCGCCTGGCTAATTTTTGTATTTTTAGTAGAGATGGGGTTTCACCATGTCAGCCAGGCTGGTCTCGAATTCCTGACCTCGTGATCTGCCTGTCTCAGCCTCCCAAAGTGCTGGGATTACAGGCGTGAGCCACCACGCCCAGCTGAGATGACTCTATTGTTTCAGCTGAACATCAGCAGAGATTTTCCTCAGGCACCTTAAGTTCAACAGACCCCAAAAGTAAACCTACTTACTTTCATTCCAAAATATATTCTGCAGCCCCTCCACATCCTCCAATCTGTTCCACCACCTATCTCTGCTCTAACCTAATTCTGTGTGCCATTCCCCTTGCCACAACTATTGCCAGAGTTTCCAAGGTGGTGTGCCTACGCCCACTGTCTCCTCCTTGAAAGGATTATCTACACTGCTGCCAATAAATAATCTTTCTTAAAAACAAAATAAGAAACCTAACAATCATTGAAAATGTATCATGTACTGACATTGTTTTCTTCAACATGTTAAACGTTAATAGCCAACAGGTATTGAGAACCAGACTCCATGCTACAAATGTTAATCCTCACAAGACAGCCACAGTTATTATCATCATCTTTACACATAAGAAAATTAAGCCTCAGGGGTTAAACATTAGCCCTGGTCACGGAGGTAGATAGTGACAGCAGGATTTGATTCCAAGCCATCTGGTGCCAGAGGCTACACTCGTAACCACTGCTGCCTTCTGACCTCTGTAAGGTGTCATTGCCCTGCTCTAAAGCCATACGCGGCTCCCCACTGCTGCAGGATGGCATACTACTGTGTCTTATTCATCTTTGTATCTTCAAGCCTCACGCATCACTAACTAAATAGCAAATTGACGGAACTGAAATGAATTCACTGTCTGCTGCTTTGACCTCAGCCTGCCACTTCAGCCTTCCTGCCACCAACTCCTCTTCAGAACCTGGAGTTTCAGCCACACCAGGCTACTTTTCTTAAGAATGCGATGCTGCATGCTTTCTCCGCATACTTCATGCCATTTCTCAGCCTAAAATGGCCCCTATTTCATCCTGATTACTGCCTGTTGAAATTAGTTTCATCGTTCCAAACCTAACAAAAAGGTTACATCCTTCACAAAGCTTTCCCCAAACCTCCCAGCTGGCATTAATTGTTCTGTTACACTTTACTTTCATTGAACCAGGCTCCCTTCTGGGGATCTAGCTGTGAATGAGACACACAAGGTTCCTGGTTTCATGGAATGTACTTCCTGGTATGATTTTTTTAAAAAGCACTAAATAAGCCAACAGATAAATTGGCAAAATAATTTCAGTTGTTAATAACTGCTTTAAAAAGCAAAAGTAAACAAACAGGGTGATTGAATTTGGAGTGTCTGGGAGAAGGACTTTAGGTGGGACAGCTTGAATGTCACCTTGGATGTAGTAGCATTTGAGCTAAGATCTGAATAATGGGAAGGAACCAGCCATGTGAAAAGGAAGAGAAAGACCCAAGCAAAAGGAACTGCACACGAGAACACAGGGCCATGCTGTAACTACACTACCATAAGCAAGAAGCCCTGGAGATGAAAATAAAGCCCAGAGCATGGACAGAGATCAGACTTGGAGGCCAAAGTAAAGTATGTAAAATTAGCTGTGCTTGCTGCACACCTGTAATCCCAGCTACTTGGGAAGCTAAAGCTGGTGAATAACTTGAACCCGGGAGACGGAGGTGCAGTGACCCAAGATCACGCCACTGAGTGACTGCCTGGGTGACAGAGTGAGATTTCATCTAAAATATATACATATCAAGGTACTTAGATGTCATTCTAAGTTCAAGGAAAGCCATTGGAAGGTTCCAAGCAGGAATATGACGTCTATATGGTTAAAAGATCACTCCTCCAAACCACAATAAGATATCACCTCACACCCATTAAAATGGCCACTCTTAAATGATCAGACAAACCCCAGAAAATAACCAAGCCTTGGCAAGGGTGTGGAGAAATTGGCACCCTTGTGCACTGTTGGTGGGAATGTAAAATGGTACAGCCACTAAGAAAAACAGTATGGAATTTCCTCAAAACATTACAAACAAAATCCTCATATGATCCACCAAGCCCACTCTGAGTACATACCCAAAAGAATTGAAAACAGAAAAGATGGAACGATCCAAGATGGCCGATCGCTGACATCTCAGGATTGCAGCTCCCAGAGAAAGCTCAGAGAACGAGAGGACGCCACACTTTCAGACAAATTTTGGTTGCTCACAGAATAGAAGATTCCCAGTGGAGGAGCTCCACGGGTTGCCAGGGCAACTCTTGTGGCCAGCGCAGCAGTTATGCTGGCATCTCGGCACGGCAGCTCTTGGTGCAGAGTAAACGGGACTGGTTCCCCTTCTGACCAAGGTTTGGAGCTCCGGGAAGGCAGAGTCGCCTATTACAGACTCAAGAAGGAAGCCAGACTGGAGATTCCCAGGCAGAAAAGCACCATCAGTCTTAACGCCGCTGTTTTGGCTGGCGCACTGGGTTGCTCATATTTCGGCCCTGGGAATTAACAACTTGGACGTCCACTCAGACACCTAATTTGAAAGTTGGTAATTACAATGACGACAGGTGGATACATCTACAATGATGGGAGGAAACCAGTGTAAAAAGGCTAAGAATACTCAAAATCAGAATGCCTCTCCCTCTAAAGAGGATCACAGTTCCTCATCAACAAGGGAACAAGACTTGATGGAGAACGAGCACATCCCATTAACAGAATCAGGCTTCAGAAGATGGATAATAAGAAACTTCTGTGAGTTAAAAGAACATGTTGTAGCCCAATGTAAAGAAACTAGGAACTTTGAAAAAAGAAGGAATTCCTGTCATATTCCATAGTATGGATGAACCTTTTTTTTTAACCCCTGCCCTCTGGAGAACATGCTGCATGTCGAGTGTCTAGGGGGCTGAGGGGCCCCTCCAGTCCAGGGAGGGGACCAGGGACAAGAGGAGTCCTGTTTGGCTGGTGTCATCAGGAATGCATCTTGGAGGGAACATTCTGCCTAAGCTTAAATGACAGAGGAGACCAGACACTGTGGATCACGCCTGTAATCCCAGCACTTTGGGAGGCCGAGGGTGGCGGATCACCTGGGGTCAGGAGTTTGAGACCAGCTTGGCCAACATGGTGAAACCCCGTCTCTACTAAAAATACAAACATTAGCCAGGTGTGGCGGTGGGCGCCTGTAATCCCAGCTACAGGAGGCGGAAGAATTGCTTGAACCTGAGAGGTGGTGGTTACAGTGAGCTGAGATGGTATCACTGCACTCCAGCCTGGGTGATAGAATGAGACCCTTTTGGATGAACCTTAAGGATACTATGCTAAGTGAAATAAGCCGATCAATAAAGGACAAACATTGCATGATTCTACTGTGAAATATCTAAAGCAGCCAAACTCATAAACAGAAAGCTGAATGGTGATTGCCAGGGACTGGGATGAGGAAGAAGACGGAAACTGTGGTTCGGTGGTTACAGGGTTTCAGTTTTGCAAGATAAAAAGTTTTAAAGATCTGCTGTACAACAGTATGCATGCAAATAACATCACATTAAAAATGTTAAGACGGTACATTTTATACTATCTATGTTTTTTAACCCAATTTAAAAGTCACTATAAATGCTGTAGTGGAGTTTGGGGACCCAGAAGTGGGGAGAAGCTTGGGAGGGAATGGCAAGAGGGAAGTGAGAGATCACAATTAAGGAGCAACAGCAGGAGATGAGGGTGGCTGGGACTAGATCATCTGATAGAAAGAGAGGAAGAGATGAATTAGGAGTTCATTTTAGAGTTAAAGTCAACAGGATTTGCTAATAAATTAAATATGGGAATAAAGAAAGGAAAGAATCAAGAGTGGCTCCTAGGTTTTATTTGTTTGAGCAAATGGGTGGAATATATTGATATTTACTTAGAAAGAAAGATGGGAAAGGAAGAAGTTGGCCAGGACCTGCGACCAAGAATTCAGGTTTGAACTTAGTTAAGATGGGTATTAGACTTCCAAGTGGAGGAGTCTAGGAGGCAGATGGACTTGAAGCTTAGAGGGGCTTTCTGGCCAGAAGATGTAAATTTGATATTTAAAGCTATAGGAGGAGATCTCCTGGAAAGAGGAGGAGAAAGGAAGGAGCAGAGCACATAACCAAGCCCTGGAGAGCCCAACTTGGAGAGCTTGGGTGGAGTGAGGAGCTGGCAGAGTAGACAGAAGGAGCAGCCAGGGCAGAGGAGGAAAACCAGGAGGATGTAATATGATTGGTACCCAGAGAAGAAGTGACTGGCATTTGTAGTGTGCATTTGTTGACGCAAATATGATGATAATAAAAATAGCTAACATTTACTAAATATTTTCCTTCCTTCCTTCCTTCCTTCCTTCCTTCCTTCCTTCCTTCCTTCCCTTCCCTTCCCTTCCCTTCCCTTCCCTTCCCTTCCCTTCCTTCCTCCCTCTCTCTCTCTTTCTTTCTTTCTTCTTTTTTTCAGTCCTACTCTGTCACCCAGGCTGGAGTGCAGGGGTGTGATCTTGGTTCACTGCAACCTCTACCTCCCAGGCTCAAGTGATCCTCCCACCTCAGTCTCCCCAGTAGCTGGGATTACAGGTGCATGCCACCATATCCAGCTAATTTTTGTACTTTTTGTAGAGATGGAGTTTTGCCATGTTGCTTGTTAAAAATATTTAACAAGCTCAGGAATCATTATTATCCCCATTTTTCAGATTAAAACAAACAAACAAAAGCTGAGGTTTAAGGAAGTTATCCCTTGGGAAATCACACAGCTAACAAAAGTTGAGCCAGTATCTGGACCTAGGTCTATTGCCTACAGAGCCCCACATTTAACTACGATTATCTTGCCTCTTTATTGCTCCACACACTTGAAGTATAAATTTTTAAAGACATTTTGTTCTTTTTTGTATCCTTCAGAATTTATTGAATCCTGATTATTTTTTCCTAAATGTTGATTTTGCAGACTCATTTGCAGGAAGAACAATGTCAGGCAGAGGGAAGGAACTGAATGATTATTTTTAATAAATTTGTAGATGTTAATATAATTTACTTATTTGCAATTTTCATAGCTATACAGTATTCTATCCCATTTCCAGTGTTTTTGCACTTTTAGTAGCAAATACTCTGAATCTCTGCGTATGTTACTCATTTTCTATCATCCTATTCCATGTGATGGATACCCAAGGGTACTCATCTATGGGATGACAAGGTATAAGCATGTTTCCAGGTGCCCTGACCCAAGATTAGGGGTTTTGTCAAAGGCAAAGCTAAAAGGAAATGATACAATAAAAGAATATTTACGTCAGTTAGATCTGTTAATCTAGCCTATTACACCAAGTACAACAGGGAATGATAAGCCATCTATCTTAACGTGCATGGTTGGGGCCTCGAGTAAAGTGGGCTCCAGCAATGAGTGTTAGTACACATGAAAACTCACATTTGCCCTGTTCCCTACGGCTTTGGGCTGCTGCATCACTGCGGTTTAATAGGAGGAAGGCTGATGAAAATGTTACCAACTGCCAGCGGTCAATGGAGAAAGATCGCACTTCTCTAGGAGAGATTACCTTCTCTTTCCTAGAGTGGTGGGGGAATAAGGCATCACATTCTCTGAACTGAGAGTCCTTCACAGCCAGGCCTGCATACTCATGCTTTGGGACCAGCAAGTGGATGGTTTGATATGGTGGCTTCACCTCCGAAAAAAAGGGGCATTCCTGGCAGGAGAAAGGGTGTTACAGAAGAAGATCAGCGATAGTACACATGCCCTCCCATAGAGCGAGGTGGCTTCCCCCGCTTCAACACTCCTTCAGACTCCCACATACCAAAGGAATGTGTCAATCTCTAAATTCATCTTTTACTGAACAAACAGTTATGAGGGTTACCATATGTTTGACACTGTAAGAAGAGCTGGAACAGGGCCCCAAACACTATAGTGCAAATATCTGTTTACACATCTGTATTAGAGTAACTGATGCTAGCTGCTGTAACAAACCCCCCAGACTCAGTAACACGATCAAGCTGTATTTCTCCACACCACGGCCTGGTGTGGGGCAGGCAGCTGACTTGGGGTTCTGGGCTCCTTCCATTTTTTTGTCACTGCCATCTTAGTATGTAGCCGCCATGAAGAGAAAGCACACGCAATGAGGTGAGGTTTTATGTCTCGGTATGGAGGAGACGCGAATCACTACTGCATATGTCTGAGTCACATGGCAAGGGAAGCCAGGAATGTCATCTTCCTATAATGCAAGAAGAAGAATCCAGGGCCAAGCATAGTGGCTCATGCCTGTAACCCCTGCACTTTGTGAGGCGGAGATAAGAGGGTTGCTTGAGTCCAGGTGAGGATTAAAGGAGAGCAATCACACACTGCCTGGTGCATAGCTAGCGCTCAATTACTGTGCTATAATCAATATTACTAAATTGTCTAGGATTAGACATTCCTAAATTAAAACTATTTTGAGATGTCGATCACCATCTGCTGGGCTCTGTCCTGCAAACTCTGACTCAGTGACGGATGAATAAAATACACTCACACACTGAGTCCAGTGAACGGGTGGGCTAGGGAGGTCGTCAGCTGCTCTCAGATGATAATAACAATCAATGTTCCATTTCTGCATGCAGCTGGAAGCAAGATGGGGTTCCTAGTGGTTCTGGACTTTCACTATTTACATAGGCATCCTTTTCCTTTCCTTTTCTTTTTTTAAATGTACATACTATGGATCTATATTGTGACTTAGCTTTTAGCACCTCACAAAAGTCTGCTTGTTTTAGTCCCACGAGCGTCTACAGCTTTCTTAGATCATTGCGGGGAAGAGGCTTTTAGGGTGGATGTTTATACCACACTTAAGAAAGAATTCTGTCTGCTCTGGTGAGCAAGAAAGACAGTTAAAGACCAAAAAAAAAAAAAAAAAAAAAAAAAAGAAGTCAATAATCTTCTAAAAAGGAAAACATATCCTCTCACTTCCCCACTCAAACCCCCAATGACATTGAACCCTTAAATGCAGATAAGCCAAAACAATATATAACCCTGGACTTATCAGTTTTACATGCTAATGCATTTTCTTTGTCTTTAACTCAAGGTGGTTTGAGTTGTCACTTGCAAGAGTTTAGATTAACACAGACACCAAATTATTAACAGTAATTATCTTCTAGTAGTAAGATCACAGGTGACTGCTTACTTTTCCTTTCTGTTTTGCTTTTTAGTATTGACAACAAAATTCCTAATGTTTCAATAAAAGAAAAACTAAGATATTATTTTAATGTATAAAGGAGAGAGACGGAACGTCACTGGGGATGGAGAGCTGACGGACACCCAATCATCACCCTAAGAAAGGGATCTGGACCCTTCGTGGCAATCTCCACTCCCTACTCCATTTCTGGGGTTCTCTCAAACCCCACCCTCTCCCACCCCCACCACTCATGTTTCTTCCATAATCCAATGTTTAAATCCATGGATATGGAATAGCATTAATGATTTCTGAGAGTCTCTGACAAGTCTGTGATTTTCAGAATGACCACTATTGCTGCTTGGGCCATAATTTAACTCTAATTAAAACTAAGATTGGTGCTGTATTTTTCTGTGCAAGAGAAAAGCACAGAACATGAGAAATTCTTTTTTCTTTCCAGTAAACATTGTCATACTTAAAGAAAAAGAGAGCACTATTGAAGGGACTTTGGACATGGAGAGCTAGAAGTTCCATTAAAGTCAGTTTGAACCTGTATAGCATGTTCCATTGTAAAGAAGAAAAAGAAATGGGCTTAATTTGCTGCTGCAAAGAGTCGTTCACCTAGCTCCTCATTCAAGGAATTGACGCTATTACCATGAGAAGTCATGAAATGTATCTGGGGACTGACTCATCTGGGGCTCCCTGAGATAGGCTCCGGAGCTCTCTGAAAATCTGGATAACAATTTGGGACCTGTGGCCATCTCAAAGTTCTTGTCTGTGACCAGTATGTCTGGGCAGAGCACAAAGAGTATCAGCATTCATCTTGGTAAGCAAAAGACACTGACTCTGGATGATTTATGCAAAAGGTGAATTTATTTGAAGGTTAATAGTTCAGAGAACCTGCAGGAAGACCAGAGAATTAGGCTTGAGGGTCCCCTAGCTAGGAACTCACTTAGGGTTATGCCACAGAAATGATTAGAACACGTCATTGCCTCTGTCACTGTCCCTGGACCCAGACCCAGCAGCCAGTATCTACCATCCCCAACACTGTCTCAAGGAAGGAAGGAAGGAAATAAAAAAGAAGGGAGGGAGGGAGGGAGGGAAGGAAGGAAGGAAGGAAGGAAGGAAGGAAGGAAGGAAGGAAGGAAGGAAGGAAGGAAGGAAGGGAGAGGAGGGAGAGAGGGAGGGAGAAAGGGAGGAGGTAAGGGAGAGAGGAGAGGGAGGAGAGAAGGGAGGGAGGGAGAGAGAGGGAGGGAGGAAAAAAGGAAGGGAAGAAGAAAAAAGAAGGATTAAAGGAAGAAGGAAGATCGGAGAGAATAAGAAAGGAAGGAACAAAGAAAGGAAGTGAGGAGGGAAACAGGAAATGAGGGAGGGAGGAAAGAAAGAAAAAGATTGCCTAACTAGAACACCAAGCCAGTTGCTGGTGGTACCTTTGTGCCCTTTCTTCCCTGCAGGGGATATTGCTAGTAACACCTTCCTAATGGATTATTTCTTATAGGTTGATTGGGAGCCCTGAACACACTGAGTCTGCTTCAAGCAAGATGAGCAGTTCTCACTTCATGGGCACCTCTTCACTTCCTGCTAGAGCCTTCCAGCATGACATCATAGAGTGATCACTGCCTTCACTTCCTTTGGCTGAAGCCCATCTGCTGTATCTTCTTTGAAGGCAAAGAAGCTATTTTAATAAAGCCCAAGGAGGTTATGCAAAAGGTGAATTTATTTAAAGCTTAAATTTCAGAGAACCTGCAGGAAGACCAAGGAGGTTAGCAAGAAATTATTTCTGCTCCAGAATGTGGGCTCTGTTTTCAGATCATCTAAGAGAACCTAGCAATCTAGACTTGGTGTAAATCTGAAAATCATTCCAATCTTGCATCTTAACCTTTAGTTTGTAATCCCTAAGGGAACTTAGTCCAAGAAGAGGCCTTAAAAAATTGTGGATTTCTGCTCCCCACCCCCACCCCATCTGCTGTCCCTGCCTTGTTTAATAACACCTTACTTCTCACAAATCCCTTCTGATGTTGTCCACCTCACTAGGCTAAGGAAACCCAGCGTATGCTCCCAGGAACATTAAGAGATTGCTTCCTTACCACACCCCTTATTACTCTTGTGCCCTAACACTGCAGAGAATGGTGTAGTCTAGGATTTCATAAAGCTTGCTACCATTTCTTTTAGATCCCAGCCAGGGGGTTGCTGGAAACAATCAATGATAAAAATAATATGGTGTTGCAGTCTGCTATGGGCTGAAGTGTGTCCCCGCAAAATACATATGGTGAAATCCTAACTCCCAGCACCTTAGAATGTGACTGTATTTGGAAACAGGGCCTTTGAAGAGGCGATTAGGTTGAAATGAGGCTGTGAAGGTGGGCCCTAATCCAATCTGACTGGTGTTCTTATAAGAAGGGGAAATTTGGACAAACATAAGAGATACCAGGGATGTGTGCACATAGAGGAAAGGGCACGTGAGGACATAGAGGAAAGGTCACCATCTACAAGCCCAGGAGAGAGGCCCCAGGAGGAACCAGATCTGCTGATACTCCCATCTGGAGCTCTGAGCCTCCAGAACCAAGAGAAGACACATTTTGGCTGTCTAAGCCACCTGGCCTGTCGTAATTTGTTATGGCAGCCCCAGCAGGCCAATCCACAGGCACTGGAAGGAAGCAATAGGCAGTAAAAAGGAGGAGGATCTCAGACAAAAGCCCAGCCTCCTCGTTATGCAGGATTGGAACCCCCAGGTCACAGAACCTGAGTTTGGATATGGGGGTGTTCAACCCAACAAGGTCCACTGAGCCTCTCCGAAGGATCTCATGTAAAGTAGTGTATCTGAATAATAGGGGATTACAGATTATAGAAAAGGCTCTTAGAGGTTCCTTCTAAACCCCTAAGGGATTTTCCTTCATTATAGAATGTGAGAATTACTGTCATAAATACCATGTAAAAATTCGATAGCAGCAAACTCGCAGTATAAAAGTATACCAAAAGGTCTTTTCCAGAGTTTGTGTTAATATGCCAGAAATAAGCTCAGAAAAATGTAGAGGTCCATGAATTCAAATTTGATCCAATATATTTTCTCTAAAATCTCTAACAATCCCCAGATTTAGCCAAACTGAGACTATTACCACTTATGGTTGGGCACAGTGGCTCACGCCTGTAATCCTAGCACTTTGGGAGGCCGAGGTGGCTGGATCGCCTGAGGGCAGGAGTTTGACACTAGTATGACCAACATGGTGAAATCCCAGCTCTACTAAAAATATAAAAATTAGCTTGGTGTGGTTATGGTTATGCTACTCAGGAGGCTGAGGCAGGAGAATCGCTTGAACCTGGGAGGCAGAGGTTGCAGTGAGCCAAGATTGCATCACTGCAATCCAGGCTGGGTGACAAGAGGAAAACTCCATTTCAAAACAAACAAACTATATGTATGTATGTATGTATGTGTGTGTATCCACTTATTCTTTTCTAGAATCTCAAAATAAGCAACTAAATTAATTCCTTGGGAGCAGTCAAGAAAAAGGTCACTCAAGTCTGTGTCACATGTGACAAGAGCTATTTCCCATTGATGATCACATAGAGTGGACTCTAAGCAAAGAGAAATAAAACCCCCATCAGCCCAGGGAGGGGAAAAAAAAAGCCAGGCTTCTGCTGCTTCTCAAAAGAATCCGCCTCAAAGTACAATTCTAATAAACACCTCAATTCTAATAAACACCAACAGGCGATTGCACTGGTAGAAGTCTCATTTATCATTTAGTCCATTGTAATGATTCTGACCTATTCTATTTCATACCAAAATAACGTCGGAGGAATTCAGTGGAGTTTGGCAGAAACACTTTTGGGGGATAAAAAGAAACGTAGCTTTTGCGTTGTCGTTCATTAATATGAGCCACAAAAGACTGTGTAGGGTGGGGGTGTCTACTCAAATCACAGAGTCGAAAAGACTTAAGCCGTGAGATCCAAGAATAAGAAAAGAGTACATAAATCCTAAAATGTATAGAGTATAAAAATGAACACCCTTTAAAAGTATTGGTTGATATGGTCAAGTTTTAAGGAAAGAAGGAAAGACAAGGCTTAATGAATCCACCTCCTCTAAAGAAATTGGTCCCCCAAATTTCCATTTCATCGCCATGACAACTAGTACTCCATCATCGCCATGGTAACCAGCTGAATAGCATTAGTCTAAAGACAAGCTTTCTGATTGGGTGACCAACGAAAGCCATTAGGTGCCCCACCACAATGCTGAAAGACTTTTGCAATCACTTTGACCTATTTCCAGCTTTTCAATGTGTTTTAGCTCTCCAATGTGTTTCCCTAAAACCAAATGTTTTTTGGAATGAGACAATTTCAAGAACTGTATAATAACTATTTCTGCATGCCCCTGCTAAGTGGAAGACCATTTGTTTTCCATCCCAGAAGTGTGGTAATGTATGACAACCATACCCTTCACCATGCCCTGCAGTTTAATTATGACATCCCCTCTGTTACAGCAACTAGGCACACTAGTCACATCTAAAACCAGATGGTTGCGGGTGACAAAAAGCCACCTTGTTTGTTTGATGAGGCCACTGACACGCTGAACTGCAAGGAAATTTTGAGGGTGGGGAGTGACACTCCTATAAAATAACAGAGGGGGACCGGGTGAAGTTACTCATGCCCGTAATGCCAACACTTTGGGAGGCTGAGGCGGGTGGATCATCTGAGGTGAGGAGTTTGAGACAAGCCTGACTGACATGGTGAAACCCTGTCTCTACAAAAAAAAAAAAATAATAATAATACAAAAATTAGCCAGATGTGGTGGTGGTCCTTGAACTGAGGAGGTTCAAGTGACTGAAACTTGAACTAGGAGGCAGAAGTTGCAGTGCACTGAGACTGTGCCATTGCACTCCAGCCTGAGTGACAGAGAAAGACTCCATATCAAAAATAAATAAATAAATAAATAACGGGGTTGGAGGGGGAAAGGATACATGCATACGAAAGTGCTCTTACTCACATGTGCATGCAAACTGTATTTACAATTTTAAAATGCCTTTTTAAAAAAATGCCATCCTTTCAAAAAGCTGTTGAGATGATGATAGTGGTGGTGACTATTATTATTATTTTATAGATGGGGACTCCCTACACTGCCCAGGCTGTTCTTGAACTCCTGGGCTCAAGCAATCCTCCCACCTCAGTCTCCTGAGTAGCTGGGGCTACAACCATGTGCCACTGCACCCGGCTTGCTGTTAAGCTTCTAAAGAAAAACATATTTTTCAGGTGATAATCTTGCTGGGTGCTTGCTCAAAGCAAACTGCATATATATTCATGAATCTCTCATAGCATACCATTGAAAGCAGAGACACCTTGGGGAACCTGTTCCACCCCAGTCCACCCCCTCTCTAGTGGACCACACTTTTGCTAGGTATGTACCGTTGAGAAACTTCCTTGAAAAATTCCAGCTCTGGGCTTTCATAAAATATGTGTTGAGAACCTACCAGTGGGAAGTGCCAGAGTTGCTAAAGCAACAGACTTGAAAGTGCAATCTAGTTAGAAGGCGGGGAGTCAGAGAAAGGAGGGAAGGCACTTGCCTTGAGACGGTTTGCAGAGCACCTACAACTGAGTATCGCAGATCAGTGAAAACCAAGATTTCTCAAGACACCTTTATCAATTCCACAAATATTTCAGAGCACCTGCTAGGTAGCACTCATCTAAATGCTTAAGATTCATAGCGACAGAGAAGCCCTGCCCTTGTGGACTTAACATTCACATTTTACATGACAGTGGGAAAATGGCAATAGTTCATATCCAAGAATAGACATGTTTTGTGTGGAATGATAGAAATTATGAGGTACTCTAACCCTGAGCATTCCTTGGCATGGCCACTGGTGCTTGTTATCCTCCAGTCACTGTGTGAAGGCTAGAAATGCAAAGGTCAGCAGGAATGGGCTTAGCCCCTGGCCTCAGGAAGTTTATAGAACAGAGAGGAGGGAGGTTGCTCAGGAGTAAATGGTCAACCATTTACAATGGTGATCAGGTCTCTGAAGGAAAGGAACTGAAGAGCCCTCAGCTAAAGGAGACTGAGCAGGCCTGGGCAGAAACAGGGCTGGGGCACCAGAGGAAGTGATGACTGAGCTGAGGCCTGAGGGATGTGGGGATAAAGGGTGATGTAAGACAGAGGGTGAAGCATGCAAGACACAGGGAACAGCACAAGCTGCTTCTGGGACTCAAAAAAAGCCAGGGAAGACGCATGCGATGATCCTAGGGAAGAGGGCAGGGCTGCACACCCAAGTGGTGGTGTTTATGAAAAAATAAATCCTTAGATCACGAAACCATGTACTAAGTCAGGCTCTGCTCCCTAATTAATTTAATATGATTTCAGTTTGAATCTCCACATGGAAAACAATCTTTTCATTTGGAGTTGGAGATGATAATAAAGGGGATATGGTTTGGTTTGAGATTAAAGAGGATTTCAGCGCAACAATGATTGAGCACAATTTACATGCCAACACTAAGTGTAAAAAGACAAATGACCCAGTACCTGTTCCTTACAGCTTAGTCATACACACAGAACTATATGCAAATCCATCTAAAATACTCAGAAAGTGACAAGGGAGAGAGGTATGTGCACAGGACAACTTTCACCTGAACATTTGCATCTAGACCAGCCCAGGAGAAATGTTAGCTACCATTGTTAGCCCACTGCCTTAGGGAAAAAGGCATTCAAAGTATCTGCTGAATTACCCCATAGGGTACCACTATGAAGATCAGAGTTTTATTTGAAGATCTGTTCTGAATAAACCTCCAGAGAAAATTCCATTTCTCCCTCCTAGGAAAGAATTCAGTAATAGTAGTTTCTTATCTAGCCACAGTACTAGGATAAATTCATTTTAAATGCATGTATGATAATAGAAACATGCACAGCTAGCACCAAGAGAACAGATGTAATCCATGAGAAATGATTAAAAGTTTAGAACTATGCCTCATGGGGGAAAAATTTCAGTAGCCACCAAAATGAGTCTTTCTGCACAGCTAGAACAGAGTCCAAGGGAAACCCTCTGACCCAAGATAAGGAATCCCACAGGCAGAATGACTAGTATTAACAGATGTATTGGGCCTTTTCAAAGCCATTTCGAAATAAAAAGCACCACATGCAAATGTTTATCATCACTGTTAATAATTGCTATTTTGCCTCTATATTCATTATCTAAACTTGATAGAGTAACTCGGATCACACAATTTGTACAAGTACAGCAAGACAGACAGAAGACCTGAATGGAAATCTCAGAGAATGCTTCCACTTCACAAAGGCTTAGTCTCTATCAAATAAACAAGATTTAAAGTATAGGAAGCAACAATACCACAAATAGAATTTCTACCTGGCAAGGGAGAACATCTCACTGTAGATCTGTTTTATAGAGTCTCAGAATTTTCTATTTGGAAGGAAACCTACAGGCCTGTATAGACCAACTTTCAACATAATCGCTATCCTAGTCATTGAATTAAAAAAAGGTAAGGATGGGAAAAGGGACAGAAAGGGGAAAAAGGAAGAGAGGAAGAGAAGGAAAAAAGACAGAAGGGGAAGAAGGAAGAAAAATTCGAGTGAATGAAACAGTACAAGGATGAAAATCACAATCCTGCAGCTCAGTGGTTACTTAATTCTATGTCTCCTCCCAGGTTGACTCCAAACGATTGATATTCACTAATTAGGAGGTTTGATGAGATATAGATAAGCTGTGCCACACAAAAGGCTCCAGTGGGCTTCTCCTGTCTTTAAAAATTACTCCAGAGTACTACATCAAAGTCTTTACAGAAAATCCATAGGTACTCCCAGGGCTCTGACCCATAAAACATTCTTACCAGGGACCTGGGTGGGTGAGGCCATATACTGTGCAATGACCATGGGCCAATGAAAATCTTTTTGAAAACTTTCTGGAAGGTCCACTGTGTAAACAATTTTTTCTTTTTCTTTTTTTTTTTTTTTTTGAGATGGAGTCTCCCTCTGTCATCCAGGCTAGAGTGCAGGGGTGTGATCTCGGCTCACTGCAACCTCTGCCTCCGGGTTCAAGCAATTCTTCTGCCTCAGCCTCCCAAGTAGCTGAGACTACAGGCATGTGCCACCACATCCAGCTATTTTGTATTTTTAGTAGAGACAGAGTTTCACTATGTTGGCCAGGCTGGTCTCTAACTGCTGACCTTGTGATCTGCCCGCCGTAACCTCCCAAAGTGCTGGGATTACAGGCATGAGCTCCCCTGCCCAGCCCTTTGTTATGTTTTTTAATCTGCATAAAGGGCATTTCAGCTAGTAGCACCGAGGAAGGGTATTATGTAAATAAACTAGGTGTTCTCTTTCATGACTAATTTCTGTGCTTCTAGATAAATTCCCGTAATGAGAGATTCTCTATTGAAATTTTCTTTCTTCCCTTCCTTAGTCCTTCTTCTCTACCACAAATTATAAGACATGTTTTATACCCTAGAAGAACTCACAGTCTAGAGAGAAGACATTTATTCCTTTATGGAGGTCTGAAATATCATAGCATTTCCAGTAGCACAAATAGCTTAGAAGGCGCAAGCCAAAGTCGAGACTAGACCCATCTTACTCCAGGCAGAAAGTTAAATGCTCCGAGAGTGGGATGAAAAATTGGGACAGGGTTCTTGAAGAAGAAGAAATTTCTTCCAATTGGGGTTGTAAGAGCAAACCTAATACAAAAGGTGGCCTTTCCCTGGGTCTTTCAGGAAGCACAGGATTTTGGCAGGTAGAGATGGCAAGAGGTAGTAATCTATCCTAGATCAGAGGTTTCAAACTGCAATCCCTGGGCCTGCAGCATCAGCAACACTTAGAAATGCAAAATCTAGGGTCTTACCCTTGACCTACTGAATCAGAAATGAGTCTGAGCATGCTCTGTTTAGCATCCCAGTGATTCTGATTCATACTTTAGTTGAAGAACCAATTATCTAGATTAAAGATCCTTAGTCTTGGGCCCATGAACTTGAATAGGGAAAAAATACATCTTTATTTTCCCTAATGTCTAACTGAAATTTAGCATTTCCTTCCATTGCAGATGTAGGCCATAAACTACCATGATAATTATTACGACCAATGCCATATCTTGTTATTAAATGTATTATAAACACAAACACATACAAAACAGCAGATTTTTAAACATTTTTATAACTGTATTTCAATATCACTGGTTTCCTTTGTAATTCTGTATATAATTTTATACATTAAAAGCATTGTGAGAAAGTGTTTGTATGCTTTGCAGGCTGCCAAACAGATATCATCTCTTACGGTACCAAAAAGGTGAAGAACCCCTAGTCTAGAAGGATTCCATTCAAAGAAAATTCAGAGCAAAGGCAAGAAAATACATGGCCAGCCAAGTATCCATTTTGAGTAAAACTGAGGTAACGCAAGGGAACAGTGGAAGAAAAGAAAGAAAAGGCTGAACCTCATTGTCAGAACCGGACTTCTTCCACCAGACACTGGGGAGCTACTTAATCAGGACTTTTTAAAAAGAGGGAGCTAGAGGCAGAGCCGAAGAGAGACAACCAGCTCAGGGTTTTCAAAGAATCCCCTAGCAAAGGTAAGAAGGAAGGCCTGGATACAAAGGAACAGAAGGTGAGAGACCGAGTAGGAGACAGAATTTCTAATCCAGGCTTGACTAATAGCCAAAAGTGAACAAAGAACTCACTATGAAAATGCAAAGAATATGAGAGTGCTGTGAAGATTCAGCAGTGAGTAAAACAGAAGAATCAAAGATGACTCCAAAGTTTGAAAAGAGGGCAACTGGGACAAGAGTCATACTAAGAAAAAAATTAAGGATGCCAAGTGGAGCAAGTTTGGGGAAGGAAAGTGCTGAGTTGCATACAGGATATCAGATGAAAACATCCAGCAATTATGTATCTGCCTGGGACGGTCCTGACCTTTAAGACTTACTGTATCTCCTGAATAGCCTATTTGGACTTCATCAAGAGCTTTTCCCAGACAGGGATTTTTATCCTGGGGTCCCATGGACTCATGGGGAGTCCTATGAACCTCCCAAATTATAAAAGCAAATTCTTTTTGTGTTCATGGACATTTGGGGAGAGGTACGTACTTTCATTAGAAACGCAAAGGGCATGAAACTCCCTTTTCCCTCACAAAGATGTTAATACTCTGCATTCATCCTTCTAAGCCCTCCAAGCAAGGTAAACCCTCTTGTCTGAAAATTTGGGGAGGGAGCATGAGTCTCAGAATAAACAGAAAATGCCTCGGGAATGAAGCAGCAGCAGCAGCAGCAGTTACAGTCATGTGTGGATGGTTCTGAGTCAGGAGATGCTCACTGCACAGTCACCAGATGAGGAAGGAGTTTGGAATGTCTTGGTTAAAATTCACTGGAAATGACAGAAGAGTCTCTGACTCATCTCTTGAGCCAATTCTTGCCCGAATACCTGTCTCTACAAGAGGAGTCATTAATGCCCCAACTTTAAACACTAAAAATGGTCATTTTTATCTCCCCTACACTGCTCAACATCCCACTGTCCAAAGAAGCCAAGCTGCACCGGTTGTCCCAGGATGGAAACAAAGTCACCGCCAAGGAACTGTGCTTTGATTTAGTGTTGCCATCTACTGGCTGGTCGTCACTGACTCTCATTCCCAATCTTTTCACTGCCAAAGGAAAGATTTTGCAATTAGGCTACTTTTTTGATACAGATCCTGTCTAGAGAGTTCAGACCCCAAGCAGTCTAAATAAATAAATAAATAAATAAAAATAACAGAAACATATCAGCTCCAAAAACAAAGTAAAGTAATACCAGAGGTTAACAATGTTAATAGGAAGTTTCAGCATTGACTAGTAGAGTTTATGGTGAATACTCCCTAAACCTTTGTTAGCCCTACATAATCAAGACAAAAGATGCTTTTAATGTGTTGTATGTAAAGTGATAATGAATAGGCAGAGGAGGCCAACATACCAGAACATTTTAATTTTTGCTCAGAGAATGGAATAGGGAAATAATAGCATTGAAAATTATTATTGTTGTTACTGTTTTTCATTAAAAGTAATTACCTTTGCTAGGTTGTGTGTAGAAAGTGGTTTTCATGGTAAGCTTAATAAACTCAGTGCCAGGGATTCTGGCTCAATGAGTTAGAATTGAATGGCTTCTCACATACCCCGTGAAGACAGGAAGGAGGGACCAGGTTCCCCCAATGAGGACTTTGTTGCTCTTATTTAACCCTAAAGCACTACAATGAAAGGGTCTTGTGCACTTAACTTTATCATGGCACTGACCAGAACAGCAGACTGTCTTTATTTCCTAATGCCATAGTAACTCTTGTCATTATTCTGTCTGTGTGTGTGTGCATGTTAGTACTCACTCTGTCACTCAGGCTGGAGTGCTGCAGTGGCATGATCTCAGCTCACTTCAGCCTCCATCTCTCAGGCTCAGGTGGTCTTTCCACCTCAACCTCCTGAGTAGCTGGGACTTAACAGGCACATACCACCACACCCAGCAAAATTTGTTTTTCTGGTATTTTTTGTAGAGATGGGGTCTCACTATGTTGTCCAGACTGGTCTCCAACTCCTAAACTGAAGTGATCTGGCAGCCTCAGCCTTCCAAAGTGCTGGGATTACAGGCGTGAGCCATGCCTGGCTCTCTTCACTCTTCTTGTGTTCACTTCCGCCTTCCCTGATTTTTTGTTTTTATTACTTTTCTTCCTTTCCTCTTTATGAACTGTCTAACCCCACATCTATCTTCTACCTCATCATACTGGCACAAATTAAGAGCTAAAAGGAAAAGAGAGTTGCCCTTAATTCTCCTCCTTGATATGCTCTTCCCTTCTTTTCCTTTTCACTTTCTAATCCAGCAGAGCACCTTATCTTTCACTCACTTTCACATTAAATTTAGTAAGACTGATCGGGTTTGGCCTTTCTGTCCATCATCACCTTCCTATGTAATCAACGATATGAACGATAAACGTAAGTCATAACCACCATCTTATGCATCAGCAAGCCCTCGGTAGGTAATACATTTAAAGACTTTTTTGGTGACTAATGAAAGGAAAAGTTGCTAATCCTTTCCTGCTATAACTTAAGGAACAGAAGGAGGAAGAAATAATATAGTGCTCTTAGATGTCAATTGTCTTTTCTCCCTCCTTTGGAGTCCTTGCCCCTCCTGATCCCTCAAAAAAAAAAAAAAAAAAAAAGAATTTACTCAAGGAGTTATTAAAGGTTTCAAAGAGGAGAGAAGAGAGTTTACATTGCAACCTCACAACTGACACCCTGAGAGACCACCCCCTCTGCATTTTCCCTCTGCTTTGCAGTAGTGCATCTAAGGATCTATTTAATTCCACCAGGCCAGGTTGAGCTTCTTGGTTCCTCTCTCTATTACATCCAGCAGTCTCTTCCCCTGGAACCCCATTCTTTCACCAGGGAAGCAAAAATGAAAGCCCTGCAGGTAACAAGGCCAGCCCTACTCCAAGTATCTCCTCCAAGTATTTTCTCTAAGCATTTCATACTTTCCCTAAGAATTTTCTTACCAGCTTTAAGCAGTTGACATTTTTTCAATATTGTTACAATTCCCACCTGTAAAGTTTGACAAATATATACAATTTTTTTAAGCTAGATATTTCAGGTGCTGATGGTTGCCCTTCCGTGGAAGTTAATTCCCTGAGGACAGAGACAAAAAATTTATCTTCCTCTCCTCAATATCATTCATCGATCCTCTTAAAATCAAACAAGACTACAGGGACTCAGCTTTAATAATATAAAACATGATTGCTCCTGGAGATCTGTGCTGGTTTTCAAACTAAAAATAACATTTAATAAATACTATAAGAAGCACTTTCTCAAGTTTTCCAAGGACAACTATAATTGCTAGACCAGATAATCACATTTCACAAAAACTGACCTTGTTATTTAAAAAATAGCTGGAAAAAATATGCAAATAAGTTGTTACATCTGTATAAATGGTTTACTGTGGAACCAAATGATTCCACATCAATTTAGCCATACAGAATTTGGTCAAAAACTTTTACTGGAATGTCCAGACCTTGGCCAATGGGAGTATAAAATTAGGTCACATTTATTTGTTAATATCCACTAGAAAAACATCAACTCCCCATTCTGCTTAATTGCAGGAATTCCAGGCTCTTAACAAATTCCTCTCCTTACTATTTCTGGAAATCAGGACCCCACCCCAGTTGTCTGCTGCCTCCACCACTCATCTGCCTCCTGCCCATATTCTTCATGCATAGGCTGACCGGGGCTCTGTGGCATACCACCTTTGGCAATTCCTGGATTCAACCTTTCTCCTGCCACTGCTGCCCTCCCCTAAAAGAAGACAAAGAAGACTCCCCTTTTAATTATCTGATCACATTGCTCAGCCCGACCACAATTTTAGCAAAGACTTCTTGGAAAGTTCAGGAAAACAGAAGAAGGCATTATGGTATCAATACCTCAAAGCTGCACTATATGTGGTGACTCCCAGAGAACAGCACTCCAGATGCACTCATGTCCCTTAAAATAGTGAACTTCAAACTGGGATTCTACTACCTAAGATATGGAAATATTTTTCAAAAGATATAAGAATAGAGATCATTCTAAGAAAATCAATTTTTTAGCAAATCAGTTTCAGATTCCTCAACTTCCACAGGAACTCTCCTAAGAATCTGTGAAAGTGCTTTTAGTAGGCTAAGCTTTTTCTACCTTCTCACTTAATAACTGCCTTTTTCTCACCAAAAATAAACTCACCTCTCCCAAATGCCCATCAACGATAGACTGGACAAAGAAAATGTGGCACATATACACCATGGAATACTATGCAGCCATAAAAATGATGAGTTCATGTCCTTTGTAGGGACATGGATGAATCTAGAAACCATCATTCTCAGCAAACTGATACAAGAAAAGAAAATCAAACACTGCATGTTCTCACTCATAGGCGGGTGTTGAACAATGAGAACACACGGACACAGAGGGGAGCATCACACACTGGGGTCTGTTGAGGGGGGGCCAAGGGAGGGATGGAGTGGGTAGGGAGGTCGGAGAGGGGTAACATGGGGAGAAATGCCGGATGTAGGTTATGGGGGGATGGAGGCAGCAAACCACATTGCCATGTATGTACCTATGCAACAATCCTGCATGATCTGCACATGTACCCCAGAACCTAAAGTACAATTTAAAAATAAATAAATAAATAAACTATGAGAAAACAAAAACATGTTATTGTACAATTTTTCTCTTACTCAACTCCATATTGAAAATATAATCAACAATATCATACATATTTATATCATACTAGATGCATCTCTTCATAGTCTAATAAAAATAAAGTTTTATAATACTACTTATGACAAAAAAATAAAAATAAAAATAGAAAAATAAACTCACCTCTCACCTATATGTTTACTATAGTGTATTAGGAAACAATTTTCCATGGTTTTTTTCATATTCTGCAGGTCTTGAGAGTAAGGTATCAACTGCCCTTAGTTTTGCTCTATCTCTACAGGTTTCAGTGGGAAGATGGCTCTGCCATCATCATGACATCAGACTTTTAGCCTGCAGAACTGAGACGCAATACACTTCTGTTGTTTTAAACCATCCAATTTTTGGTACTGTGTTATGGGATCTCTAGGAAACCAACACACTTACTGGCTAGAATAGGAATGTCTCCCTCTGGAGCAAAGGGAAGGCATGCTTACAAACCATTATAGAAGATTTGGGTTTCCTAAGATCAGAATTCTCACAAGCATGTGAGCAAACATCCATCTTGGCCCCTCCACATTGGCCCTGATGGAACTGAAGCTTAAGAAATGAAAAATGCAAAAATGATGTTATCCAACTCCTGCTATTACTAGAATAACTGTCTTGTGTCTTCTGTCAGCATCTGTGAAACTATGTCAGACTAAGTTGTTAGCTAGCAAATAGGGTAAAACTGCAAACTCTTTCCAGTTTTTAATATGGGGTATTATCCTAAGGTGTAAAAATATTTGTCCAACTAACAAAAGAACATTGAGACAATCAATTTCTTTAACAAAATCACTGTAAATATTATAGCTATTCATTTCATAGAAAATGTATTTTAAATTAAATGTAACGTTTTTTTTTTTCTATTGAGACAGAGTCTCACTCTGTCACCCAGTCTGGAGTGCAGTGGTGTGATCTTGGCTTACTAAAACCTGTGCTTCCCAGGTTCAAGCAATTCTCCTGCCTCAGCCTCCAGAATAGCTGGATTACAGGTGCCTGTCACCACGCCTGGCTAATCTTTTGGATTTTTAGTAGAGACTGGATTTTACCATGTTCAAGACCATGCCGGCTTCTCTCGAACTCCTGACCTCAAGTGATCCACCACCTTGGTTTCCCAAAGTGCTGGGATTACAGGCGTGAGCTACCACACCAGGCCCAATGTAACTTTTTAAGTTTAATATGTATTAAAATGTCCTTTGGTCATTAAACTCTTAGAGCCTATGGTAACACAAAGAACACTTATATCTATAATATGCTGAGTAGTACTTAATAGGGTGATCGATAAGACTTTTAAGCAAAAAATAAATTCATTTTAGGATAAAATTCTTTGGAAGAAGTAGAATGGAGTTCAGGGAGCAAAATGAATCACATTAATATTTCCAACTGTTACAAAGTACGTTAAAGTATTTTTAAAGACAGAAAGTAGTAGCTATCAAATCTCTACTGTACCAAGATTTCACCGGATACATTTAAAAGACCAAATAACATTTTAAAATGCCAATATTTATAATGCATAATAAAATGCATCTTTTGTGGGTAAACATAATGATTTTAGATATTCTTTTTTAAAAATCCATCGGAATATCACCACTTTTCCAAAATTTGTAGGGGGTATAGGTTTGAAGTCTATTCACTGCCTACTGGTTACAGCTCTCTCAGCTCCTGGACACCTGGGTAGTTGGAGCCAGATCACCTTATTTCAAGCAACAACCAAGCAGATAACCAGGATGGTCTTGGTCAACTGCAAAATCACTACCCTTAACACAGTCGATGTTAAATTAATGAATGTTGAATATTAGAAATCGTTCACAACTTTCCATCTACTTCTGCTTCCGAGGTTGCTCTAAAACTGGCCTAGCCTGAAATGACTGACATCAGGATGGCCCTAGGGGGTAAAGGGTGTGTCCTACATTGTCATATCTTGTCACTACAAAAGTGAAATGAGTCTAGACCTAAGCTGGATCAACTGACTGAGTCATTATAAATCTCAGATCAAATCAGGCATTAGATTTACACATTTAACTACACTGTAGAATTACTCTGCAGTGATTAGGACCAGCAAAAGAAGAATTCACTCTCTAGGGACAAAGTTAGCAAAAGTCCCAATGACTATCTTCCTCTCCTAAATCAATGTCAAGTGCCATCCTCCATTTTCCTGCCACCCTTGCTGCACGTCTAAGCAGTCGTCTTTCATGGGACTACATGCACTCCCATGTAGTAGCCTCTTGTGACGCTCTTCTGAGTGATATCATCACCTAGAACCCTAGCCCCAGTTTCTGACATTAGGGAGGGACTACAGAAGGGGGGACCCATTTGCATCTCTCCATTTTCTAGCAGCGATATTTTACACATATCATATGGTTTTAAATTTGAAGTACTCTGGAAACAGACCTTGTTATCAAAAGCAGATTGAAAAAATGTGCAGACAGGTCAAAATACTTGCATTAATGAAGCTTTATGGATTTACTCTGTATCAAGAGAAGTCTCCAAAGGCAGAAACGCACATCAAGCCTATTTCTTCTGACTCATTTCCTCTGGAGAAGCAGCTTAGAATAATTCAGGCAAAAGGCCATGAAATAATTGCATTGGTAACAGGAACCTGGTAGAGAAGTAGAGAGGGAATTGCTAAATTAAACTCAACCTACAGGGCTTTCGTGGGGAGTCACATGGCATGCTTTTTCTTTCTCACTTAAATCTATTCTTACATTTTTACTTGAAGAAAAAAATCAGAGGCTAATTTAATGTTTTTATACACTAGTGCAAATACACTAAGAGCGATCTTTTACATAAAAATAATAAATCGCATAGTAAAAATACACTTGAAAATTATTTTAGTTTTGAGTAGCTTTTCCTGCCAGATAACCTGCCAGATACATACAGCAATGCTTGGCTGCAGCTGCCCAGAGGCCTTGTGTTCATGAAGTGAATAAGATTAACTTTGGTCACCCTATTAGTAACAACACTGACCTTTCCCCCTGTATGTATTCCTTCCTCACTGCCTGAAAAAAAAGTAACTGGTTATAAAAACAATCAAAATGAATGCTTTCAGATGCTGTTTCCCAAACTGGGTCAGAGACTACTGGGATATGTCCTGGATCTTGCAGGCATGGGAAGGAAGGTGGCTAAAGCAGAACCCATGAGAAGAATTCAGAAATTCAAGTAAGAGGATGGGGCTGGGCACAGTGGCTCATGCCTGTAATCCCAACACTTGGGAAGCCTAGGTGGGCAGATCACCCTAGGCCAGGAGTTCAAGACCAGCCTGGCCAACATGGAGAAACCCCGTCTCTACTAAAAATACAAAAATTAGCTGGGCATGGTGACGCGCACCTGTAATCCCAGCTACTCAGGAGGCTGAGGCAGGAGAATTGCTTGAACCTGGGTGGCGGTGGTTGTAGTGAGTGGAGATTGCACCACCGCACTCCAGCCTGGGTGACGGAGAAACGAAAGGTAAGAGATGATGGGAGGGAGAGAAGGAAGGAAGAGAGAGAGGAAAGGGAGGAAGAGAGAGCAAGAGTGAGAGAAAAAAATGTGGAGGAATATATTCAACAGTAATTAAGAGAGAAAACCATGAGGAAGAAATAAGAGAAAGTCATAATATTTACCAAAAAATACATTGTGGTAAGGGAGAAAATAGCGGTTTATTTCAAATTCAGGGTCAAACCAAAGAGGCAGAAATCCTTATAAATTATTTTAAAACTCCTCAATGTCTCCGGAAGATGGTAAGGAACTAACTCAGTATGTTAAGAACAAAGAAAGAAAGAGAGAGAGAAAGAAAGTAAAAGAAAAGCAAAAGAATCAAGGATTTATCCATCCATTCCTTATGAACTATACTTCAAGATCTAAGTAGCTAGAGGTGAAGTTTCTCTTTGTGGATGTATTCTGACTAATAATAAAAGGAATAACAATCAGAATATCACCATTTTGTAACCTCTAATGATATAATCTATCCAGGCAATGCCGGTTATTAGCTGCTTCCTAATAAAATCTACAACAGCACTACACAAAGAAAAGCTGAATCTGATTAATCATCTTGCTCTAACTTCTAACATAAAGGGGGGAAAAAGATAAAAAACATGTTAAATGACAGTTCAAGGATAGCATCATAAAAATTCTGACCGTAAAAACCTTACAGAAGAAATAAACTAAACATTCCCATCAAAAGGCAGAGATTGTTGTTTCTTTTAATGTCTTCTCTCCTCAGTTCTGACTGTAGACACTTCAAATACCAAGATATAAATAAGTAAAAAATGAGAATACGGAAAACACACACAGACACACACACACACACACACGTGCAGTAAGCATAAGAAAGCTGGAAGGGACAAAAAAACACTGGGCAAAACAGACTTTGGAGTAAGCAGTAGTAGTGTATATGGGCCTAATGACAGGGCTCCAAAATACAGGATGGAAAAACTGACAGAAATAAAGGAAGAAAAATCACAAATCCTCAGGCACTGTTGGAGATTTCAAACCACCTCACTCAGTAACTGATAGAGTAACCAAAGGAAAAAAAAAAAAAAGAAATCATAATATAGGAGAACTAAAATGATGCTATCTACCAACCATAAACATTTGGGAACAAAAACCACAAACATTCTAAAATGGGAAGAGTGAGTGGGTTGTTTAGGCATTTATCTGCCTCCTCTTCTAAACCAGTTCTCTTTCAAATGTAATAACTAGGTACAGGTTTGCCACATAATTGAAGAGAAAGAAAATAACAAGAAAGGTGCCAAATTTAAGGAAACAGTGGTCCATCTTTTATTTATACAGCTTTCAAATCCCAGAAAGTTTCCAAAGCCTTTTTTATACACATGATCTCATTCCATCCCAACATTATCCTTTGAAAAGGCAGCCCACATTTCCTTATCCCCATTTCACAGATAAGGAAGTTGAGCTCAGAGGCTGATTTGCCAAATGAACAAAATCGTAAAGGGTGGACATCTTTAAGATCACCTGAAGGAATTCACTGGAAATGTAGTGGAGTACCAATTATTTTCTTTCTAGAAAGTAGGTTTTCTGCTGGACACAGTGGCTCACACCTGTATTCCCACTTGGGAAGCTAAAGAGAGAGAATCACTTGAGCCCAGGATTTTGAGAACAGCCTGAGCAACACAGTAGGACACTATCTCTAAAATACTTTTCAAAATTAAGCCAGGTGTGGTCCTAACTACTCGGGAGGCTGAGGCAAGAGGATCGTTGAGCCTGAGTTCAAAGCCACAGAGAGCTATGATCATGCCACTGTACTCCAGCCTGGGAGACAGACCTTGTTGCTAAAAAAAGAAAAGGTATTTGGACATACTTTCCCCAGTATGTCCAAATATCCAAAGCAATTGTATTAAGAGTATTAGCTCCTTGGTTAAGAATTGGGCTTTATTTTCACACACTCCCTGAAGTCACACAGCCAGAGATCAGGTAGGATCCAGAGAGAACAAAGTTATAAACCGTGTGTCCAAACAGCATCGTAAATGAAATACTCCTGGACGGAACCCTTGGCAAACTCGGTGTTGACCATACTCCCAGTTACCCATAAAAACTTACCAAGCTGTGATTTAGAAACAGATTCAAAGAAAGCAGTCTGCAGAAAATATGCAGATTTACTGTTTTAATTAGCAAAACACAGACTTTACAAATCTCATTACTGTATTTAGAGAATAAATCTTAGAGTAAAATGACTTTAGTTTCTTGTCTTGAACCAAATTATTTTTTTAATAATTACAAAACTTGATTGAAGAGCTTAAGAAATAATTTAAGTATCAATATTGAATCTTCAAAACCTCCTCCAGTACAGTCTATGCCAGCTGCACAGTAATTTGCAGATTTATGTTGTCTTAGATTTTCTTAATATTCACATCTGCCTTCTGTTCTTTGAAATTCGTTTTGTGTTGTTTTAAAATAAATATATGAATCAAATATGTTCTAGGTGAGGACTGGTTATTTAAATAGCATATATATGTTTTACTTATATCCCTCTCAGTGTTCCACTGAAGCATATATTCTTTTAGGTATTTGGGAGATTGTGTCATTAAGGCTAATGGTGGTTTAATCTAAAAGGAAAAAAATACATACATACCAAGAAATATTTTTCAGTTTCTTTGCAAAACACAAAAGAAAGGAAAAGTAATTTGACTTTTTAGCTCCGATTGCCTTACATTTCTTAGGTAAGGTCAATGTTGTAAAATCTGCTGAGACTTTTTACAGAACCTGAGTGAATAAAATGCAGAGGTAAATCACTACTTTCTATTTAAAGCAAACTGGCTTTTTACAAAGCTTATGACCATTTTTAAAGAAAAAGAAAGGAGGCCAGGTATGGTGGCACATGCTTATAATCCCAGTGCTTTGGGAGGCCAAAGCAGGAGAATCATGTAAGTCCAGGAGTTTGAGACCAGCCTCAGCAACATAGTGAGACCCAGGTGTGATGGCTTCTATTTGTAGTCCTAGCTACTCAGGAGGCTGATGTGGGAGGATCACTTGAGCCTCAGAGGTTGAGGCTGCAGTGAATCGTGATTGTGCCTTTGTACTCCAGCATGGACAAAGACCCTGTCTTGACAAAAAAAGAAAAAGAAAACTACATTCTCCCCAGAAAATAGGAAATAGGCCAACAGTTTCTTGGTTCTTTTTTTTTTTTTTTTGAGACAGAGACTTGCTGTTTTACCCAGGTTGCAGTTCAGTTGCATGATCTTGGCTCACTGCATCCTCTGCCTCCTGGGTTCAAGCGATTCTCCTGCCTCAGCCTCCTGAGTAACTGAGATTACGGGCGCCTGCCACCACAGCTGGCTAATTTTTCTACTTTCAGTAGAGACAGGGTTTTACCATGTTGGCCAGCTGATCTTGAACTCTTGACCTCAAGTGATCCATGCATCTCAGCCTCCCAAAGTGCTGGGATTATAGGTGTGAGCCACCACGTCCGGCTGGTTCTTCTTTTTTCTGCCAGGCAGTCCAGACAAGGTGGGCAGGCTTCCTACATGGACTCCGAGGGGCTCTCTGGTCTCTGCTGATGGGACTGGCATGCTTGCTGTGGACACTCAGTAAAACAGTGGCTCCATACAATCATGAGAAACAAGACCGATGTGGCCATTGTATTTCCCACAAACTTTGAAGGAACCATCAAACAGTAACAACTCAATTACTCTTTGTGGCTTCTTTTTATTTTGAATCAATAACCTAAAAGTGAAGGTCTTCACAGCCCATTATGCCTTCACTGATCCACCCACTTCCCATGAACACCTGCTGAATGAAAGGGGTAAGGCAGCATGTGCTAAGATGCAGTGCTGCTTCTAAACATAATTTATGGGGGGGCAGGCAGGAAACCCAAGTTCAGAAGTGCTTAAGTACTCAACTATGAAGAAGTCTTTCAAGCACACAATTGATTTTTAGCAAGCATAGGGTATGAAGACCTTCGTTTTGATTTTATAAAAGTAGGCTATTTTGCATGAGTCTCCAAAAGTGGCTGAAAAACCGACTGCATGCTTTTAAGCCTAAAAATAACCAAGGAGTAGAGCCAAACATGTACATTTCAGCAGAAGAGTGATAAACAGAAAGCCAAGCAGATAATATGCTGAAGAAGAAAGCCCACGTGATGGCTTATGCTGACTTTAAAACAGAGTCAAACATTCAAACATTCAAGAAGTGAAAACAAATGCAGTTAGGTGTGTATATCACCCCAAAAGAACCCATGGCTATTAAAGTTGCCAGGAGGATCTTCTGAAATGTTAAAGCCTGATGTCATGCTACCGATTTGATTCACCTTCAGTTTCAATAACTGATAGAAATTTATTTCCAAGACCCTAATTTTGGCATAAAAAATGTTAATTTATAGATCAGAATCATAAAACTACTAATTCCATGTTCATTTGCTAATTTATGAGACAGAAAACATAAAGTCCTTAATTCTAAAAAGACCATTTAATATCTCATCCCTATTACTCTTCCAGGAAGGAGGGAAAAAGTTTTTGGAATTTCAGTAGAACATAATGTTTAGAACAACAGAAAACATCTGGGAAAAAACTCAAAGCTCAATAAATATTCAATCTACAAGAAATACAGGAAAATAGGGAAAATGCTGAAACTACTTTGCTGTACCATGGAGACAAATGGTCGCCCAGGACCACTTCCTAGATAACTCTTTGGATACTTAATTCAATTGGCCTTAATTGTTTATAAAGTGTGCAACACAGGTAGGGGGAATTTGTCCTTAATTTAGTTCTGAAAGAGGCATGAGTGGATGTAAACGCTAATCACAGACCACTGTAGATCATTAGGGCAATTAAGCAACAGTTTCTGGTCTTGAAACCCTTCCACACAAATCACCGGCTAACCTTTGGATCCAGGTTTCAGACTTGCAAACACTTTGGGATTCTTAAGGGCAAGTGAGAGCTCATTGAGGAAGGAAATAAAGTGGGAGTCTCTTTCAGATTTCTTTGACTCAAAAATGACGACAATAGTAAAGTGAGGTTCCGGGCGGGTTAGAAAGTAGGTGCTCTGCACTTTGTCATCATAGAAGTGGACCACTTTCTCCAAGCTGTTCAGATCGGATGTGCGGTCCGTCATGATCATGATGACATTGGGCCAGTGCATGACTGGCCTGTCACTGGGCAGAGACACTACAGCTGGATACTGGTCCACACCCTTGGGGGCCTCTCTGTAGGAATGGGGGTGGTGATAGCCATGACCCTGAAAACTCTCAGAACCCCTGTTGTCAAAAATTAAGGACACATTGGCAGCATCATATTTCCTGATGAAGCTGGAAATCTTTCCAAAAAAGTCTGGGTTAGCTTTTGCTGTCAACGTTTTCATTTCTGAAGCAGTCGTTTGTCGGCTCAGGGCCTCATGAAAGTAAAAGCTAAACTTGGCAAGAAGCATGTTTTTGAGTTTCATCAGCCAAAGGAAAAGGTGTGGGGGCTGCACGGCCTTCTGAGACTGCCCTCCAAACAGATGTTTCTTTGTCTCCCGCTGTTTCTCAAAGATCTGGCCCCAGGTCTGCAGCTTGGTGTGCGCACTGTGTAAGTTAACCAGAGATGGGAGGAACTTCCACTCTGAGACCTGGGCCTGGGCTTTCAGGAGATGACACAGGACGTCAACTTCCAGCTGGAAACTGCTTTCCAAAGGACTGAGGATTGGGTGGTGAAATCTAAAGAGGAGAGGGAAATTAATAGAGATAAGTGGAAATGGTACTCCACTTGCCATACTGACATTTTTCTAACCACAGAGCAACAATATGGCCAAACAAATCATACTATGTTTGCGGATAGGGGAAGAAAACAATGTTGATTTATTTTGAAGTTCTGATATAATTTCACCATTTCAAAATTTTATCAACATCATATTCTCCTGTGGAAATGGCCTGAGAGTAGTGGCCACTTTCTTCTCAACAGAATTACTGAATTAGCTACCATTCATTTTTTAAATTATTATTATTATTTTATTTTATTTTTTTTTTGAGACAGAGTTTTCACTCGTTACCCAGGCTGGAGTACAATGGCCGATCTCGGCTCACCGCAACCTCCGCCTCCTGGGTTCAGGCAATTCTCCTGCCTCAGCCTCCTGAGTAGCTGGGATTACAGGCATGCGCCACCATGCCCAGCTAATTTTTTGTATTTTTAGTAGAGACGGGGTTTCACCATATTGACCAGGATGGTCTCGATCTCTTGACCTCGTGATCCACCCGCCTCGGCCTCCCAAAGTGCTGGGATTACAGGCTTGAGCCACCGCGCCCGGCCCATTTTTTTAATTATTATTATTTATTTGAGACTGGATCTTGCTCTGTCACCCAGGCTGGAGTGCAACTGTGCAATTATGGCTCACTGCAGCTCAACTCCTGGGCTCAAGTGAGCCTCTCACCTCAGCATCCCAAGCAGCTGAGAATACAGGCACACACTCCATTTTCTGTTGAGACAAGGTCTCCTTATGTCACCCAGGCTGGTTTCGAACTCTAAGTGATCTTCCCACCTTGGCCTCCCTAAGTGCTGGGTTACAGGTGTGAGCCACCACACCTGGCCTAAATTAGCTATAATTCTTTCTGAGCATATTTTAGTTATTCTGGGAATTGTATGACTAACACAGTCATTGAAACAAGGCATGGTCTTTTCAGAGTGTGGTACTAAAGAGGCAGAGGTAAAACAAAAAAAGTCACTAAAACATCTGTTGAATGTGTAGATGACATATATAAACTATTTCATGTTCACGGTAATGCCATGAGGCATTAAACCTATCTCGCAGATGAGAACACATACTGTAAACATATATGTAAAACACTGTAGATAAAATAAATGTTTATTAAAGAAATACAGCACTTATCAGACAGCCCTTATTCAATCCTGGTTCCCAAATTCCCTTCATATTTAATTATGGTTAAAAACAAAATGGTGTCCAGCCTGGCCAACACAGTGAAAGCCCATCCTTACTAAAAACACAAAAATTACCCAAGCATGGTGGCACGTGCACCTGTAATCCCAGCTACCCGGGAAGCTGAGGCATGAGAATCGCTTGAACCTGGGAGGCAAGGTTACAGTGAGCTGCACACCACTGCACTCCAGCCTGGGCAACAGAGCGAGACTCTATCTCAAACAAACAAATAAACATATGGTGGCCAAGTAAGAAACAGCTAACACTTCAATCGCTTTCCATTTAACTTAGGACAAAACCCCAAATCCATAAAAAGGCCTAGAGGGCATTGAATACTGTAGTTCCTTCCCAGTTTGAGCCAACTCCTATTCTTCTCACTTTCTCCAAATATTCAACAAATAACTGAAAATGCAATTATACTACAAGAAGCTCGAGACAATAGTGCAATTTTACTTCTACGTGTCCTAGACAAAATGTATAAAAGTTTCTGACGCTTTTAACCACTGTTCTGTACAGCATTCTCATTCCAGCATTTTGGAAGGTGGAGGCAAGTGGACTGCTTGAGCCCAGGAGTTCATGAGACCAGCCTGGGAAACATGGCAAAATCCCATTCTCTACAAAACATTCAAAAATTAGTCAAGTGTGGTGCATGCACCTGTGGCCCCAGCTACTTAACTCAGAGGGCTGAGGTGGGAAGATCAACTGAGCAAAGTTGAGGCTAGTGAGCTGTGATCACACTGCTGTGCTTGACAGAGTGAGACCTTGTCTCCAAAAAAATAAGTTTTTGACTATGATCTGTAGTAAAAAATACACTTCATGTTGTGACCAAGTACCTATATGTAGAAATATTATTTTACTTCAATATTTACTGACTATATACAATGTACTCTTGATATTTTCTAATTATATATATTAAATATATATTTAATATATTTTCTACTATATATATTAAATCAGATTACTACTCACTAAATTAACTTTATAACCCATGGATTACTATCTGCTGTTGGTAAAACACTATTCTACTTCACATGTAATAGTAATATTTATAGGGAAAAGAGCATGATGTGGAACTATCCTCTCTTCCAGGCATGGGAAAAAACGTGCAGAGGCCCTAGACAAGTGAGAGCATGACCCATTTTCATCAATACTATACTCCTTCCTGATTCTTCAGGTCTCCTCGTCAGAGTCACTTTCCTAGAAAAGTTTTCTCTGTCCACTCCCAGACGAGGTCAGGCTCTCCAGTTACATCCTCTCATTTACTAATACCTCTCTCCCACTTTAGGAGCCTGACCATATAATTTCTCAGGGAAACTGAAACATACGGCCACCCCAGCTTTAAGCTCCTCCCCAAGCGGAAGTCATAGCTGCCTCCTCTATTGGCTCCTTTGTCTCTAGAACATTATGACTCAAGTAGAAATTTAGTCAATGTGTTGACCAACTATGTAAAGATCTGAATCCAAGTCTCTGCCTCATTGGATCTGCCGGCTGGTTATGAGGTGAAATAAGTTCTATAACAATGGAATAAAATGGCTAAGAAGAGTCCTTTCTGTACAGACCACATAAAGCTTTCTTGCTCAGTTTCTCTTCTGTGAAACGAATAGTGTTTCCCAGGCCTGGAACATGCTCCTTCTCCAGAAGCCGACATCAAGCCCTTACACTCTTCCTAAAGATTCACAGTACCTGCAGAGGCTGCAGAAATCACCTCAGCAAGTAATCCCACTGTAAAGGCAGGGGAAGCACTTATATTTATTAAGCACATCATACGTTCCAGACACTATGGTAGATGATCTACAGGCCTGAGGGCTTTTGATCACTTAATTGTTAATGAGATGGACGCTTCTCACACAGCTCTGATTTGGCTACTGGTGAAAAGGAAAATGCTGGTTATCAACCAAACAATTAGGAAAAAAAAATCATCTCAAGTATATCTAGGTTTTTAAAATATATATACTTAAATACTTAAAAGGATTATGGTTAGGAGAGCCCATACTAAGTTGGACATTATAAGACAGAAATGGATTATCATGTGAAATGTCATTATTCATGTGAAAAACACACATTGTTTTTCATCTATTATCTACATTTTACATCAATATTCTTTCAGCTGAGGAAGCTAAAACATTGGTAAGATTAAGTCTAATAATATACATAATCCATGGAATACTATGCAGCCAATAAAAAGGAACAAGATCATGTCCTTTGCAGGGACATCGATGAAGCTGGAAGCCATTATCCTCAGCAAACTAATGTAGGAACAGAAAATTAAACACTGTATGTTCTCACTTTTAAGTGGGAGCTGAACAATTAGAACATATGGACACAGGGAGGGGAACAACGCACGCTGGGGCCTGTTGGGGGAGGGAGGTATAGGGCAGAGCATTAGGGAAAAGAGCTAATGCATGCTGGGCTTAATACCTAGGTAATGGGTTAATAGGTGCAGCAAAACACCATGGCACACGTTTACCTATGTAACAAACCTACACATCCTGCACATGTACCCTAGAACTTAAAAAAAATGAATGAAAAAAATACATATATAAATACACAAAAAATCAGAAAGATAAACCAGATCTCAAATCTTCTAGCTCATGTGCTAAATTTAGACTTTTCAAACATTACACATTTTGGAATGAACACTAAGAAAGTTCAGGCTGGGAGCAGTGGCTCGCACCCATAATCTTAGCACTTTGGCCAAGACAGGAGGATCATTTGAAGCCCAGGAGTTCAAGACCAGCCTGGGCAATACAGTGAGATTCCTGTCTCTACAAATACTTTAAAAAAATTAGCCAGGCCTGGTGGGGTGTGCCTGTAGTCCTAGATAGTTGGGAGGCTGAAGTGGGAGGATTGCTTGAGCCTGGGAGGTTGAGGCTGCAGTGAGCCACGATCGCACCACTGCACTCCAAGTGTGGACAGCAGAGTAAGACCCTGTCTAAAACAAACAAACAAACCTCACTTCAGCAGCACATATACTTAAATTGGAATGGTACAGTGAAGATTAGCATGTCCCCTATACAAGGATAACACTTTGTTTTATATATTTAAAAAAAAGTTTTAAATGCACACATGCAAAATCCCATTATAGAATAAGTCTCAAAATCCTTGAATTGTAAGAAAGCCTCCTACCACCTTAGCCTTTAGGCCCCTTGACATTTATAAGCATTAAATATCACAATCTTCTATAATCAGGGCTATTAGGAAAATTTGCCTAAAAACTGTGAACACAGTAGGACTGTTAATCACAGGATTAACGACATGAAATTAAAGAAAATTCTAGTACAAATAACACTATTGTTATCCTTCTACTGCTTTCAGTTGGAAATCATCATTTATATCCAATGCTTCAGAGGACAAAAATTCCCTGTACGAACCTTCCAAACAAGCTCTTCCATAACATACACTAAAAGTGCTTAAATGCTCAACATTTATTAAAGATATGTGAATGTTGAAGCTATTTTTCATCCTCAAGAAGAGCTAAAAATTCATGTTAATGTTAGTCTGCCAAGACTTAGAGATTAGCATTTTGATGTATCATTTCCCTATTTCTACTCTGCCATGTGCCTCATAGCTATTCACAACTCACATTATAGGAGGCTCTGTTAAATGGTTGTAATCCAAAAATATCCACCTAAGCTACGGCAGCAAGCTTGAAAGAGTCTGAATAGTCTTAATACAGAATAAATTAACAACTATTTGCAGAGAACATCTGCTCTAAGGTAAGGAAGAAGGAAGGAAGGAAGGAAGGAAGGAAGGAAGGAAGGAAGGAAGGAATTCTCCTTAGAATAGAGGAAAGTACAAAATGAATAGATTTGTACAATATTCTAATGAAACACAAAACTCCATTTTAGAAACACTGCCTTTCTCCTTTGCAAATCTGTACCATGGAGTTCTTTCCAAAAGGTATATATTCTTGTTTATTTATTTATAGGCAGGGTCTCACTGCACAGCTCACTGCAGCCTCAACCTTCCAGGTTCAAGGGATTCTCCCACCTTAGCCTCCTTAGCAGCTGGGACTACAGGCACAAACCACCACACCCAGCTAATTTTTTAATTTTTTGTAGACATAGGGTCTTGCTCTGTTGCCCAGGGTGGTCTTGAACTCCTAGCCTCAAGCAATCCTCTTGCCTTAGCCCCCCAAAGTTCTGGGATTACAGGTGTGAGCCACCAGGCCTGGTCAAAATGATACATTTTTTTTTACATGTGCAGAATGTGCAGGTTTGTTACATAGGCATATGTGTGCCATGGTGGTTTGCTGCACCCAAAATGATAAATTTTATGTTACACATATTTTACCATGACAAAACAAAATCTGTAACATCTTGTCATTTAAAATAACTTGTTTACTAATTCTTAAATACCAATACATTGAGGATATAAAAAATGAGTCAGAGATTTGCCCTACTGGACCTTCCATGGCAGAAGGAGGTATTTATAATGAATACAAAGTAGAAAATAATACATTTATTACACATAAAACAACATTTCAGAAGAAGGAACAATTCCTTTTGGTCAAAAGATTGTGGAAGCCACAGAGGAGATGGTATTTGAATTGAGCCATGATGCTTAAAATAGCTAAGAGGTAGAAACAACTCAAATGTCCACTGACAAATGAATGGATAAAGAAAATGTGGTATATACACACAAACAGAGTATTACTCAGCCTAAAAAAATAAGGAAATCCTGTCACATGATACAACATGGGTGAACCTCAAGGATATTATGGTAACTGAAATAAGCCAGTCACAAAAAGACAAATATACTGTATGATTCTACTTCTATGTGGTATCTAAAGCTGTCAAATTCATGGAAACAGAAAACAGAACGGTGGTTGCCCAGGGCTGGCAGAGGGGAAAACGCTGCTCAAGAAGTACAGGGTTTCAGTGTCTCGAGATGAAAACATTCTAAAGATCTACTACAAAAGACTGTGAATATACTTGACACTACAGAACTAGATACATTAAAAAGGTTAAAATGGTAAATTTGCTGGGGGCAGTGGCTCATGCCAGTAATCCCAGCACTTAGGGAGGCTGAGGTGGGCGGGTCATTTGAGCTCATGAGTTCAAGACCAGCCTGGGCATCACAGCCAAACCCCATCTCTACAAAAATATAAAAATTAGCTAGGCATGGTGATGTGCATCTGTAGTCCCAGCCACTCAGAAGGCTGAGGCATGACAGTCGCTTGAGCCCTGGAGGTGGAGACTGCAGTGAGCTAAGATTAGGCAATAGAGTCAAACCTGTCTCAAAAAAAAAAAAAAAAAAAAAAAAAAAGATGGCAAATTTGACATTATGTGTCATTTTTTAAACCAAAATAAAAAAGCAGGGGGAAAAGAGTACGCAGGATTTTGCCATGTGAAGACGGAGGCTTGATTTTCCATCCCCAATTTTCTCTCATCCATGATTCCTCAACCTTTGCTGTGTAGCTTTGCAGCTCCTTTCCTACCCATGGAATATAGACTGGATGAAGTAACTTGCTTTGGCCAGAGATGCTAACAAAGCAGATGCAAGCAAAGGCTTAAAATGAGTTTAGCTGGGTCATACTTTTGTGCTTTGAACATTGCTACTAGGTAGCTATTTCCCCTCTAACTGTGGGCTCAGAATGAACACATATGGAGCAGACCTAAGCCTAAAGCTCACAGTTAAAAGTCAGCCCCAGTGAGACCAACAGTGTTAAGCAGAGCTACTCACATGAACCCTGCTTAGGTCAGCCAATATCCAGTAGACCTGCAAACCCACAAGCATAAATTTGGAGGTCTGTTATGCAGACTTATTGCAGCAAATAGCAAACTGATACATGATAGAACAATAAAAGGACATTCTATGCATAAAAATAATAGAAGCTGAAGCAGACAGGTAGGAAATGACAAATCCTTATGGGGAACATATTTAATATTAGACTATGGGGCTGTTTTTAGACTTCTGGTTAAAATCCTCAATGATTTCTCTTTGAAGTTTCCTTCTTTCTTTTTGAGATGGAGTCTGTCACCCAGGCTGGAGTGCAGTGGCGTGATCTCAGCTCATTGCAGCCTCCACCTCCCAGGTTCAAGTGATCCTCCTGCCTCAGCCTCTCAAGTAGTTGGGATTATAGGCACATGCCACCACACTCGACTAATTTTTGTATTTTTTAGTAGAGATGGGGTTTCGCCATGTTGGCCAGGCTGGTCTGGAACTCCTGACTGACCTCAAGTGATCCGCTCACCTTGGCCTCCCAAAGTACTGGGATTACACCACACCCGGCCCTTTGAAGTTTCTTTCTTTATACTAAGACTTTGGCAGCGATGTGGAGCATTTGATGGGAGGTAGCAGATGAATCTGAAAAGATAGGCTGAGGCAATATCATGGAAGATCTTCTTGAGTCTTCACTACTAAGATCTAAGCACGTCAAATGCCTAGGAGAGAGTGCATTCCACAGAAATTGTACTACTATTAGTCTTGCTTATGAAATTTTCATTGGGCAATAATTAATCTTGTTGAACTATACACATGCAATTAACAAATGTCTTAACAGCCTTATCATCAAAAATCTTTTTTTGATGACAAGTGGGTATAAAAGCTAAATAAACCACAGTTCTGACTTTTGTGAGAATTTTCTGAATTAAAGCATTCAGATAAAGAAACTGTGATTCCTAAAATGCAAACAGAAATATATGTAGATCAACTTTTAATGTTCTTTAAATTCTAGCTATAAAATTATTAGTAAAGAATTAAAATCACAAAATGGTTTACTACTGCCATACAATGAAGACTTTTTTAATGGTCTACAATGCATAAGTGATGGTTCTCTTCTTTCTTTAAAAGTATTATTTCTTAATATTATAGTCTTGATTTAGGAGAGTAAATATCAATTTGCATTTACAACCTATCTTCCAAATTTGTTTTAACCATGAAACAGAAAAACTGGCCAGAATTTTCCCTCATACCCACAAAATAATAAATAAATGTGTAAAAAATTCTACAGAATCAGAAAATGTTCCATTGGTGCTTCTTTGGAAAACAAAAACAAAAACCCAAGTTCTACTGTACCTCAAAAGTACTCGAGGAATAGGAGATATTCTGACAAGCTAAGTTCATGTTTCTTCTGCTAAATGGCACACAATTAAATCTATGTAATAATTATATTATTAATAAAGTTCAATTTGTTAATAATTCAATTTGAAATGTAGAATCACAAATGACTGTGATTCCTAAACAAGAACTTATATATGCTTAATAATGTTATAAATTATCCGGGCACAGTGGCTCACACCTATAATCTCAGCACTTTGGGAGGCTGAGACAGGTGGATCACCTGAGGTCAAGAGTTTGAGACCAACCTGGGCAACATGGTGAAACCCTGTCTCTACGAACTATACAAAAATTAGCTGAGCATAGTGGCAGGCAGTAATCCCAGCTACTCGGGAGGCTAAGGCAGCAGAATCACTTGAACCTGGGAGGCGGAGACTGCATGAGCCGAGATTGCGCCATTGCACTCCAGCCTGGGCAACAAGAGCGAAACTCCATCTCCAAAAAAAAAAAAAGTTATAAATTTACCCAAAAAAGAAGCATTTAACACCATTCTACTGTGAACACAACTGGCTTCCAGAAGAAGAAAAACAAAATATACTTTCCATTCATCTGTGAAACCAGACTAGACATCACAATCACTCACATAGGATCTACATGTCAAATCAAGGCTGGAGGTTTCAATTCCATGCTATTTGTGATGCTTATTAATTTTTTTAATACAAAGGCATTTCAGCATTTGAAACATAGTATCAATCACAAAATTTGTTATAAGAGTTCTGACATGGATCAGCTACATTGGGGCAAATAAATATTCCCTGAAAGATAAACGGGTCCTTTGGGAAGAGGATTAACTTTTTCAATACAGGAGAATACCAAAATATGAATTATTTCTCTAGAACACTGAAACCACAAAAGAGAAATGTTTGGTACAGCACAGATGCCAAATTAAAAAGTCCATAGAAAAAAGCACATTAACCTAGCAAAAGGCAAAGTCACGTTAGTTTATACATAAAGGAATCCCACTTCCCAAAGAAAATCATTATAGAGAAGTTCGACTTTTCACAATTCCTTAAGGAATTTATGTTGTTCAAATTAAGCCAAAGCCTCTAATTTAGATCATTTTCAGACTAGGATGTGTCTGTGATCAGTCATTCTCTATTAATTAGAGAAAGGCAGCATGGGTGGAAAATAGAAATGGTAGGTGAAAAATGACATCTCTTGTCCATACTGTAATACAATTCCATCTGACTCCATCAATATTCAGAGGATGAGGATTACAAATAAGAACTGCCCTAAGAGGTTTTGAAAATTAAATCTGCAGGGAAAGGGAGGGACTCCTATAGCTCTGGGAAGTGGGGTATTTCAAAGAAGGTTTAAAGATGATGGGCCTGACTGTGTGTCTTACACCTGTAATCCCAGCACTTTGGGAGGCCAACGCAGGAGGACAGATTGCACGTGGGAGTTCAAGACCAGCCTGGGCAATATAGCAAGACTCTGTCTCTGCAAAAAATAAAATAATTATCTGGGGGTGGAAGTGGTGACATGCTCCTGTAGTCCCAGCCACTTGGCAGGTGGAGGTGGGAGGATCACTTCAGCCCAGGCAGTTGAGGCTGCAGCGAGCTGAGATAGTGCCACTGAACTCTAGACTGGGTGACAGAATGAGATCCCATCTCAAAATAAATAAAGATAATAGGGTATAAATCTAATAAAATGAAACCAATTAATATCAATCATTCATAGGAGACACACACACACACACACACACACACACACACATACACATACACACACACACCCATAAGGTTCAATACCTGTTCTATCCTGGAGTTGACATTATTCTCTTAGTTACCCAATTTTTTGGTGCTGACCATGTATCATTATCACAGGGAACTTTAAAAACAGAGGTTTCTGGGCACATAATCCAGAACCACTAAATTTTACCCCTTAGGGAAGAGGAAAAAGGGCCCAGGGATGGGTATTTTTCTTAAGCTTCCCAGAGAGTTCAGCAAATCACTTTTACAATAGCATTTGGAAATCACTATATGAGATCTCTTCTCCTTAGGAATATATCCTCAACTGTACTTCAGTTTTGGGGTTTCAAAAAACTATTTTACTAAAAGAAAACATACCAATCAGATTGGAGGAAATAAAAAAAGAGAGTATTTCCCAAAATATAAAATTTTTAAGTGTCTAAAAAAAGTAAGTGTATATATTTATATGCATAGCCTATTTCTCAGGAATGACAGCAAGAACTTGCTAACTTTAGGCCAGGCACAGTGGCTCACACCTATAATCCCAACACTTTGGAAGCCTGAGGCAGGTGGATCATTTGACGTCTGGAGTTCAAGACCAGCCTGACCAGCATGGTGAAACACCATTTCTACTAAAGATATAAAAAAATTAGCCAGGCATGGTGATGTATGCCTGTAATCTCAGCTAATCAGGATGCTTAAGCAGGAGAATTGCTTGAACCTGGAAGGCAGAGGTTGCATTGAGTCAAGATCGTGCCACTGCACTCCAGCCTGGGCAACACAGGAAGACTCTGTCTTAAAGAAAAGAAACTACTAACTCTAGTTGCCTATTAAAGAGGGAAACTAAGTGGCTAAGGGGAAGGAAGAGGACTTTCCATTGTATTATACTTTATAAATGTTAAGCCGTGTGAACATATTATATATCAATAATAAAAAGAAAATTTAGAATATGTCATAAAAATCAAAGAGATACAATAATAAAAAATAACAAGCAACTATAAAGAACAGTTTGGGGACAAGTGGGGAAATCCAAATATGGACTATGTATGATACAATGGTAGAAAATCAGTGTTAAATTTCCTAAGTGTAAAAACTGGGATTTTTCATTCAGAATTGTGGTATAATTATGTATGGTTCTCAGAAGACAAAATCTGAGTATGTAGGGGGAAAGTGTCATGACAATTGCATTTTACTTCCAAATAACTCAGGGAAGAATGATCATATACAGAAAGAGATAAAGGCATATGTGGCAAAATGTGAACAATTTGTGAACACAGGTGAAGAATATTTGTATGTTCGTTGTACAATTGTTTGTTTTTTTAGTAACAGCTTTATTGGTATTTGCTTCATGTACCATCCTTTTAAAGTGAACAATTCGCTGGTTTTAATATGTTTGCAGAATTGCACAACCATCACTTTTAGAAAGTCTCGTAGTCCCCAAAAAAGCAATCTGGTGCCCATCAGCAGTCACTCCTCCTTCCCCTCCAACTCCTGGCAACCATTTTCTGTGACTATGAATCTGTAATCTACTTTCTGTGTTTATGACTTTGCCTTATTCTGGATATTTCACATAATGGAAATTACGTGATTTCCATGTGGTCTTTTATGACTGGCTTCTTTCACTTAGCATAATGTTCTCAAGATTCATCCATGTTGTTGCATGTGTCAGTACTTCATTCCTTTTTATTGCTGAATAATATTCCATGTATGGATATACCACATTTATTTATCCATTCATCCATTGGCCAAATTTGGGTTGTTTCTGCCTTTTGGCTATTATAAATAATGCTGCTATGAACATTCATGTCAATGTCTTTATGTGTAGACCTACGTTTTCATTTTTCTTGGATATAGGTCTAGGAGTAGAACTGCTGATCATATGGTAACTATGTTCATTATATTATCTTTGTAACTTTTTACAGCATTAAAAATTTCAAAATCAAAAATTAAAGAAAAACTTTTATAAATAAAGAATAGGTTGGACACAGTAGCTCACACCTGTAATCCTAGCACTTTGGGAGGCTGAGGTGGGTGGATTGCTTAAGCTCAGGAGTTTGAGATCAGCCTGGGCAACATGGAGAAACCCTGTCTCTACCAGAAATACAAAAAAGTATTTGTTGTGAGAACTCTTTCCTAAGCAGCAAAATCAGTTATAATACAAGTTTTATGATTACTTCATTCTTCATTCATTCTCAGTCTTTCACTATTGCTTAGAGAGAAGTATGCGGCCAGTGTGGTATTAACTAAGATGAATGAAGGTGACTAATGTATACCTGTTGATTAATGAATATGTAGAAAATGTAACCCAGTTATTTATTTCAGCTATTTCATCACAGATTTTCGTAACAATGTGGAGAAAAACTCTGAGCTTGTGTGGGATTGGTAGGACAGCCATGTTTTCTCCCACCCTCCTCCTCACACTGACCTGGAGCTGTATTTTTTTAGAATAGCATCCAAAAGGCCAACGAGCTCTTCAGCATTGATGAACTTCTGTGTGCTGAGGGTGTACATCTTCTCATAGAAGTCTGCGATCTCCATCCGAGCCTGAACAAAGAAGCAGAGCTGCTCTGACAGGTGGGAAAGGAGTTCTTCAACATGAGAAACAGTCCCACCCAGGGCACCACGGCCAGTCACCACCTTCTTCAGCTCATTATGCAAGGAAGTATAGATGGTGCGGATGGAATCTTTCCTGCTGAAGAAAGACTGGCTCCCTGGTAGGCAAACAACATAAGCACACGACAAGTAAGAAAGAGAAACCATAAGTACCAACCAGCATCCAAAAGCAAAGAATCCAAACCAACTGAGCTCAATGAGTTTTCATCTACCATATTCTCTGTCTCCTATGATTGAGATATAAATACTTTATAATTCATAATTTCCCTGAGGAATAAGCTAAGCGAATACCTGATGTAATTCATTACTATAGCAATGGACCTGTGTACAATTTGCTTGCCCATGTACCAATTCTCCCCCAACCCAACTCAATAAGGGTTCAGATTTAGAGCATAATTAACCTAGCAAATAATACCAGCTGGAACTAAAAAGCCTATCTTACACATAAATGTATTCAAAACAAAAGAACACAAATTATGAAACACTGTTGTTATTCCTGGTAAGTCACAATTTTTTGTTTCTGCTTTAGTTTGTATTTTCCTTTGAATCTTATCTTTTAGATCATACCAGAAAATTGAATACATACACATACATTCCCTTTATGCAAGAAAACAGACTACTGGGATCTCAGGAGAATAAAGAAAATCTTAGCACTCATGACAAGACTGACACTATACATTATAAAATAATAAGCACCACATTGTGAATTATTAAGACCAGGAACCAATTATAAATAACTGCTGCTATAACTAGGAGGTTCCAAAGGAAATCAGCCAAAAATAAGACCAAGATCACCTTCACATAGTCAAAAAGGATCAAACAGCATAGATATCATTTACTCACTTCTCTATTTATATATCACCAATTACATTTCTAATTATATAGCCAGCTTCATGGATGTTTCCTTAAGCAATTCTCTACCCAACAAAGGGCAAGCGGCAAGACATTAGGAAAAAGAAAAGAAACAGGGCAGGTTTAAAACATCTATTTCTAGCAAAATTTTAAAAAAATATCAGAGATGGACAAGAGTTTAAATTTTCTCTTCAAAAAAACGTATTCAATTACAGGAATATGTTTTCTAAAAACCGATAAGAGTACAGGTGGTCCAATCATGGGTCCAATCATGACACCAACATATTCCTGTAATTAGGAATAAAAATTATTTATCAAGGCATTTGTAAAATATTCTCTTAATAGATGAACCATTTCACAATATAGCCTTCAATTCATTGCTTGGTTTATGTTTCAAGAAATCAGTCTTCCTTCCATTACTACTAGGGTAACCAACTTGTCCTAGTTTACCCAAGACTTTCCAGGTTTTAGCACTAAAAGCCCGGCTTCTCAGGAAACAAAGTCCCACATCCTGGAATCCCTCAACCCTGGGCAAACCTGAACAGTTGGTTACCCTACTTACTTCTGACACCCCAGCCAAACTACTGATGCTTTAAAAAGTATTTTTCTAATAAACTGTCTAAACCAGGGGTGCCCAATATTTTGGCTTCCCTGGGCCACATTAGAAGAATTGTCTTGGGTCACACATAAAATACACTAACACTAACCATAGCTCATCAGCTAAAACAAACAAACAAAAAACGCACTAAAAATCTCACAGTGTTTTCAGAAAGTTTATGAATTTGTGTTGGGCCATATTCAAAGCCATCCTCGGCTGCATGTGGCCTGTGGGCCACAGGTTAGACAAGCTTGTTCCAAACAGACTAACTGGCACATCATCTCCAACTAATACCATCAAAACCTATATAGGTACAGATGGACCAGTCATGACACCAACATCCCATATGGAACTGTACCCTGCAGGGTTTGCCTTCCTTCCATGCCCATACTCAGTTTAATTCTGCTGATTTTGTAGAGTGAAGGGTACAAAATAAATAGGCCTCTGTACCCACATCTAGGATAACACCTCTCAGCTTAGGAGGGTAATAAGAACATCACGTAAAACCTAAAAGCTGTGCAGGTCTGAAAGACTTGGTTTCAAACCCCCAGCTCCCATGATTATAGGCTAACTACTGAACCACTATGAGCTTTAGTTGTCATTTTTAACATAAAACAGTGATAAAGCTAAGAAAACAAAATGAAGTAACATTTGGTATGTAATCTGCCTGGAACAAAGCATATGTTCCATAATATTAATCCCTTTCCCTTCTACTTGTAACTGATATATTTTTTTAAACTTCTAATAATAATACATAATTGAGCTTCTGAAACTGTGGTGAATTGGGAGCGTCGAGTACTACAAAAAGAATAGCTATCTACTACTGTTAAACAGGCTGGCCTTGGTGAAAATTTTAACTTTCCATTGAAAAAGGGATATCATCTGTTTCTAGAACTTCTGGGAGAAAAAGCAAAAAAAAAAGGATACCTCACTTCATCAGATTACCCTTATCTGGGTAATGGAAACACTACATAAATACAAAGAATACCTTTAAAAGCTTATCGATAAACGCTAATCACCAGTATGTGAAACCATGTAAAGTGAAACTACTATAAGGAAGAGACAGACCATCAACACATTTCTTTTAAACAGTTCTCTTTTCTTAAAGCTCTCAGGAATCCAATCCTATCTGTTGACTATCTTGGTTTGGAATATCCAATGAGGACTGGCCTTTATCCATGTTGGAAAACAAGGAATCAGAAACATCCAACTTCTTTCTCTTTTCAGTATTTTGAATTTATAAAATATGATTATATTGAATGATTTTAGAAGGCTCTAGTTATAAGTGCTCATAATTTCTCAAGATTTCAACAGTTTATCTCATATCACAAAATTGTAAGTGTATTAAAGGAGCGTGTAAAACATCTTGCACATTTTATTCTCCAACTTCTTGCTAATAATAATTTTTAAACATCAGTTTTCAAGTTAAGTCATTTTCTGCTATGCTAAATTTCGGCAACCAGAGGTTGAGGAAATTTTCCAGTAATGAAACAAAGAGAAGAAAAGTATGACCTTCTAAAATTCTCCACAGACATTGAGTCAGCATATTTTAATCACTGATCCTTCCCCAAACAGGTATTATTCTCTCTCAAAGGAAAGAAAAGACCCCAAGATAAGGGCCCTACTCAAAGTTTTTTAGTAATAGGGTCAAGACAGGAACAGAAAGCTCCCTGTCAGGTCTATCCTTTGTCTAAAGGCCCTGCTTGCTCCTTTAATCAATCAGGATTCACTGCTAAGGCCTCAAATAAACACCAGCCATAAGAGAGGTTTAAAGAAGACTCACTTTTTACTTGAAATTTACTAAGAGAGTAGATGTTAAGTATTCTCACAATACATACACGAAAGAAGGAAGGAAGGGAGGGAGGGAGGGAGAGAACTATGTAAGGTAGGTGATGGATATATTAAGTAGCTTGATTGTGGTGATCATTTCACAATTTATATATACATCAAAACATCAAGTTGTACAACTTATATACAATTTTATTGTCAATTCTATCTTAGTAAGGCTAAAAAAATTGTCATAATTGTTTTAAATTTTTTAAAAGCATGCATAAACTTTTTGTTTTGCTTTCTAAAGAAAACTACATAAATGCTCTAATGAGCAAAGCAGTTGGAGAATATGGGAATGTTTTAAATTACAACACAAAAGTTTTTTCCTTAAGTTTTTAAGAAAATAGATGCAAACCTGATAATTGTGAAGTCATATTGTAAGCACACTGACATCATATACACTCTAGTACCAAAAAATATATGTGCAAAGATAAAATTTAAATTCTGGAACTTATAAACATACTGTACGTGTCAATAAGTTATGAAGCATTAAATATACCATTTTAAGAATATTTACTCAGAAGTGAGAGCCCATGTGGGAACCTAACAGTGCCTGGGCATGTTTCATAGTGCCAAATGTTGTGTAGGTCAGTTTCAAGGCACAGCCCTCATGCTCACCCATGTCAGCTGGGGTTCAAGCAGAAATAATCAATTTACACACTGAGGACCACTTTACTAAGAACCCAAGTCAGAGACTGTGAAGATCTTATATACACATTCTTATACACAGGGAAGCCAGTTCTGTTTACATAAAAACCTGGCTCATCCAACTTAAAACTAGAGTAGCAGATTTTTTTTTTAACGAAGTCAGTAAGTAGACTTTAGAAAATTCAGCTGAACCGGCTCAGGTTATATGCAAAATCGTATGTACATATATATTTTTCTGGGGAGTGAGTACATAGCTTTCATCAAATTTCCATGGATAAGCTAAAAAAAAAAAAAAAAAGCAAAGAATCATGGCACTTTAATCAATCACCATTCTTTGAGGTGCAAGAGTCTAAAAACAACTAAAACTACCTAAATATTACCTACCTTCAGTATTACAGCTAGAATCCACCCCATTTTCACATATATAAAAATCACATATATGTATATATATTATAGGTAAATTATAATTTACATACACCTTTTTAATAAGTTATATGAATACAAACTCAATCTGACAGTTCAAAGGCAGGTATTTTGGTTTGGACTTTATCATCTACCAAACAAAATTACATACAAAAGTTGCTAATCTATAGAAAGGGGAATAATAACACCATCAACCACAACTGCAAATTTGTGAAATTCCATTGTAAAAAGGGGAGAAAAAATAAGGTGAAACTATCTGGCCAGTTTTTGTTAATAAATTAGCATACCAAATAAGTATGTATAAATCAACATACTTGCCACAGCAATTAGGATCTCAGAAAGCCCTGTTCCTTGAGTGTTTACTGAAAGCTCAGTAAGATATACGTGGTCACCTTCAGGCAACATAAGGAAAGCTGGGGGCTGGCTGGAAGAAGGAGGTGGAGAATCAAAATGAAATCTACACCGATTTTACATTTCTATTCTCTATATTTTATATAGGTGTCCTTCATTCACATCAGACCCATGCCTCTGAAAACTGAAGAGTCTAAATAGGCCAAAGTACTGACTCTAAAGCCCCTAAGATTCAAATGTATTTATTGTCATAATTAAGCAGTAATACTATTTTGTATGCATAGTCCTTGCCTTTTACATCTATTATTTCCTTCTCATCTACTCATACTTATTGCTTTTACTAGTGATAATCAGTTGAATCAGCTCTTGAATCTTATTTTCAGAGGCAAGATGTACTTGAGGTACTAAGAGTATTTACCATTTTTCCCTTCAGTCTCCTCTTGCTAGTGTTAGGCACATTTCTTGCCTTTCCTGTCCAGTATTCGTTTATTACTTTAGCCATTAAATATGTATTGGGGGACTATGAAGACGGGTAGGAATCCAAATGTGACTCTCGGGCCTTAACCTTAAGAGGCCACACAATAAGTAGTGTTCAGTAATAGAATTAGATTGTTTTGCAAAGTTTTGCTTCTCTGGCTGCAGCGTCACTAATTAGAAGAATGAAGACATAGTTTGGTTAACTTCTCATTTACGGCACCAATCCATGCACGAAGCAAAAGGGCAAACCCTTGCGTTTGGGTCACAGCCCTGCAAAGAGCATCTACCCAGTCCGCCAATCTATTAGCAGCGCAGGCCGGTGGGCGGGGAGGAAAGGAACGGTGGGAGGAGACCTGGGAATGCCGAGTCGAGCCTGCGACTAGAAGTGACAGAGACAGGAAACCCAAGCTACGGCCGACTGGGGAATATACCCCCTTTCCTTCCTCCTCAAGGGTCTCAGGGGGCGGGGCGGAGGTACCTAGTTTCTGCCCCAGGTAGGTGAGGCTGTGATAGACCTTCTCGGCCGCGGCCAGGTGCGCCAAGGCCGCCAGCAGCGACAGCCAGTTGCCCCCCGCGCTCTTGTTGGCCTCTCGTTCCTTCTCCACATTGTCCTTAGCCTTGTCGTAAGAGAAGATACCCAGGTGAGAGAAGAACGTCTCCAGCACCGCCTGTTCCACCGGGACCGGGGCGGCCAGCGGGATAGACTCCCCCATGCGAGCTGCGCCCCATACGAGCTGCACCCCAGCTCGACCCACGTGGCTCTCCTCGGCCTCGCACTTCCGGGTTCTGAGGGAACGGGCTTACGCACAAGCGTGCGTGCGCGTGACCGCCTCCAGCGGCTGGCTTGTGAGCGCGCCGCCGCCGGGACCGCGCCTGCCTTAGAGAAGACAAGGGTAAGGGCCAAGGAAAGAGGCAGGTGGCGGTTCCTGCAGCTCTGACTATTCGGACCCTCGGGGTAGAACAGGAGGCGGCCAATTCGCTGCTGTAAGGAACTGCCTGCGCACTGAGGTGAGCTGACAGGCCCCTCCGGTGAGGTTCGTCAGCGCTGGTGACGTCACGCAAACGTGACGTCAGCTCTGATGAGAACATCTGGCCTGGGCTCTCCAGGCGCCTCTCACCGCCGGCTGGGAGATGGGGAAGTGCCTGAAGTTGTGCTCACACTCACAGCAGGCACCCTAGTCAGCCCTGACAACTTCCTCACCAACTCAGGGAAGTGATATGTTGAGATTAGAAGACTGTCAGGTAAAGGTTGATCTCTTCCTCATTGCCTAGTGTTCATCATGTCATACACCATCGGTTAACTCTCACCTGTATCCCGTTCTGGTCCTCCCGGGTCTGTGTTAGCCCAGCAGTTATCAAACAGAGTCCCTGGCCCAAACTACATTAACCTTTCTTTAAAAAGTTTTCTTTTTCTTTTTTTCTTTTTTTGAGACGGAGTCCCACTCTGTCGCCCAGGCTGGAGTGCAGTGGTGAAATCTCGGTTCTCTGCAGCCTCCACCTCCCGGGTTCAAATGATTTTCCTATCTCAGCCTCCCTAGTAGCTGGGATTACAGGCCAGCACCACCACACCTGGCTAATTTTCGTATTTTTAATAGAAAAGGGGTTTCACCATGTTGGCCAAGCTGGTCTCAAACTCCTAGCTCAAGCAATCTGCCAACCTCAGCCTTCCAAAGTGCTGGGATTACAGGTGTGAGCCACCACACGTGGCCAGAATGAAGGATAAATTAATGTAAATTGTGCACCTTGTCATTTAGATTAATTACAAGTTCCTTTGACATTGAAGCAACCCCATGAACCCAGCTCATATGTATGTTTACTACTTTGAAACACTACCCAGTACTCACTAGTTTTTTCCTTTATTCTTCTTTGTACATGCTTATGTTATGCTTCTTAGTCACACTATTTAATCACATATATTTAGATGTCTCTTTCCCCAAGTGGTGAGATCCCTAGGGCATGCTAGAGTTTACTTACAGTTTCCTTTACATATTGGACAGCGTAGCCATGTTTGCTTTACAAATGAGAGAACTGCCTATTTTTGTCTTTTCTCAAACGAGCTGTTCTGTCATCATCACTACGTTTTAAAGGCCACCCCACTATTTTAATGAATAGATATTGTGCACCTGTTCCCTATACTCAAGAATGTAATTGGATAAGATCAACCCTGTTAACAATGATACCAGGAAGATTTTATTTTCTTTTTTTTTTTTTTTGACAGGGTCTCACTCTGTCCCCCAGGTTGGAGTGCAATGGTGCAATCTTACCTCACTGCAACCTCTGCCTCCAGGCTCAAGTGATTCTCCTGCCTCAGCCTCCTGAGTAGCTGGGATTACAGGTTAGTGCCATCACATCTGGCTAATTTTTTTTTGAGACGGAGTTTCGCTTTTGTTACCCAGGCTGGAGTGCAATGGCACGATCTCGGCTCACCGCAACCTCCGCCTCCTGGGTTCAGGCAATTCTCCTGCCTCAGCCTCCTGAGTAGCTGGGATTACAGGCACGCGCCACCATGCCCAGCTAATTTTTTGTATTTTTAGTAGAGACGGGGTTTCACCATGTTGATCAGGATGGTCTCAATCTGTTGACCTCGTGATCCACCCGCCTTGGCCTCCCAAAGTGCTGGGATTACAGGCTTGAGCCACCGTGCCCAGCCTAATTTTTGTATTTTTAATAGATACAGGAATTCACCACATTGGCAAGGCTGGTCTTGAACTCCTGACCTCAAACGATCTGCCTGCCTCAAACTTCCAAAGTACTAGAATTACAGGTGTGAGCCACTGCATCCAGCTTCAAGGCAGATTTTTAAACATGACAAAGGTGAAAGAGCGTGAAGGGAGTAATCATATCTTTTTGGAAGAATTAAGGATGCTTCCTGGAGGAGAGTGTGATGATTCTTGATGAATAAACAGAAGTAATAAAAAAAAAACTGTAGTACTATTATCAAAACCAATAGACAATGAAAGAGATTACAAAACTCTTAAACATACCCACATAATGTAAGAATTCTTTAGATAACGAAGGTGGATTATAAGTTAGTGAGGGAAGAAACCTACTCAATTAATAGTGAAGGAAACATAATTAACCATGGAAAAAATGGATGTCACCTTGTTTCCTGAAGAAAAAAAAGTGTAAAACACAAAACCAGAAACCAGAAAAAATACAAGTGACTGATCTAAAGATAGAGAATAACCTTCTAAATATAAAAGAATTGGAAGAACTTAAAAAGGACAAGATTGATTTGACTGTATAAAATACCTAATGTAGATGATGGGTTGATGGATGCAGCAAACCACCCTGGCACATGTATACCTATGTAACCTGCACGTTCTGCACATGTATCCCAGAACTTAAATATAATAAAAAAGAAAGCATGCCATCCTGGGGAAAAATATCTGTAATATATGACAGACAAAGGTTTAATGTACTTAACATATCAAGATCTCTTACCAGTAAAAATAAAAGGACATGAATATATAAGTCCCAAAAGAAATATAAAATTCAATTTATTTTTTAATGCTCAACCTCACTAGTAATTAAAGAAATGCAAAATAAGCTATATTCTGTTTTTCATCTACAAAACTAGCAAAAGAAACTTTTATTTAAATTTATTTCAACAGTTTTTGGGGTACAGGTGGCTTTTGATTACATAAATAAGTTCTTTAGTGCTAATTTCTGAGAGTTTTGGTACAGCTGTCACCTGAGCAGTGTACAGTATACCCAATGTGAAGTCTGTTATCTCTCACCCGCCTCTCACCCTTCCCTGCGAGGAAGTCCATTATATCATTCTTATGCCTTTGTGTTCTCATAGGTTCACTCCCAAAAAAACATGTTAAGTGCTGATAAATGTGCGATAAACATCTCTCTATTTTCCCCACCCCCCAGACCCTGGCAGTCATGATTTTACTGTCTGCTTCTATGAGTTCAACCTTTTTAGATTCCTCATATAAGTGAGATCATACAATGTTAGTCTTTCTGTGTCTGGCTTATTTCACTTAATGTAACATCCTCCAGGTTCATCCATGTTGTCACAAATGGCAGGATTTTCTTCCTTTTTATGGGTTAAGTATTAAGTTCTCTGTATATACGTTTTGTTTATCTCTTCATTCATTGACAGACACATTGTTTCTTGACTATTGTGAATAATCCTTTGGATATAAAGGCAGAAGTGGAGTTGCTGGATCATATGATAGTTCTATTTTTAATTTTTTGAGGAACCTCATACTATTTTTCTATAATGGCTATATCAATTTATATTACCACCAGCAGTGTACAAGGGTTCCTGTTTCTCTACACTCACCCTCAGCAACACTTTTTATTGATTTTTTTTTTTTAATAGAGACAGTCTTGCTTTATTGCCCAGGCTGGTCTCAAACTTTTGGTCTCAAGCAGTCCTCCCTCCTCAGCCTCCCAAAGTGCCAGGATTATAGGAATGAGCCAACCCACCTGGCCATTTTTTGATAATAGCCATTCTAACAGGTGTGAGATGGTATCTTAGGGTTTTGACTTGTATTTTCCTAATGATTAGTTATGTTGAGTTTGTTTTAATGTATCTGTTGGCCATTTTTATGTCTGCTTTGAAAAACTGTCTATTCACATCCTTTGCCCAATTCTTAATTGGGCTATTTGTTTTCCTGCTATTCAATTGTATGAGTTCATTACATATTTTGGATATTAACTCCTTACCAGATATATGGTTTGCAAATATTGTCTCCCATTGTATAGGTTACCCTTTCATTTTGTTAACTGTTTCCTTTGCTTTGCAGAAAATTTTTAGTTTGATGTAGTCCACCTTGTTTATTTTTGCTTCTGTTGCCTGTACTTTGGGGCACATATCAGAAAAATCATTGCCAAGACTAATGTCAAGTGGCTTTCCCCCTATATTTTTTTTCTAGGAGTTTTATAATTTCAGGTATGATATTTACATATTTAACCCATTTTAATTTAATTGTGTGGAGGGTGTAAGGTAAGAGTACGATTTTACCCTTTTTCAGGTAGATACCTTAGATACCTAGTTTTCCCAACACTATTTATTGAAAAGACCATCCTTTACCTATTGTATATTCTTGGTGACCATGTCAAGGATTATTGGCCGTTTATATGTGAGTTTATTTTTAAGCTCTGTATTCTTTTATATTCGTCTTTGTGTCTGTTTTTATGCCAGTACCATACTGTTTTGATTAGTATAGCTCTGTAATATAATTTGAAATCAGGGAGCATGGTATCTCTAGCCTTGTTGTTCTTTCTCAAGATTTCCATGATTATTTGAGGTCTTTTGTGGTTCCATATGAATTTTGTGATTACTTCTGTGAAAACAATGCCATTGGATGTTTGATAGGGATCACATTGAATCTAGATTGCTTTGGAGAGTATAGACATTTTAACGATACAAATTCTTCCAATCCACGAGCATATCTTTCAATTTATTTGTGTCTTCATTTTCTTTCATCAGTGACATAGCTTTTAGCATACAAATTTTTCACCTCCTTGGTTAAATTTATTCCTAAGTATTGTATTGTTTTTGATGCTATTATATATGAGATGTTTTCTTAATTTCTTTTTAGGTGGTTTATTGTTAGTGTATAGAAATGCAACCAATTTTCATTTGTTGATTTGGTATCCTGCAGCTTTACTAAATTGGTTTATTAGTTCTAATAGTTTCTGGTGGAATCTTTAGGGCTTTTTTTTTTTTGAGACAGAATCTTTTTTTTTTTTTGAGATGGAGTTTCGCTCTTGTTACCCAGGCTGGAGTGCAATGGCACGATCTCGGCTCACCCCAATCTCCGCCTCCTGGGTTCAGGCAATTCTCCTGCCTCAGCCTCCTGAGTAGCTGGGATTACAGGCACACGCCACCATGCCCAGCTAATTTTTTGTATTTTTAGTAGAGACGGGGTTTCACCATGTTGACCAGGATGGTCTCGATCTCTTGACCTCGTTATCCACCTGCCTCAGTCTCCCAAAGTGCTGGGATTACAGGTGTGAGCCACCACGCCCAGCTTGAGACAGAATCTTGCTTTGTCATCCAGGCTGGAGTGCAGTGGCACGATCTTGGCTCACTGCAACCTCCACCTCCCAGGTTCAAGCAATTCTCCTGTAGTGCTTTTTTTTCTTTTTCTTTTTCTTTCTTTCTTTTTATTTGGAGACAGGGTCTTGCTCAGTCACCCAGGTAAGAGTGCATTGGCATAATCACAGCTCACTGCAGCTTTGACCCTCTGGGCTCAGGTGATCCTCAGCCTCTGAAATCGCTGGGACTACAGGCCTATGCCACCACACTCAGCTAATTTTTTTTATTTTTTGTAGAGACAAATGTTGCTATGTTACCTAGGCTGATCTAGAACTCTTAAGCTCAAGTGATCTTCCTGCCTTGACTTTCCAAAGCGCTGAAATTACAGTCATGAGCCACTGTGCCCAGCTGGGTTTTCTATATATAAGATTATGTTTTATGCAGAGACAATTTAACTTCTTTTCTGATTTGGATGACTTGTGTTTCTTTTTCTTGCCTAATTACTTTGACGTATTTCTTCTTAACTAATTTGTTGAGAGTTTTTATCATGAAAGATGTTGAATATTATAAATGTTTTTTCTTGCATCTACTGAATTGATCATATGATTTTTATACTTTGTTAATGCGAAATATCACATTTGTTGATTTGCATATGTTAAACTATCCTTGCATCTCAGGAATAAATCCTACTTGATCTTAGTGTATGATACTTTTAATGTGGCATTGAATTTAGTTTGCTAATATTTTGTTGATTGGCCTATAATTTTCTTTTCTTGTAGTATCTTTATTGGGCTTCGATGTGGGGTTAATGCTGGCCTTAAAGGATGAGTTTGGAAGTGTTCCTTTCTCTTCAATTTTAAATGCTTGGTAGAATTCACCCAAGAAGCTATCTGGTCTGGGCTTTTCTTTTTTGTTTTTTACTAGCCCTGCCAAAGGACGACCTCAAAAAATTAGTTAAAAACTCGAGTCTTTCCTCTCCACAGGAATCTTGAGTAAAAGGTGAAAATTTATATGACCTGAAAGCAAGCCAGAATATTGCTGGGCTTTTCTCTATTGGGAAGTTTTTGGTTACTGCATCAATCTCCTTACTCATAATTGGTCTGTTCTGATTTTCTGTTTCTTTGTGATTCAGTCTTGGTAAGTTGTATGTTTCTAGAAATTATAGTACTACCTTGAACTTAACAGATGTTCGTTAAATATTTAATTGATTCTTCTTGTCTCATAAGAATGATATAAGAAAATGCATGGTGTTAATGACATGTCAAGCTGTTAAAACATTAAAGTTGTAAAGTGAGAAGTTACTTGGAATGGTTCAGCCCATGAGCAGGATATTTTGTATAACAGCAATAACTATTTGTTTATTTTTATTTTTTTAGAGGCAGGGTCTTGCTATGTTGCCCAGGCTGGTCTCAAACTCCTGGACACAAGTGATCTTCCTGCCTTGGCCTTCCAAAGTGCTGGGATTACAGGCATGAGCCACCGCACCTGGCTCATTATTTGTTATTGGTGATATATTAGATATCTATTGCTGCATAATGAATAACCTCAAAACATAGTGGCTTAAAACAATAAAAATCATTTATTATCTCTCATAATTTCTGTGATGTGGGAATTCAAAAGTGGATCAGTTGGGCAGTTCTATGTCTGTCTTTTATAAAGTTGCAGTCAGATGTTGGCAAGGTCTGTGGTCATCTAAAGTCTTGACTAGAGCTGGAGAATCCCCTTGCACAGTGACTCTCTCACATTCTTGGCAGCTTGGCATGAGCTATTGGCACAGGGCTCTCCACAGGACTACTTGAGTGTCCTCACAGTGTGGTAACTGGCTTATCCTGGAGCTAGTGGTTCAGAGACCAAAGCAGGAGCTGCAATGCCTTTTATCACTTAGCCTCAGAATTCACACATCACCTCTGCCATATTCAGGGCCACCCTTGATTGAATTTGAGCAGGAGGCTAGTGAAGGGCCTGAATGCTAGTAAGCAAGGACCACCAAAGGTTATCCTAGAGGCTGGCTCCCACAGGTGATGACATTTTGAGCATAGAGAATTATCTGTCTTCCTAAAAATAACAAAGGATGGAAGCCTTAAGCTGCTCTTGAAGTAATATTGTATTATTCGAGAAGTTGTTTCTTAATTTCAGGCAAAATTTATCTTACATTAGAAAAACAGTGCTGCTCAAGACCACTGATTTGGTATTGTTCTTTACGGGTCTTTGAAAATAAGCCTAGTGACAATGCCAGTTTAAAAAAACATTTTAGTTATAACAACCCATTTTGGGGACAAAAGGACTTTAAGAACAAAGCAAGGCATTCATTCTTTCATTTATTCAATAAACAATGGACTACATTGAAAACATTTTTAGAGACAAGGTCTTGCTCTGTCACCCAGGCTGGAATGCAGTGCTGTAATCATAACTCACTGCAGCCTTACTCCTGGGCACAAGGGATCCTGATCCTGCCTCAGCCTCCTCAGTAACTAGGACTATAGGCATATGTCATTGTGCCTGGCTAATTTTTAAAATATATTTTATAGCTCTGGAGTCTTGCTATGTTGCCCAGGCTTGTCTTGTCTTGAGTTCCTGGCCTCAAGCAGTCCTCCTACCTCAGCCTTCCAACGTTCTGAGATAACAGGCATGAGCCACTGTACTGGCTTGGATGAAATTTTATTTATGGTCAATATATACAAAGTAACATATACCAAAAGTGATTTTACAGTTTATGACTATGCCAATTAATTACTAGCTAAAGTTGATATTATTTAGGCTTATTTCCCATTTTCTAATCAATTTTCTGGATGTAATACTAACGATCCACCTGTCACTGATGTAGCCATGTACTTTATATGTCTTTTTATATAGCATTTTTTCAGTCTTTGAGATGAGGTCTCACTATGGTACCCAGGCTGGTTTCAAACTCCTGAGCTCAAGCAGTCCTCCGGCCTCTGTGTCCCAAAGTGTTAGAATTATAGGTGTGAGCCACCATACCCAGCCAGGTGCTTTATATATGACTGATCTTCCTGTAAGTCTTCAAGATAGGTATACTTATAACCACTTGATTATGGAGAAATGGGGGCTCCAAAAAATTAAGTAACTTGTCCAAATACACAGAACCAGTAACTGGTAAGGCTAAGATGTAAACCAAGGTTTATGTAGCTTTCTTCCATAAACCTGGCTGCTGTTAGTGAGTTGTCCACACACACACAGGCTTCCCACCTGAGTAGTAAGAGATTTCCACTTGTTTTTCAGGCAATGTCAAATTGTTTCTGCAGTTATCTTTCTAACTATATCAACAGTGTGGTTGAAAGATACTATTTCAGGGAGAAGGCTTCTTTGACTTACCAAAAGGAATCAAAAATTTGATATAGAACAGACTTTTTCATTTTTTTTTTCAGGTCATTTGCTAAGAGTACCATACAATTAGCAATACATTATTACATAATATAGCTCTTTAACATCTAACTTTCTTTTTTTTTTTTGAGATGGAGTTTTGCTCTGTCACCCAGGCTAGAGTGCAATGGCATGATCTTGGCTCACTGCAACCCCTGTCTCCTATGTTCAAGCCATTCTCCTACCTCAGCTTCCTGAGTAGATGGGATTATAGGCATGCTCCACCACACCCAACTAATTTTTGTATTTTTAGTAGAGACTGGGTTTCACCATGTTGGCCACGCTGATTACGAACTCCAGACCTCAAGTGATCAGTGCACTCAGACTCCCAAAGTACTGGGATTGCAGGCGTGAGCCACCGTACCTGGCCAGCATCGAACTTTCAACTAAATTACTTTTCCTTTTATACGACAAAACACGTGCACATAAACACACTCTTATTTACACTTAATTAGCTCTTCTCATTTTGTTTTTCTACATATCTAATTATAATGACATTTTAAAATCAAGTTTAGGGAGTTATACAAAGCAACGGAGTAAGAAACTAATCCAAGCTTCAAGAGTGAAATAATATTTTAAATCTGTTCTCTAAATTACCATTGCCCAGTGTTGCTCCCAAGCCACACTTTCAGACATGGTAGCCACTAGCAACATGTGGCTATTTACATTTTAAATGAATTTAAAATGAAATAAAATTTTAAAAATTTACTTCTTAGTTGTGTTAGTCACATTTCAGTGATTCAGTAGCCTCCTGTGGCTAGTGACTGCTATATTAGACGGCACAGATACAGAAATTTTCATCACCGACCAAGCACGGTGGCTCATGCCTGTAATCCCAGCACTTTGGGAGGCTGAGGCAGGTGGATCATGAGGTCAGGAGTTCAAGACTATCCTGACCAACATGGTGAAACCCTGTCTTTACTAAAAATACAGAAAATTAGTGGAGTATGATGCCGTGCACCTGTAATCCTAGCTACTCGGAAGGCTGAAGCACGAGAATTGCTTGAACCTGGGAGGCAGAAGTTGCAGTGAGTCAAGATCATGCACTGCACTCCAGCCTGGGTGACAGAGCTAGACTCCATCTCAAAAAAAAAAGAAATTGTCATCACCACAAAACTTTCTATTGGACAGTGCTGGAAAGAAACTGTTATAAGGAAGACTTTCATGGATCAGATAAACCAAAATGAACAGCAAGGTTCCATGTGTTATTTTAAATCCTTTTTCACACTTTCATTCTTTTTGACAATGTATACATTTTTGTTTTCCTTTTAAATTATATATGTGTATACGTCAGGTACTCAATAAGTTTACCTATGATTATTTTGAATTTAGAAAGAAATTTGTGTATGTACCTGTATATATAGATTTCTTTCTAAATACAAAATAATAAATATATTAAGTATTTAGTAAATTACAGGAGTTGTGCTAAGTGCATTACATGATTGACTCATTTAATCCTTAGTACAGTTTTATGCTCATTGTGAAAAATTTGGAAAACATAAAGCATATATAGAAAAATTTGGAAAAATAAAGCATATAAAGAAAATAAAGCATATAGAAAAAGAAAGCATATTAATCCCTAAACCAAGATAATCACTGTTGACATTTCTAGTGGATGCTGTGGTATGCTGCCCAGATCCCAAGATACAGCTACCAGGAATATTGGCTGTTGCTGGCTCATAGTTTAATTCCTCTCTAAAACTGTCTTCAGTGAAGGTAACTGCCTCACCCAATCTTCCTCTCCTTGGATCAGCCCAGATCCAATGACTGGTTGGTTGTGGAGGTACAAGGCATCGACTCAATTGGCATAATCTGGGACATCCGAGCTTTCGAGTGTCCCATGAGACAAGTTAAAGCCCCTGTGGCAGCTGCCCTGCAATTTACCCTCCCCCCTCTGCCCAGTCCTGCCCCTGCTTCCCTTACAGGTGCTATTCCTGAGCATTCTCACCAGTAAATCACTTGCATACAAACCTCTACTTCAGAGTGTGTTTCCTGAAAAACCCAACTGAAGCCAACATTTTGGGAATACAAGTTCCATTTTTTTTTCTTTTTGCATCTGTCTATTTAAAATTTTTTAATATACATTTATTTTGCTCTAAAAGATTTGAAACTTTCTTATTTTACATTTACGTTTAGTTGGTAATGTTTTATGGATAATTTAGCATGTAACTATCTGCAACAGTATTTTTCTAGACAGGGTCTTGCTCTGTTGCCCAGGCTGGAGTGCAGTGGCATGATCTCAGCTCACTGCAACCTCCACCTCCCAGGTTCAAGCAATTCTCATGCCTCAGCCATGTGAGTATGTGAGTAGCTGGGGTTACAGGCATGCACCACCATACCTGGCTAATTTTTGTATTTTTAGTAGAGATCAGGTTTTGCCATGTTGCCTGGGCTGGTCTCAAACTCTTGGTCTTATACTCCTGTTCTCATATGATCCACCCTCCTCAGCCTCCCAAAGTGCTGGTATTACAGGTGTGAGCCACTGCATCTGGTCCACAACACAATTTTTAACAACCACCTGGGATTTATATGGCACGTGACACTCAGTTAATATTGTATTGTTGGATATTTTGGTATTTCCTGGTTTTTACTGTAGCCAACCCTAAAACTTAGCAGAGAAGCCCCATTCCCAAATTCCTTCTCAGTAGCCTACCTCTACAATATATAGGAATATTTAGTTTTTTAGCCTCACTTACAAGTTCCAGCCATTGAGAAATAAGCTCAAGTTTTGTTAGAGATGACAAGGAAGTTCCAGGACACATTTTGCCTTCCAGATAAAATGGGACAGCCCAAACTGGTATCATCTCTTACCTATTTCTTTTTGGTAAGGAATGAGATGTTCAGAGCTATTGTACCCATTTTTCATCCATGAGAGAAAAGTCAAGAAATTAGATACTTGGCTTTGACAAGATCACTGAACATTTAAACCAGTTTTAGCAACCACCTATCTCTGGATTTCTTGATATGATGAATAAAATAAGTATCTTTTTAATTTACTGTGTTTGGCAACTTAAATGTCAGTATTCCTGACATTCATAATTTGAAGTATGCAGTGATAAACATCATTGTATGTAAATACTTGGATAGCAACAACTTAACATAGAAGTCGGAGAATTAGGACCCTACATTTGCAGCATATTTTCTGCTTGACCTTGTGCAACTCTGTCCCTAACCTTCCCTCCCATTTTACTTTTCTTGTGGGAACCAGAAAAATAATGTACATAAGTCTCTTCAAAATTTTGTTTCCATAAGCCATCTTGGATAAATAATTCTATCATATGTGCTAAATCCCAGGAATAAGAATTTTGACAGTGAGGCAATCAGTCATTTTCCATAATTTTTTTTTTGTTTTTAAAAATCTCATTAATATTGATAAGCCAACCTATTCAGCTTCTCCAATTGTGTACTTCCAAAGGCAATAGTGGTTGGAAGAGGAAATAGACTTTATATAACTCAGGAACTTATCTCTTCAAATAGGATGTTTTAGTAAATGCACCAGTCCATAGTGTTCACATCCACTTGAACAAAATCCGCAAGGTTTTTTGGAGCAAGTTTTGTGTGAACTGAGTTGCATTCTAGATCAAGCCTTGGATTAACTCTCCATGTACTTCCTGGGAATCATTTCGGTCTCCAGGGTTGGAATGTTTTATTTCCTCAGAATAAGCATGAAGCATCAAAGAAACTGAACTGAACTACCATTTGAAATAAAAATTAGCAATGGTAAACTGAAAAATAGATCTTAAAATTGTGTTTAATTTCAGCTTTCTAGTGGCAGACAATTAATAATGAAAACCTGAATCTAATGAGTCCACCTCCATATCTCCCATGTACCCGGTCTTGAGGCTGCTTCTAATTCTACAGCTCCAGAAACCTTGAATTGGCTGGTTCTGGCTCAAAGAAAAGGGAATGCTTTTGGATGTTGTAGAGGATCAGAATATCCAGTTCTGAAGTATCCAAGACAGATGTTTTGACTCATTACCACTAGTGTCTTTAGGACAGAAGATGGTTCCAGATCTGGCCAGACTGCCAGCAATTTGCTCTAGACTAGACTTTCATTCATGGACAGAGATTAAAACTAGACTAGCAAAATCAACAGAGTGAAAAGCAACCTACAGAATGGAAGAAAATATTTGTAAATTCTGTATCTGATAAGAGCTCAATATCTGGAACATTAAAAAAAAAAGAACTCCTGCAACTCAACAAAAAAGCCCTAATTTTAAAATGAGCAGAGTGCTTGAATAGACTTTTATGTAAAGAAGATATACTAATGGCCAACAAGCATATGAGAAGATAGATGCTCAACATTGCTGGTCATTAGGGAAATGCAAATCAAAACTACAATTAGGTACTACCTCACACCTATTAGGCTAGTCAAATAAAAAAAAATAACAGGTATTGGCATGGATGTAAAGAAATTGGAACCTTTGCACACTTTTGGTAGGAATGTAAAAATGGTGCAGCCGTTATGTAAAACAATATGGAGGTTCATCAAAAAATTAAAAATAGAACCACCAATAATTCTACTTCTGGGCATATATCTAAAAGAATGGAAAGCAAGTTCTTGAAGAGAGATTCCTACACCCTTGTTCATGACAACATTATTTGCAATACCCAAGAGGCAGAAGCAGCCCAAATATCCATCAAGGAATTAATGAATGAAGAAAAATGTTACATACATGCAGTGGAATATTATTCAGCCTTAAAAAGGAGGAAATCCTATTACATACTACATGTGTGAACCTTGAGGATATTATGCTAAGTGAAATAAGCCAGTCACAAAAAGACAAATATGATGTCACTTATATGTAGTAACTAGAGTAATCATTAATTGAAACAGAGTTGAATGGTGGTTACCAGGGACTGGCAGGAAGGGGAGAATGGGGAGTTGTTTAATGGATATAGAGTTTCAGTTTTACACAGTGAAAAGGTTCTGGAGATCTGCTGTACAACAGTGTGAATATACATAACACTACTGAACTATACAATTAAGTGTTTTTTTTAACCATCATAAAATTTTTTTTTAATGGACTGGACATCCAAGTTGGGTAGGCAAGGAACAGTTTATTTACCTGAATTCTGTTGCCTCCTCTCATCAACTATTGACCCCACCTAGGATTTGGTGTGTGTCTTAGTATGATAACATCATTAAATGTATCTTAAACATATCTTTTTTTTTTTTTTTTTTTTTTTTTTGTGAGACAGGGTCTCGCTCTGTCACCCAGGCTGGAGTGCAGGGGCATGATCTCGGCTCAGTGCAACCTCCCAGGTTCAAGTGATTCTCCTGCCTCTGCCTCCCAAGTAGCTGGGACTACAAGTGCATGCTACCACGCCTGGCTAATTTTTGTATTTTTTTAGTAGAGACAGGGTTTCACCATGTTGGCCAGACTGGTTTTGAGCTCCTGACCTCAAGGGATCTGCCCGCCTTGGCCTCCCAAAGTGCTGGGATTACAGGAGTGAGCCACTGCACCCAGGCTCATTAAGTATATCTTGTTTTTAAACATGTGGGTTATTTTCCTTCAGTATTTTAATTTTTTGACATTTCATTATGCTCTTTTGACATCTCATCAACACTCTATCAAAGTCAGCAAACTACACCTCATGGGCTAAATCTGGCTTACAGGGTTTGAGAATGGTTTTTATATTTTTAAAGGGTTATTTTAAAAGATGAGAAAGAAGAGGAGGAGGAAGGAAGAAAAGGAAGGAGGAGAAGACATCATATGGGTTCTGTTACTCAGGCTGGAAAGCTTAAAATATTTCCACTCTTGTCTCTTTTCAGAAAAAGTTTGCTAGTTTGCTGACCCCTGAAAACTATATAGCACATTTTGCATTTTTGGTAGTCTGTTGGTGTATTAGGTGCATGAAATAGAACTACTCAAACTATTTTCAGCAAAAATGGATTTAATACAGTTTATCAGGAGCTTACAAAATCATTGGAAAGGATAAAGGAATGGTCACTGCTGCCCCTACAACTTCTACTCAGCAGGCACGGGGTAGGACCTAGACACTGAAATACTGCTGTAGAAATGCTCAATGTGTCCACAACTAGTTTCCTAGCAGAAACAAAACATAACTGTAGCCTAGGATCAAATTTCCAAGTGCATCTAAGTGGCAGAAGCATAACCATACCTATGGGACATGAGGGAAATGTGTTTTTTCCTTCTTTAACCTCTGTATACAAAAAAAGCACACTAGAAGACTGGAATGGCTGAGAGCCAGAGACAGTCCAGAGTACCCACCACAGCAGGTTTGCTGCTTTAGGCTCTATTCAACTCTTCTCATCTTTGACCAACTCCTTATTCTTTCATTCGAGGAGCCTTCCCTGACACTCCCTTCCCTACCTCCATCCTTAGTGGATTAGATGCTCATTCATAACCTTTCATAGCTCTTAGCCCTAACTCCACAATGTGTATATCACTCCATATCACAATGGCCTAATTTATTGCTGCTGCTCCCACTAGACTGGCTCTTTGCATGCAGAAACTCAGTCTTACTCATCACTGTAGGTAATTGGTGTGTATTTGTTGTGAATGATAAATAGTTTATATATTATAACATCCCAAATAGCATTTCTTCTTATTTCCTTTGTTCCACATGTCTGTGCACTGACACCTGTATATAGTGAAAGCTCAGTAAATGTTGTTAATTGACTGGCCTCCTTTTTTGTCAGGGCAAAGAGAAGTTCCACCAATACTGTATATGTGTGTCTTTGTTTGACTCCCCGTGTATCTATATAGGTTAATAAATGTAATACAACAGCTAATATTTGAACAGTTTCAACATGCTAGGTAATACACGAAGCATTTTGTACACTATTACCTAATTAAATCCTCACAATTATCCTATTAAGTTGATAATTTTATTCTCATTTTATAGATGAAGAAACTTAAGGTAGTAGCTTGTCTACAGTTACACAGTAAGTGTAAGACTCATATGGAGGTCTGGCTAACACCAACATTTGTACTCTTAACCATTATGATAATGATTGTGATAATGGTGACAGCTAACAGTTCCAGACATGGTGCTGGGCATTTTTCATGTATTATCTCAAGCTACATGTTACCTTGCCTAGAATTGATACTTAATAGTTGTTACATGCAATAAGATAAAGTTCTTGATACCCAGAATATATTTCTGGCTCTGCCACTAATTCACTTTGTGACCTGAAGTAAACTACTAACTCTCTGGGCTACAATTTTCTCTTCTGCAAAACAGAGAAATAATCTTTACAGTACTTCTAGTTCAAAAAATCTAGAACTCTACAAATAAATTCCACTTAGTTTTTCATTCCATCATTATTACTTCTGTGTGGTAAGATCTTACCCTCTAAATTCTAAGCTCCTATAGGATCTCAGTTTTGTTTTATAGTTTTCTTTCATGGTACCTGCTCTGGTGTTCTGCACAATACATAACAGGCTCATGGTAAGTGTATATAAAGATATATAGAAAGAGTCTGAAATTTGTCCAAGGGGAAGAAATATCCCTTCTCACAAGAATCTGTGCTTGTTGTCATATGGCATATTCCTTTGGGGATGATATTCAGATATAATTTAGGGCTGCCACAGAAGAATCAACACTCAGAACCTTTGGAAACCTTTTCTCTTTCTGTACTCACAGATAAGAGTCTTATCCTTAAAGCAGAGCTGTGGTCACTGCCCAAGCAACTACTCTTGTGACTGAATGCAGAAGATTTCTTTCATGCCGAGTGCAGGCAAAAAGGTATTGGCCTGTGGATAATGGCAGATATAGAAAGGAGTGTTCTAGAGGGAACCAGCCCCTTATCTCTCTCTTTTTCTGCCCCCACCCCCCCATCGCTTACAGGGTAATCAGAAAATCCCAAATCATTTCATAGCTTTCCCAAATTACATACGAAGAGTTAATGCCTGATCTATGAGCAGCAGGAAAATCCCCTAACTGTTGAGAGTCAATATAGACAGGTCCGCATGCTCTTGTTCCAGTTTCTTTAAGGACTTGAATATGGAGAATTGACAGAGGTGATTGTATGAATCGCCTCTGTATGGAAACTGATACTAAGAATCATTCATCTGACAGGGAAAATGCTACATATTTTTTAAAAAAAGCAGAACTCTGTAACCTGTTCATATGTGCATCTGTGTATTTCTTAGTAACTGTCACCATGGTAGCAAGGCAGTTTGACAAGAATGCCTTTTTAGCACAGTACATATAAAGGAGAAAGATGAATAGCTAACCATGTGCTTACTATCTTATACCTTTATTTTTTCTTTATTTCCCTTTATTTGTATTGATCCTAAATCCATAACTATTAGCCTGTGATACTTTTCTTCCTCAAGCATCAAGTACAGTGCTAGAAATAAATTAGGCACTAAAACATGTATGGTTATTGACAGAATTAAATGAATGGTATTTCTGGCCAGGCGCAGTGGCTCATGCTTGTAATCTCAGCACTTTGGGAAGACAAGGCTGGCAGATCACTTGAGCACAGGAGTTTGAGGCCAGCTTGAGCAACACAGCAAAACCCCGTCTCTATAAAAAAAAATGTAAAAGGTAGCCAGGCATGATGGCGTGTCCCTGTGGTACTAACTATTCAGGAGTCTGAGGAGGGAGGATCACCTGAGCCGGGAGGATCACCTGAGCCCAGGGAAGTTGAGGCTGCAGTAAGCCATGATTGTACCACTACACTCCAGGCTGGGCAACAGAGTGAGACCCTGTCTCAAAAAAAAAAAAAAAAAAAAAAAGGGTATTTCTGCTGTGTCTTCCTTTCTAAGCCAGAGAGAGAGAGTCACTCAGAATTTGATTGTAAAAAATGGCTCAGAGGGGTGTGGTAGCTTACACCTATAATCCCCTGCATTTGGGGAGTCTGAAGGAGGAGGATCACTTGAGGCCAAGAGTTCTAGACCAACCTGGGCAACATAATGATACCCTGTCTCTACAAAAAAAAAAAAAAAGTTTTAATTAGCTGGGCAGGATGGCATACGCCTGTAGTTCCAGCTACTGGGAGGCTAAGGTAGGATGATCACTTGAGCTTAGGAGTTTGAGGCTGCAGTGAGCTGTGATAGATGGTGCCACTGCGCTCCAGTGAGATCCTGTCTCAAAAAAAAAAAAAAAAAAAAAAAAAATATGGCTTCTACATTTGGAGGAATCAAAACTAGGCCGTCTTCCTGGTTAGTCTGGCCCAACCTGGATTTCAGGTTGAGAGGGTAACAGGATGGTGGTTAGGTACTCTGAGACACTGTATTACTCAAAGACTGATATGTAAGTGGTAAGTAAAATCGCAAGTAAATTCACATTCATCAGTGAGGATATTGAAAGCCCAGAAGCTTTGTGTGAGGACTTAAAGTAATAAGTTTGGCACCAGTTTCTGAAGTATTTACTGTCAGGCCTGAGTTAAAACCCTGAGGACAAGGAGTTCCACCACTTGGGCTTCAAACTGAGAAAGCTTTTTAAGCCCCTGCCTCCACCTTATACCCAATTAACACTCAGCCTGGGAAGCCTCCTTATTATAACTCCTAGAGTTAATGATAATCTTTTATTATGGTCTTTTCCCTAATGTATTCTTACATTTCATTTTAATTGTCAGCTATATAATTGCCCTGCATTTCAGTTACTTCCATTTCTATTTTTAATGTTTGTTATTTCACATTTCTTTTTAAGAGTTTAAACGTAGACAGAACCTCTTATTTTAATAGTCAGCATGCCCATATTTGCCGCTTTAAGATCTGAGTTCCTGTAGTTTCATCAGATCCTCAAGGTGTGCCACCTCCAGCTTATGGATTGATATTCTAGTCATGTTCAAGGCTGAAAACAGCTGCAAGAATTTGTCCTTGAAATTCTTTAGCAGTTGCTTCCAGTTGCTCAAGTTCAAATTTGGCCAGTCTGGTGGATCAGCCACTGGGACAGGATCATCACTATGTTGTTACCCTCCCTGGGATAAACTGCCCAGGGCCAGCCTCTGGGCAGAACAAGTTATAGAAGGCACTGTTCCCAGAAAGGAACGGGTTAAATCCTTCCAAACCTGCTAAGGAATCTGACCTAGTTTCTTGAAACTAGGATGTAACTTGAAAGTATAATTGGTTGCAAATGTGTTTCTCTCTTTCTTCAAAATTGCTTTTGAACCCTTGTGAGACAGGGAGAAGGCATTTCTCTTCACATGTACTCAGACTACCACCACTGATAAATTTCACTAATTCGTCATGAAAGTTGGGGGCAAGGCCAGGTGTAGTAGTAGGTGCCTGTAATTCCAACACTTTGGGAGGCCAAGGCAGTTGGATTGCTTGAACTCAGGAGTTCAAGACCAGCCTGGCCAACATGGCAAAACCCTGCCTCTACTAAAAATACAAAAATCAGCCAGGCATGGTGGCATGCACCTGTAGTTCCAGCTAGTTGGGGGACTGAAGTGGGAGGATAACTTGAACCTGGGAGAGTGAGGCTTCAGTGAGCCAAGATCATTCCACTGTACTCCAACCTGGGTGACAAAGCAAGACCTTGTCTCAAAAAAAAAAAAAAAAAAGAAGTTGGGGAGCAAACAAAAAATATGATTTAATTTAAGAAAGGAATGTTTGGGTCTCTGGTTGAGGAAATCTATGAATGCATAGTTGGTGTGGTTGCATTCAAGACCCCTGTGTGAGATGGGTTTTCATGGTGTTACCCAGGCTGGTCTGGCACTCTTGGCCCCAAGCTATATCCTCCCACCACAGCCACCCAAGTAGCTGAGAGTACAAGTGTGTGCTGCCATGCCTGGCTTCTATTTTTTTGTTTTTGTTTTGCCCACTGAGTCTAGCACAATGCCAGGCACAGGGGCTCAGTGAGTATTTGTCGAATGAATGAATAAAAGGCTTTTCACAATCTGACTCCTACCTACCATTCTAGTAGTAGTTCCCACTGCCCTTCTCAAACATACACACTTTCTACTCTGGCAAAATAACTATTGAATTTCCTAAAAATCTCTCCTGCTTCCCCACTTCTGTACCTTTGCTGTTGCTGTACCCACTCTCTGAAATGATCTTCCCTCATATTTTAGACTGTGAATATATTACTATTTTTAAAGCCTCATCTCAAATGCTGCCTCCTTCATGAAAATGTTAGTGATTGTCTCAGTAAGATTATGAGCCTTTTCTCCTTCTAACCCTGATAAAACTTTGAATCTCCTGGTCATTTATTATCAATTACCTTGTAGTTATTTTTGTGGCTAACTTGTTCCCCTTGTTGTATTATAAGCTTGTTAAAGCAAAGCACTGGGTCTTATTAATCTTTATACTGCTTAGCACATAGTTAATACTCTGTAATTTAGTGTTGAAACAATCAGCTTTGCTGGTGCTGGATACCATGAGCACCAAAAAATACAATAATTTTTATTCCTCTTAAAATCTAAGAGTTTTCATACATAGACATTGTTTAAACTCTAGAACTGTATGGGAAATATACCTCCGTCAACATTTTCTTTCCAGTTATTTCTACAGATTGAGCACTCATCAGGACTCTCCCTTTGTGCCTTGTGGACTTGTTTTTTATCGTGACATAGGCAAATTAAAATTTATATCTTGTGGACCTCAGAGGTGATCTTTAGAGCACTTTTTATTATAGCTATATCATTAAATTCTTAACTCCTCTGAACATTCATTCCTGTCATTCTTGCCTACATACTAAAAGGTGGCATTTCCCTGCATTCCCTCATTTACATTTGAGGCAAAGGTCTGCTCGGACCCTTGGGACTCTGCTTTCTGCATCTTATTAAACATTTCTTTCCATAAATGCCCTCTTCCTGACACTTAATGATAAAACCAAAGATTCTCTTCCAAGTTTTTAAAACTTAGCTCCCGCCACCTCGGTGGCATAAAGTGAGGGGAGATGAAACACAAATTATCCTAGAATTGAGTCTGGAAGTGAACGACTGAGAACCTTCTATCTTGAAAGCAGAAAAACTGCTATGTGCTTTATTTCCTAACACTTCTAGCCCTGCTGAGGAAGGTTTGTAATATCTCATTTGGGAGAATGTGAAGTTTTGAGACAAATGGCATAAAGAGGTAGACAAAATTGGTCATTAATTACAAAATTTGGGGTAATCTTGACTCTGACAAGTGTCTGGGTAGCAGTTCTGGATTTCAGTTGTCCAAGTCTTCTAAAAGTACAAATGCTCTGCCAGTTAAGCTATCAGTAGTTTTTACTTTGAATAAACTTCTCTCTTTTTCCCCACCCTCCTCCTTTTGCAATTTAGCTGTGATTCTGACAATTTCCTCCTCGTCTCTTTGTCACTCATTCCCCATCTGCTTTCCCCCTTTTCTAGTCATATCCCTTTTTCCATTATTTTAATTTAATTTGTACCATAATATGTAGCCATAAAATACTTTTTTACTTTTTAAGGTAATTTCATAGTTGTCTTCTTCTAATTGATCTTCTCTTTCAAAATATCTGTTTGTGATTGAAAACACCTTTTGAATTGTTTTCAATCACAAACAGATATTTTGAAAAAGAAGATCCAATACTATGAGAAAAAAAACCCCATACTATGAGCCAGATCCTGGGTTAGGTGAAGAGATACAGTGGTAAACATATAATACATGACCCTGCTCATGGAGCTTATAGTCTAATGGAGGTAACATTAATCAAATATGAACATAAATAACTATGGTAATAACCACAAGTATATAATATGGTAGGATCAGAAATAGCCTTAAGGAGAAAGCTCAGTTTTGTGGACCTAAGTACATATAAACCTGGTGAAGGTTTATATGTTTCAGACACGAGGTCATAGCATGTAAAATGGAGGTGTGAAGGGGCTTGGCATTTCATGATAAAGGGAAAAGACCAATGTGGCAGGAATGTTGCAAGCCACAGGTAGAGTGATTTCAGGTGAGGTAGGTAGGGACCAGTATGTGCAGTGCCACCATAGGCCAGGTAAGTATTTTGGAATTAATCCTAAGAAAAATGGAAAAGCTATTGAAAGGCTTAGATAAGGAAAGAATATTAAATAAGGATATTTAATTATTTAATTAAAGAATATTAAATATTAAAGGCTTAAATAAGGAAAGAATCCTAAGAAAAATGGAAAAGCTATTGAAAGGCTTAAATAAGGAAAGAATAGGAATTTAAGCTGACTAGCTGCTATAGACTGAATGTTTATGTCTCCCCAAAATTCATATGTTGAAACCTGACCCCTAATGTGCTTGTATTTGGAGGTGTGGCCTTCAAGAGGTGAGTAGTTCATGTGGGCAGAGCCCTTACAAATGGGATTAGTGCCCTTATATCAGATTTGATTATTTTAATAACAATGGGGAAATTGAAAATTCAGGGAGACGCATACAAAACTTTTGCTGAGACAGGTATTGTGGAACACACCTGTAACCCCAGCTATGCAGGAGGCTGAGGCAAGAGGATCATGAAGCCAGAAGTTCAGGTCTAGCCTGGGCAACACAGTGAGATCCCCATTTCTTAAAAAAAAAAAGATAAGTGGATGGGATGTTTTTAAACTGTGCTGTAGATAGAACTCATAGGGCTTAATAGTTCAGTCCAGGATGAGTTTGGCTGTATTCTGCCTAGAGGAAGTGGTGAAATGGCCTTTCATGGAGCATAGGACTCTGATTCAAGACTAAGTCATGATGATAAAGTATAGTATTTCATTATGGAAAGAGGCAGATGAAAGAAGGGTTAACTTCATCTTACTAAAATATAAACTCCAGCCAGGCTCGGTGGCTCACACCTGTAATCAATCCCAGCACTTTGGGAGGCTGAGGTGGACCTCATCTGAGGTCAGGAGTTCAAGACCAGCCTGCCAACATGGGAAAACCCTGTCTCTGCTAAGAATACAATAATTAGCCAAGCATTGTGCTGCATGCCTGTAATCCCAGCTACTTGGTAGGCTGAGGCAGGAGAATCGCTTGAACCCAGGAGGCAGAGGTTGTGGTGAGCTGAGATCGTACCACTGCACTCCAGCCTGGGGAACAGAGCAAGACTCCATATCAAAAAAAATAAAATTAAAATAAGTAAGTAAATAAAAATAAAATATAAACTCCACAAAGGGAGGAATTTTTATTTCTTGTTCATCACTATATCTCTAGCACCTAGAATAGTGCTCAATGCATAGTAGACATAAAATATGTATTTGTGGAATGAACATGTAAGATCCCAAGTGCAGTACAAAAACTAAGCAGTTGCCTTGGCCAGGAGTCTGATTGCAAGAAGGAAATTTAAACCCTACCATTAGCCCCTCACATTAGCTCTCCAAAAGGACAGTGAGATGAAGCTTTGCTTTTCAGATCTGAGAAGGTTAGGAATTTAAGCTGACTAGCTGCTATAGACTGAATGTTTATGTCTCCCCAAAATTCATATGTTGAAACCTGACCCCTAATGTGCTTGTATTTGGAGGTGTGGCCTTCAAGAGGTGAGTAGTTCATGTGGGCAGACCCCTTACAAATGGGATTAGTGCCCTTATATTAGAGACTCCAGAGAGCTCCCTGGCCACTTCTGCTATATAAAGACACAGTGAGAGGACAGCCGTCTATGAACCAGGAAGCAGGCCCTCACCAGACACCAAATCTGCCAGTGCCTTAATCTTGAACTTCCCTTGCAGTTCCTTAAAACTGTGAGAAATAAATATTTGTTGTGTATAGGCAACCCAGTCTATGGCATTGTGTGACAGCAGCTTGAATGGACTAAGATACTAACCAAACGGTCTAGAAGAAGAGAGATGGACAAAACGATTGCTTGTCTGGGGAGTGTGGCTGAGACCAAGTGAAAGTCCTTGCAACTGAATAGCTGTGCAAGAACCCAATACAAGAAAACACAGTGAGTTTGAATGTACCTGAGTTCCTGAGCTGAATTCATGGCTGTAATTACAAACCACCGGGTGGTGAGGAGTTCATTATTGCTTACATCAAACATCTATAAGATAGATCCTTTCACCAGCAAGACCTAAGAACAAAGGACTTTCTGATTACAGTCAACTTCCAACCCTCCTTAAGTTAGTCTTCCAAGCTTAAATAGCTGAAGCCACTAACAGGCTTCTGAAAGGAATCAGTTTATCTGGTGTCCTGCATGAATATCTCTACAACAGAAGTTGCCAACCTACCTACCACCTGCAGGACCATTTGGCCCACAGCCCACTGTTGTTTATTTTTTAACAGCTTGATTGAGATATAATTCACATATTATACAAATCACCCTTTTAAAGTATACAGTTCAGTGGTTTTTAGTATATTCATGAGTCATGCAACCATCTCTACAATTTTACAATGTTTTCATCAACTCCCTCCCCCCCAAAACCCACGTCCATCCAGCCCTGGGTAACTGCTAATCTACTTTCTGTCCTTATAGATTTGCCTATTCTGGCATTTCATATAAAAGAAATCATACATTATGTGGTCTTTTGTGACTGGCTTCTTTCACTTAGCGTAATGTTTTCAGGCTTCATCCATGTTCTAGCACATGAATGCTTCATTCCTTTTTTTGTTTGTTTGTTTCTTGTTTTGGTTTTTTATTTCAGTAGGTTTCTGGGAAACAGGTTCTTCAGTGGTGATTTCTGAGATTTTAGTGCACGCATCACCCGAGCAGTGTACATTATACCCAATATGCAGTCTTTCATTCCTCACCCCACCTCCCACGCCTCTCTGAGTCCCCATATTCCATTGTATCATTCTTTTTTTTTTTTTCTTTTTGAGATGGAATTTCACTCTTGTTACCCAGGCTAGAATGCAGTAGCACGATGTCAGCTCACTGCAACCTCCATCTCCCAGGTTCATGAGTAGCTGGGATTAGAGTCACCCACCGCCACACCAGGCTAATTTTTGTATTTTTAGTAGAGATGGTGTTTCACCATGTTGGCCAGGCTGGTCTGAAACTCCTGACCTTAGATGATTCACCTGCCTTGGCCTCCGAAAGTGCAGGGATTATAGGCTTGAGCCACTGCACCTCGCCCATTATATCATTCTTATGCCTTTGCATCCTCATGCTTTAGCTCCCACTTATAAGTGAGAACATGTGATATTTGGTTTTCCATTCCTGAGTTACTTCACGTAGAATAATGGCCTCCAACTTCATCCAGGTTGCTGCAAATGCCATTACTTTATTACCTTTTATGGCTGAGTAGTACTCCATTATACATATAACACATTTTATCCACTCATTGATTGATGGACAATTGGACTGGTTCCATATTTTTGCAGTTGTGAATTCTGCTACTATAAACATGCGTGTGCAAGTGTCTTTTTCATATAATGACCTCTTTTCCTCTGTGTAGATACCCAGTAGTGGGATTGCTGAATCAAACGGTAGCTCTACTTTTAGGTTCTTTAGGGAATCTCCACTGTTTTTCATAGTAGTTGTGCTCATTTACATTTCCACCAGCAGTGTAGAAGTGTTTCCTTTTCACCACAGCCACACCAACATCTATTTTTTATTCTTTTTAAATTATGGCCATTCTTGCAGGAGTAAGGTGGTATCACATTATGGCTTTGATTGGTATTTTCTTGATAATTGGTGGTGTTGAGCATTTTTTCATATGATTGTTGGCCATTTGTATATCTTCTTTTAAGAATTGTCTGTTCACGGCCTTACCTCATTTTCATGGGATTGGTTTTTTTCTTGCTGACTTGTCTGAGTTCCTTGTAGATTCTGGATATCAGTCTTTTGTTGGTTAGTTTGTGAAGATTTTCTCCCTCTCTGTGGGTTGTCTGTTCATTCTGCTGATTCTTTTGCTGTGCAGAAGCTTTTTAATTTAATTGGGTTTCATTTTATTTATCTTTGTTTTTGTTGCATTTGCTTTTAGTTCTTGGTCATGAAGTCTTTGCCTAAGCTAATGTCTAGCATGGTTTTTCCAGTGTTATCTTTTAGAACTTTTATGGTTTAGGTCTTAGATTTAAGTCTTTGATCTATTTTGAGTTGATTTTTTGTTGTTGTTGTTTTGTTTTGTTTTTTGAGATGGAGTTTCACTCTTATCGCCCAGACTGGAGTGCAGTGGCGTGATCTCTGTTCACTGCAACCTCCACCTCCTGGGTTCAAGTGATTCTCCTGCCTTGGCCTCCCAAGTAGCTGGGATTACAGGCATATGCCACCATGCTTGGGTAATTTTTGTATTTTTAATAGAGACGGAGTTTCACCATGTTGTTCAGGCTGGTCTCAAACTCCTGACCTTGAGCGATCCACCCCTCTCAGCCTTTCAAAGTGCTGGGATTATAGGTATGAGCCACTGCATCTGGCTGCTTGAGTTGATTTCATAAAAGGTGAGAGATGAGGATCCAGTTTCATTCTCCTACATGTAGCTTGCCAATTATCCCAGCACCATTTGTTGAATAGGGTGTCTTTTCCCTACTTTATGTTTTTGTTTTCTTAGAAATCAGTTGGCTATAAGTATTTGGCTGTATTTCTATGCTTTTTCATTGGTCTCTGTGCCTATCTTTATACCAGTATCATGCCATTTTGGTGACTATAGCTGGATAATATAGTTTGGAGTTGGGAAATATGATGCCTCCAGATTTGTTCTTTTTGCTTAGTCTTGCTTTGGCTATGTGGGCTCTTTTGGGGGTTCATATGAATTTTAGGATTTTTTTTCCAGTTCTGTGAAGAATGATAGTGACATTTTGATGGGAATTACATTGAATTTGTAGATTGCTTTTGGCAGTTTGGTCATTTTCACAATATTGATTCTACCCATCTATGAGCATGGCATGTGTTTCCATTTGTTTGTGTCGTCTGTGATTTCTTTCAGCAGTGTTTTGTAGTTTTGCTTGAAGAGGTCTTACACCTCCTTGGTTAGGTATATTCCTAAGTATTTGACTTTATTCATTTTTATTTTTTGCAACTATTGTAAAAGGGGTGAGTTCTTGATTCTTAGCTCAGTTGCTGTTGGTGCAGGGCTACCGATTTGAGTACATTGATTTTGTTTCCTGAAACTTTACTGAATTCATTTATCAAATCTAGGAGCTTTTTGAAGGAGTCTTCAGGGTTTTCTAGGTATATGATTATATCCTTGGCAAACAGCAAGAGTTTGACTCCCTCTTTACTGATTTGGATGCTCTTTATTTCTTTCTCTTGTCTGATAGCTCTGGCTAGAATACTTAATTTCTTCTTATTGCCAAATAATAGTCCACTATACGGGTAGGCCACATTTTGTTTATTCACCCATCAGTTGGTGGACATGTGAGTTGTTTCCACTTTTTGGCTGTTAGGAATAATGTGCTCTGAATATTCCTGTACAAGTGTTTGTGTTGGCATGTTTTCACTTCTCTTGATACATACCTAGAAGTAGAATTGACTGAGCATATGGTAACTATGTTCAACTGTTTGAGGAGCTACCAAACTTTTCCAAGGCAACTGTAGCATTTTACATTCCCAGGAGTAATGTATGAAGGTTCTCATTCTCCATATTCTTGCTAACACTTATCCATCTTTTTTATATAGCCATCCTAGGGAGAAGCTGTGTCTCACTGTGGTTTTGTTTTGCATTTCCATAGTCTGCAGCCTATTTTTATATAGCTTGAAAGCTAAGAATGCTTTTTTACATGTTTTAATTGTTGAAAAAAATGAAAGAAATATATTTTATGACACATGAAAATTATCTGAAATTTAACAGTATCTATAAAGTTTTACAGCCATGCCCATTCATTGTGTATTTTCTGGATCTGCTTTTCTTGCTGCAATGACAGAGTTTAGTACCTGCAACAGAGTCTGTATGGCCTGCAAAGTCTAAAATATTTGCTATCTGGCCTATTACAGGAAAGGTTTACCAACTCTCTATCTACAATTATAATTGGACGAGACTACAAGGAATCTGGTGTGGGAAGGAGAAATTGTGACTTCCCTGTGGAAATGTATGGTTTCGGGGGTTTTGTTTTGTTTTGTTTTAAATAAAAGCAGAACAAGGGAAGAAATCAGGATGTTAGGGGGCATAGGGAGATGATCATTTTCACCTGAATCATTATTAATAAGATCCTTTCAACTTTGGGCCCTCCCAATCCTGTAAAATTCTCCTAGAGTTCTATTTATAATTTCCTGCTCCGATTGTATCATCTAACTCATCAGAAATCTGCAGGGATTCCCCACCACCACAGCCCTCTTAGTTAGTTAGGACCACTTAGGTCCTGCATGATCTGACTTTATCTTACCTTTCCAGCCTTATTTTCTAGCACTCACCTTTAATAGGACCAGACACCCAGCCCTGAATTTCAGGATTCTGTGCTTTTGCTCAGGTTTTTTTTGTTTTTTTTTTTGAGACATGATCTGGTTCTGTTGCACAGCTGTAGTGCAGTAGCATGATCATGGCTCACTGCAACTTCTGCTTCCCAGGCTCAAACCATCCTCTCACCTCAGCCTCCTGCATAGCTGGGATCATAGGTGCATGCCACCATGCCTGGCTAATTTTTGTATTTTTGTAGAGATGGGGTCTCACTTTGATGCCCTGGCTGATCTTGAACTCCTGAGCTCAAGCCATTTGCCCACCTTGATCTCCCAAAGTGCTGGGATTATAGGTATGAGTCACCGTGCCTGGCACTCATACTTTCTTGTCTACTTAGAATGCTTTTCTCTTTTCCAAATCCTAGAGATACTTTAATTGTTGTTATTGTGAAATATTTCAAGCATGCAAAGAAGTAAAGAGACATCTGTGAACTCATCGCCAAGCTTTGTCAAATCTTATCGTTTTGTCATGTTCCTTTAGTTCTTTAAAATATTACAGACTTAGATATGTTATTAAACCTCCTCAAATGCCAACTCTTCTAAATAGGCCTCCTTGATATACTCAGTCAGAATTACCTGCATTTACCTACAGGGAAAGCTACTCAGTCCCTCATATGATGACATCTTTGAGCATTCTTTATTATGGTCATTCCCGTAGAGTGCTACAAAGATGACTTTAGGTAATCCAAGTACATTAGAAATATGCACATATGGCCTGGCATGGTGGCTCATGCCTATAATCCCAATACTTTTAGGAGGCCGAGGCAGGAGGATTGCTTGAGCCCAGGAGTTCAAGACCAGCCTGGGCAATATAGTGATACCTCATCTTTACAAAAAAAAATTTTTTTAATTAGCCAAGCGTAGTGGCATGTGCCTGTAGTCCTAGTTAGTCAGGAGGCTGAGTGGGGAAGATTCCTACAGCCCAAAAAATTGAGGCTGCCATAAGCTGAGACTGTGCCACTGTACTCCAGCCTGGGCAACAGAGTGAGATCCTGTCTTAAAAAAATGAAAAGAATACTTAACCTGGCAGGGGAGATACCATGATCACAAAGGTGGTTTTCCCAGGACAAGGCTTATCTATTGCACTCCGAATGTGCTGACCCCTGCGATTTCCCCAAATGTGGGAAACTCGACTTCATAACTTGTGGTAGTGGGAGACTGTGTTCACGCTTTCCCCTGGTTTAGTTAATATCTTTATAAAAATTAAAAAAATTTTTTTAAAAGGAAAAGAATGAAAAAGAAAGAAAAGAAAAAAAAAATGAGCCCAGGATGGCAACTCACGCCTATAATCCCAGTGCTTTGAGAGGCCGAGGCAGGTTGATCACTTGAGGTCAGGAATTTGAGACCAGCCTGGCCAACATAGTGAAACCTCATCTCTACTAAAAATACAAAAATTACCTAGGTGTGGTGGCACACACCTGTAATCCCAGCTACTCAGGAGGCTGAGGCATGAGAACCACTTGAACTCAGGAGGCAGAAGTTGCAGTAAGCCGAGATTGTGTCACTATACTCTAGCCTGGGTGACAAAGCAAGACTCCTCAGAAAAAAAAAAAAAAAAAAAACCAACACAAAAGTTATTTAAAACTATAGGCCAGGTGCGGTGGCTTACACCTGTAATCTTAGCACTTTGGAAGGCAGAGGAGGGCAGATCACAAGGTAAGGAGTTTGAGACCAGCCTGACCAACATGGTGAAACCCCATTTCTACTAAAAATACAAAAAAAATTACCTGGGCTTGGTGGTGCATGACTGTAATCCCAGCTACTCAGGAGGCTGAGGCAGGAGGATCACTTGAATCCAGTAAGCTGAGATTGGGCCACTGAATTCCAGCCTGGGCGACAGAGCAAGACTCTGTCTCAAAAAACAGACAAAAACAAAACAATATAGCTAGAACACCAAATCTGTGATTTCCCAGGTATTTTTTAGGACAAGGGTAAGGTAAGTACAAATATTGGGAAATTATTGAGTAATATTAAAAAAATAGCGAGTAAAAACATTGAGTAAATCTGTATTGAGTATTATTATACAGATGATATGGCAAAGATTTTAAAGGTTGTGTCCAAATAATTTAGAAAGTTTCACTTACGGGAATGTAAGTTCTTGACAGTGAAGACCCAATTTTATTTCTTTTTCTATACCCTAAGTATCGAACAAACTCAGAATAGATGCTTACTGAATCAGTTTCTTTCTGAGGCAGAGAGATCTCTGAAAATCATATGAAACCTCCTAAACCTTCTGACAGATAACTTTTAAGACATTTTCCCCACACCAAGTGCCCATGCTGAGGACTAATGATACATTTTCCCCTCTTCCTTCCCTGCCCATTATGACAAGTTGCCCCAGCTGGGGCTTGATAGATACTAAATAGTGCTAATAATAGTCATCCCCCGAAGGAATGAGGACTTGAAGTTGCCAAGATGCTCTGTTTTGCTCCAATAAACCAATCTCAGTATATTTCAGTTTGTGTGCCACTTTCATTCTTGGATATGGTCCAACACACACACAAACACACACACACACACTTTCTCTCAAAACACTTTATTTTTTAGATAAATATTTCTCAGTCTCCTTAAAAGTCATTATTTTATTTCTATCTTTTCATTATTGTTAATACCAAACCATTTGAAGTCACGTTGGCAACTGGATTTCATCTTGAGACTTGTCATTGAGGAATCATTTTATTGTGTAGCAATCCCTATTCACAACGTCAGCCAAATTATGTCATGTGGTTGCAAAACTGCTGTCCTGCTTTCCAGCTTTTCTGAGTAAATTTGACTCTTTGAGAAGTTTCGTTCTTCCTATCCTAAAATGACCTTATATGCTCTCATATCTCAGGGGAGCCTAATTGTGATGAAATCTTTCGCTTTATTTCCTTTCTTATTCCCTGTGTTTTGAGGTGGTCTTTTAGGGTTGTGGGGGGTAAGGGGAACTACAGAGGTCTGAGTCACAAAGAAGATCTGAACAAGATATCTGAAGTTCAATAGGGCCCTCAAAGCTTCACTCATATTGGACTAGAGATGCTTCCTGAGAGAAGTCTATCAAAGTTCTGTAAGTGATATATACCCCCTTTGTTTCCCAACTCCTACTGTTAAGGCACAAGTCTCTACTGATCTTAAAACACTAGGCCAGGATGGCTGTAACTAGAGTGTACAGCTTTATACTTTATTGCCCAAATTAGGACACTTTAAAAATTTTCAATAGTTTTTTGGGTATGGGTGGTTTTTGGTTACATTGATGAGTTCCTTCATGGTGAATTTTGAGATTTTAATGCACCTGTCCCCCAAGCAGTGTACACTGTACTCATATAGTCTTTTATCCCTCCCCCATCCCACTACCCCCGTGTCCCCAAAGTCCTTTATATCACTCTCTATGTCTTTGTGTCCAAATGAGGACACTTTTGAAACTGAAAGTAGGTGCTGGGGAAAAAAGACGTAAGCCAGGGCCCACACAGGCAAACCATGACATCAGGTCAGCATACCTAAAACACTTTGAACCCCTTATCCTCTATTCATAAAGGTCAAATTGGGGTCTCTAGATTTCTTTTTCTTTTTGTTGTGGTTGTTGAGATAAGGTCTTGTCCTGTTGCCCCGGCTGGAGTGTAGTGGCACAAACATGGTTCAATGTAGCCTCAACTTCCCAGGCTCAAGTGATCCTCCCACCTCAGCCTCCCACCCAAGTAGCTGAGACTACAGACATGCACCACCATATCTGGCTTTTTTTGTTTTTGGGGGGTTTTGCCATGTTTCCCAGGCTGATCTCAAACTTCTGGCTCAAGGGATCCTCCCACCTCAGCCTCCCAAAGTGCTGGGGTTCCGGGTGTGAGCCACCATGTCTGGCCTAGATTTCAACTTGAAAGTCTGTAGAGTGGCTGGGAATGGTGGCTTACACCTGTAATCCCAACACTTTGGGAGGCTGAGGCAGGCAGATCGCTTGAGCCCAGAAGTTCGAGACCAGCCTGGGCAACATAGTGAGACCTCCTCTCTACAAAAAAAAAAAAATTTAATTAGGTATGGTAGCACACACATGTAGTCCAGCTACTCAGGAAGCTGAGATAAACTGCTTGAGCCCAGGAGGTCAAGACTACAGTGGGCCATGGTCCAGCCTGGGTGACAAAGCAAGACCCTGTCTCAAAAACAAAACAAAACAAAATCACACATACAAGATCCCCAGTGTCACTAATCATCAGGGAAATGCAGGTCAAAACTATAGTGAGCTATCACCTCACACTTGTTATGATGGCCATTACCAAAAATACATAAAATAAGTGTTGATGAGGATATAGAGAAATTTCAACATGTGTACACTGTTGGTGGGAATGTAAAATGCTGCAGCTATATGGAAAACAGTATGGAAGTTCCTCCAAAAAGTTAAAAATTGAACTGTTGTATGATGTAGCAATACCATTTCTGGTATTTATCCAAAAGAATTCAAAATGGGATCTTGAAAACATATTTGTACTCCCATGTTCATTGCTGTGTTATTCACAACAGCCAAGAGGTAGGGAAAAAAAACCAATGTCTACCAGTGGATAAATAGATAAAGAAAATGTGGTTTATACACACAATGGCCTATTACTCATCTTTTTAGTGGGCTGTCCTGTAATATCTGCTATTATTTATAACATTGTTTCTATGGAGAAATTATTCTGTCTTCCACATAGCTGACCTACAAATGAAGGTCTTAAAAAGAGAAGGAAATCCTGTCACATGCTGCAACAAGAATTTGGAAGACATTATGCTAAGTGAAGTAAGCCCATCTCAAAAAAACAACAATACTGCAGGATTCTTCTTACATGAGGCATCTAAGGGAGTCAAACTCATAGAAACAGAAACTAGAATGGTGTTTTTGGAGAGGGGAACATTAGTTGCAATTTGGTGGATATAGGATTTCAGTCATTCAAGATGAGACACTTCTAGAGATATGCTGTACATCAACATGCATATAGGTAACAATCATGTACACTTAAAATTTTGTTAAGAGGGCTTTTCACAAGATGACACCAAAAGCAAGGAAGGAAGCTCCTGCCCTCCTAAAGTCGAAGCCAAAGCAAAGGTTTTAAAGACCAAGAAGGCATTGTTGAAAGGTGTCCACAGCCTCCACAGCCACAAAAGAAAAAAGATCTGCAACTCACCCACTTTCCGGCGGCCCAGGACACTGCAATTCCGGAGGCAGCCCAAATATCCTCAGAAGAGCACCCCCAAGAGAAACAAACTTGACCACTCTGCTATCATCAAGTTTCGGCAGACCACTGAGTCTGTCACGAAGATAGAAGACAACAACACGCTTGTGTTCGTTGTGGATGTTAAAGCCAATAAGCACCAGGTCAAACAGGCTGTGAAGAAGCTCTGTGACATTGATGTGGCCAAGGTCAACACCCCGATTTGGCCTGATGGAGAGAAGAAGGCATATGTTCAACTGGCTCCTAATTACAATGCTTTGGATATTGCCAACAAAATTGGGATCATCTAAACTGAGTCCAGCTAATTCTAAATATATGTATGTCTTCTCACCGTAAAATAAAAATTGTTAAGAGGGTACATCTCACATATGCGTTTTTCACAATAAAAAAAAAGAAAGAAAAGAATGTTCCATAGGTTAGACCAAAGTTTGCCTTTCTCTTCCTGATTCAACTGTGCCCTCTGGTGGTGATAGTTGCTAATAGAAGTAAAATAACTCCACTCCTTTATATCCTTTCCAAATTCATTTGTAGGTCAGCTGTGTGGAAGACAGAATAATTTCCCCGTAGAAACAAGGTTGTAAATAATGGCAGATGTTGCAGGACAACCCACCAAAACCCATATAAATCTTACTTGAAATAGTATTGATAGTAGCCCTATGTCACTTGATTTACACCCTCCTTCCTCTGCCGGCACTCCTTGTTGGCAAAACAAATGAAAAATCCCACATCCACAGTCACTGCTACTCTGTCCCCACCACCATCAGAAGTAGAAAGAGAAAAGAGAAGGGAAGAGGATTCGTGCTTCAGCCAAATCTAACATCTTTATTTATAGGCACACCTTCTGTCCAGAAACCCCACACCCTCCTAGGGCCTTCAAAGGAGTGGACCACCTAGAAAAAAACTTAAAGGTCCTCTTTGCCTCTTTCAGAATCTTGGGGCAAATATTAAGAAAATTTCGCGGGCCGGGCGCGGTGGCTCAAGCCTGTAAATCCCAGCACTTTGGGAGGCCGAGGCAGGTGGATCACGAGGTCAAGAGATCTAGACCATCCTGGTCAACAACAAGGTGAAACCCCATCTCTACTAAAAATATAAAAAATTAGCTGGGCATGGTGGCGTGTGCCTGTAATCCCAGCTACTCAGGAGGCTGAGGCAGGAGAATTGCCTGAACCCAGGAGGCAGAGGTTGCGGTGAGCCGAGATCGCGCCATTGCACTCCAGTCTGGGTAACAAGAGCGAAACTCCGTCTTAAAGAAAGAAAAAAAAAGAAAATTTTGCATTCTTCTCTCTTGCTTAACACATAGTCCTTAGCTCTCCAGGGTTTCACCACGTTGCCCAGGCTGGTCTTGTACTCTTGGATTCAAGCAATCCACCTGCCCAGCTTCCCAAAGTGCTGGGATTACAAGTGTGAGTCACTGTGCCCAGCCAATAACTCCAAAGTCAAAGTCACCAGAGTCTCCAGAGTCAAAGTCACCTTCTAAGTAGAAGGGAACAAAAAAGAAAAAGAAGGCCAGAAAAAATAAAATGGAAAAAAAAACACACACACAAAAACTCTTCTATCCAAGGTCTGCTCATACCTGGAAATCTCTCCAACGTATAACCAATAAATCTCCAAAGACCTCGTCTTTTCCCAGCTTTATAAAACTTTCCCCTAGTCCCTTCTAGGCTGGCTGGAAGAAGGAAGGGGTGAGGGAATGAACAATCCCAGTCTAGTTGGTGTAAATCATATTTTATCAATGATTGCTTGTCTTTTTTTTTTGAGAGGGAGTCTCACTCTGTCACCCAGCCTGGAGTGTAGTGGCACGACCTTGGCTCACTGCAGCCTCTGCCTTCCAGTTGCAAGTGATTCTCCTGCCTCAGCCTCCCGAGTAGTTGTGATTACAGGCACGTGCTACCACGCTGGGCTAATTTCTGTATTTTTAGTAGAGATGGGGTTTCACCATGTTGGCCAGGTTGGTCTAGAGCTCCTGACCTCAAATGATCCACCCTCCTCAACCTCCCAAAATGCTGGGATTATAGGCGTGCGCCACCGCACCTGGCTGAACGCTTGATTTTCTTATGTGCTCAACTATTGTTTGTGTTGTATGATTTTCAGGGCCTCTTTCCCAGGAAGGGACAGAAATGACATGGACCCTGCTGTATGTAAATACATTTTTTTTTTGGTTGGTTGATTGTTTAGACAGGGTCTCATTCTGTCTCCCAGGATAGAGTGCAATGGTGCCATCATAGTTTACAAAATCCCATTTCAAAGGAACTAGAAAACTGTGGAATATTATCAAATCTATTCAAAGTGACAAGAGGAAAAAAATCTGTATTATGATTTCAGTGATACAGGAAAAAAGAGCTGGAAGAGCATATAAACAAGTAAAAACACTTAGATTGCTTAGAATGAACTGATGTTAGTGCATTACTTAATTTGGAATTACCGGCCTGGGTGCAGTGGCTCACACTTGAAATCCCAGCACTTTGAGAAGCTGAAGTGGGCGAATCACTTGATTCCAGGAGTTCGAGACCAGCCTGGGCAACATGGTGAAACCCCATCTCTACAAAAAAATGCAAAAATTACCTGGGCATGGTGGCACATGCCTGTAGTCCTAGCTACTTAGGGGGCTGAGATGGGAGGATTGCTTGAGCCTGGGAAGTTGAGGCTGCAGTGAGCTGAGATCATGCCACTGCACTCCATGCACTCCAACCTGGGTGACAAAGTGAGACCCTGTCTCAAAAAAAAAAAAAACAAAGGAAGGAAGGAAGGAAGGAAGGATTGATTTGGAATTACCCTAACATTGCTATAATGCACAATTTTGTTTAATAATAAATAAAAATATTGACTGTTTTACATTTGTCAAAATGCAAAACTTCAAAACCTAAGAGGTTTAACACAGCCCTTCATTGTATTTCACAATTCTGTGGATTGGATGGGCAGTTTTTCTACAGGTCTCACTTGGGTTTCCCACGAGTTTGCTGTGAAAGGGCAGCTGGTGCTCTTCTGTGTGGTCTCTCCATGCATCTGATGTCGTCCTCCAAGACCTCTCTACATTATGGCTCGGAAGCAGAAGCTGCCAGACCCAGACCGTCGTAAAGTCTGGAGTCAGAAATCCTAGAACTTTACTTCCTCCACATTCTTCTGGTCATAATATCACAGGCTCAGCCCAGATGAGAGCAGAAGGACACAAACTTCACCTCTTTTTTTTTTTTTTTTAGAAAGGGTTTTATTCCTGTTGACTGTGGGAGTAAGTAGGGGTAGTAAATGGCAATACTTGTATTATAAAGGTGGTCAAAGGATTTAGAATCTTGACGCTGGCTTGAAAACCTTCCATGTGTACTTGCCTTTTTGGTTAAGCCCTTGGATTCTTAAAAAGTTATGTATGTGATCTTCATAGTCAGATTTTTCTACAATTAGATTTCCTGAAAAATAATTATTTTGTAGGTGAGGTCAGTATTTAGTTAAAATGTTAAATGTGTCTGAGCACTAATAGAGATGGATTATTCTGTGATTTTTCTTGCCTTTGACAACAATGCAAACCAAAAGCATACAGCAGAAAAGAATTGTGGTTGCATAATCCTTCAAAGTATTAGTTTCTGGTCCCAGACTGTGCAAATGAATTGACATGAATTGTACAGAGTAGATTGAAGAAAATCAGGGTGACAAATATTCCACAATTAGCTCTCCAAAAAAACCACTGAGTTTAGCTGCACATTTTGACAGAGCTTTTGCTCCCAGAATTAAATAAAGTAAGATCTTGGGGCAAAGAGATGAGTGGGAGATGAGTGGCAGAAATCCCATGGGAGAGAAACCCCAAACCCTCACCAGAACCTGCACAGCTACTAGCCCAGATCCAGGGCACTGCTTAGAAGCTGAGGCAGAGCTGAGTTGATCCTCTCGTTGTCATCCTGTGGGTTCTATCATTCACCAGCACATCCTTTGTCCAGTTTGAGATGATACTTGCCTGTGTTCCAAGAATCTTTAAATATTCATTTGCTTGACTGTCTCTTGAAAATAATCCCCCATCTAACGGCCAGGACACTCAGAAACACCATTTTGCTCCTCTCTCTGCCCCCAAGATGGAGGTAGAAAATGGACTCCTCATTGGGTAATGAAGGAAAAGGCTTGGACACTTTATGGGGTGATGGCTGGTGACAACAGAAAGGGAAACGTCAGGCAAAAAGAAAGGAGGATTACTTGCACTTAGTGCAAAATCATCCACTGAGCTAAGATAGCAGAGAAACACACTACTCCATTAGTGTTAAATGTCTTGTCACAGGCAGAGAATGCCAGAGCTGGAAGAGAAGTTGGAGAACATCTAGTCCCACCCTTCCATGCATCAAAGGAAACCCAGAAAGAAACAGATGTGGCCTGGAAAAGGGCCTGACTTGCTTGAAGTCAAAGAGCTGATCATTTGGCTCTGTCAGAACCTTGAATAAAATGTCCTAAGTGGACAGTATCTCCACTGCCCAACAGAGGCGAATCTGGCTTAAGAGGTCTTTCTTTGGAGGTAGATTTTTCTCTGATCCTCCCTCAAGTCATCGTAAGTTGAATGGAGAGTCCAGTTCCTATGTTCTTAGACTTCCAAATTTAATAGCTCACAGTGATACCAAACTTAAGTATTTGGGGAATTAAATTAGTTTATGGCATAAAATATAGTGAAGACAAGTTTTTAAATGGTTGTGGGAAAGCCATAATTGCTCATGGACAATTTACATTTCATAGAGACTCTATGGGACTACACAAATTAGCCCACAGATACCTGAAACAGAGTGGCACAATGCATTTAATTTTGTTGAAGTCCAAGTTTCTTTCACTGTGATGAAGGAGGAACTGACATTCTGTACAGCTATGCCTGTGTTCTGCTCATTCTTCTAAGAATACTTTGGTCACTAGAATTGTCAGGTGGAGGAGGAGGGTGTCATCCTATTGCTCAGTATTTCTCAGATAGTCACTTTGTAGCTTATATTCCCACAATAGTTTATCTTAGGATGTTTTGTGGCCTCATGCCACTCACCATTATTACACCAGTGAAACTCACCAGATTATATTTTCTGTATTCACTCCATAGGCTTCTGTTCCCTTGATAGTTTTTTGTCTTAGAAGCTTTTTTTCTGGAGAAAAACTAACATTTAGCACCACATTATGTATGTAAGGATGGATGTAGGTTTCTTTGTAGCAGATTTTAAAACTTTGGCATCAGCCCTGGTGGTTTCTGGTGTAGGAACTGAGAGACCCTTTAGTGTTCTACCTGGAGGTGTGGCTGGCAGACGAGATCTTGGGTGAGTGACCCCAGGTCCAGACCAAGCTGTAATTCCAGAAATGTAGTGGATGAGCCAGGCCCTGCTGATGGTGGACATAGTGGACTCTAAGAACCTAGTCAAAATCATAGTTTTTGGATGGCTTCATGTACAGAATCAGGTGAAGAGCCTGCTCCTGTGCCTAGCATGGTTTCACTGAGAACACTGTGCCTGAACTGAGAAGATAAAACACCCTTGAGAAGAACTTGAATGCCTGTGCCTCAGGCCCCCACACTCCTCAGCATTCTATTGCTTAAGACAACAGCACTATTGTCAGGAGCATTTTGAGAACTTTCTTGCTTTTGCTGCTAAGGTTGAAGAGAAGCAAGTACAGCATTCCTAAATCCCTGCATTCCTTGTTCCTGTGTCTTGATGGATAGTGATTTATTTTGCAGCAAGAGTGAGTCTGAAGAACTACTCTAATAAAGAAATGGGTCCTTTGCCCAATGGCATAGAGATCTTTGCACACTTATAATAAAGCAAATTTCTTTTTGAAAATTTTAAACTTAGACAGGTATTGATGGCACATTCCATTAAAATCTTTGTTTATAGGACTCAGAGATAGCCGGATATTAAACAAATCAAAAAAAGTTCCTCATGAATATCAAATTGACTCTTGATTAACATTTTACACTCTAGTCAACATTGTATACATTGTTTCTATTCAACCAATTTCAGAACTTCATGAAAAAGTTGAGTGGTAGGTTGAGTAATGGGGTAACACAATGGGAGCCTTTTCTTCAAGGCTGGCATGTGAATAAAGTACCTGCAAATCATAAAAAGAAACAAAATGAGAGAGCTTTAAAAGTAACCACTTTCACACTGGTCACATCAGTACACTCACACTGGCTAAGGTTGTTGTATGTGGAAGTCTAAGCTTTAAGACTTGGTCAGCATTTTCAGCCTTCCAGCCTCCCCCATTTGTGACCTAGAAAATCTCTGACACGTGGACTATCCTCACCACAATGTGAGCGGAGGCTCCTGCCTCTTGGTTTATCAGGCAATGCACAGCGAGGAGCTGAAATGAAAGTGTCAAGCTGTGGTGACTGCTAGGGCCAAGTCAAGAGGGAAGGGTACAGATCATCCTCACGGCCTCAGTAAAAGCCTAGGAAAGGCCAGGGGAAGAGGCAAAAATGAGAAGGCCTTCAGCCATCCCCTTGGATGACTTAAAAGAATGGTTCTCAACCTGAGTGCACATTGGAATCGCCTGGAGAACTTTATCTTTAAAATGCCACTGCCGTGGTACTGCCCCAGACCAACAAAAACAGAATTTCTACATGTGAGACTGGGTTATCAGTATTTTTTAATAGGTTGAGTATCTCTTATCAAAAATGATTGCAATCAGACATGTTTTGGATTTCAGATTTTTTTCAGACTTTGGAGTATCTACATTATACTTAAGGGCTGGGCATCCCTAATATGAACATGTGAAATCTACATGTGAAACGCTACATGAGCATTTCCTTTGAGCATCATGTTGGTGTTCAAATGATTTTGGATTTTGGAGTGTTATAAATTTTGAATTTTTGGTTTAGAGATGCTCAATCTGTAGTTATTCTGGTAATTCTAATGCAAAGTGAATTTAAAACACTAGTTTGAAACAAGAATCCAAACCTAAATGGCCACCAGTAATGTAATTTAGGGGGGTAAGAGTAAGTGAGAGAGAGGAGATGGTAGCAAACTGAACAGTACGTGATGCACCTAACAGGGTAGCTACAGTTGTCACTTACAACTGCCTAACTGTTGTCACCTACAGGTGTGAACAACTTTGCCAGTTGTCCTGGTTTTTGGATGTTCATATATAAGTTTTAAAAATTGGGTTGTATGAGACATGCTACAATGTGGATAGCCTTGAAAACATTAAGCTCAGTGAAAGAAGTCAGACACAAAAGGCCACATATTATATGATGCATTTATATGGAATGTCCAGTACAGGCAAATCTATCACAACAGAAAATAAATTAATGGTTTTCAGGGGTTGGGAAGAGGAGAAAATGTGGTGTGATTGTTTAATGGGTACTGAGTTTCTTTTGAGGTGATGAAAATGGTGTGCAATTAGATAGTTATGATGGTTGTAAAATATTGTGAACTATATTAAAAATGCTGAATTGTATATTTTAAAATGGAAATTTCATGTTATGTGAAATTTACCTTAATTTTTTTTTTTTAAGTGAGGAGGTGCAGGAGGGAAGAGATGGGAACTGGGTTGTTTGGACCAACTTAGAGCTAAACAATTCCCTTTTATGGAGATTAGAATGGAACACCTTGTGGAAGACAAAAGGTCTGTGGCTGGGTGTGGTGGCTTACATCTGTAATCCTAGCACTTTGGGAGCCCAAGGCAGGTGGATTACTTGAGGCCAGAAGTACAAGTTCAGCCTGGTCAACATGACAAAACTCTGCCTCTGCAAAAAATACAAAAATTAGCTGGGTGAAGTGGTGCATGCCTGTAGTCCCAGCTACTCAGGAGGCTGAAATGGGAGCGGGGGATTACTTGAGCCCAGGAGGCGGAGGTTGTGGTGAGCCAAGATCATAGCACTACACTCCAGCCTGGGCAACAGGTGAGACCTTGTCTCAAAAAAAAAAAAAAGTCTATAAATTGGGCTGAAGTTTTTTAAAAGAAGACAATCTAAGGCCATAATAAATGCCTCCACGTCCTTTTCATCCAAACAAATGGCAAAGCTATGTCTGTTGTACCCTTTTCATCTTAAGTCAGAGGCAACCTGGGTTTTGTCCTTAATAGGTGCTATGCAGGGCTGCACTGCTAAGTGCACTTAGCTTTGCCAGCCTATAAATAGAAATGGAACCCCTGAGGTGCAGGAGAACAGGCTGACAGGTGAAGACAATGCTGGCTACTGCTCTTTATTACTGCTCTTTCTTACTGCTCTGTTACTGAGGGGGTTACAAACAAAACCCCTGATAGCCATGTTCATTAATTGTTACTCCTTTATCAATTGCTTCTGTCCAATAACTCAACTGTAAGTCACAATCCATAATTTATTATCTTCTTCAGTGACGTTTATTACACTTTTTTTTTTTTTTTGAGACGGAATCTCCCTCTGTTGCCCAGGCTGGAGTGCGTCAGTGTGATTTCAGCTTACTGAAACCTCCGCCTCCCAGGTTCAAGTGATTCTCCTGCCTCAGCCTCTCAAATAGCTGGGATTACAGGTGTGCACCACCACGTCCAGCTAATTTTTGTGTTTTTAGTAGCGATGAGGTTTTGCCATATTGGTCGGCCTGGTCTCAGAACTCCTGACCTCAAGTGATCTGCCCACCTCAGCCTCCCAAAGTGCTGGGATTACAGGCATGAACCACCACACCCAGCCAAGTTTAATACTCTTAATTACTCACAACAGTTTAAAATTATTACTACTTCTGCGAGATGCAGCTACAATAAAGACAATGAGTGACAAACCGTTCTTCAAAGAGAGTTCGATGTTTCACTTGTCTTTTCTGGCCTGGGAATATACTTTAAATGGCAATGGTTGGGGGTAGTGGGCAGGATTAAAAAAAAAATGGCAATGGTTTTTGGAGGTCCCCAAAGTCCTACCATTTTCACAGATCAAAGTGAAATGTTATTAAAAACAAAAATAGAATTCCCCATAAATACCTAATCTTCTAAATATTGGACCATGTTTCAGGTCGGCATGAACTCAGAAATGAGTGGAATCTTACTGCAGATTAGATTCAGACTTTTTTTCTTACCTGAATTCTTCTCTGTAGTTATTCCTAATATACTCAGCTAGAGTCCTGCTATGCCGCAGACAGCTCTTGAGGATGTAAAATTGCTGGTACAACAGAACAGCTTGGCAGGGACTTAGCAGCTGAAATGAAGCTGAAAGCCCCCTCACCACTTGTTTCACAATACTGGCCACAAAAGTAATCTAGACAAGGAAAATGCAGTTATATGTAGGCTGTGTGCCAGCCACAAAAGCAACAATTTCAGCTGGAGCTTCCTCTACAAATCTAGACTGAAGCCCTCACTACTCAAAAACCACTGTTGCAATCTTCCTCATGGAATGGTATTCAATGTCTAATAAAAAGTATAGGAGGGAGCCAGATGCCTTGACTCATGCCTGTAATCACAGCACTATGGGAGGCCGAGGCAGGCGGATTATACAAGGTCAGGAGTTCGACACCAGCCTGGCCAACTATTTCTACTAAAAATACAAAAATTAGCCGGGTGTGTTGGGGTGCACCTGTAATCCCAGATACACAGGAGGCTGAGGCAGGAGAATCGCTTGAACTTGGGAGGTGAAGGCTGCAGTAAGCCGAGATCATGCCACTGCACTCCAGCCTGGCCGACAAAGCAAGATTCCATCTCAAAAAAAAAAAAAAGGTACAGGAGACCATTGCTTTGGACTAAGGTTCTGCAGTAAGCCCCGAGTCTCCCATGCTAAAGTTGTGAAACCATCCCATAAACTTTATTTATTTATTCATTATTTTTATTTTTTGAGTCTTGGTCTGTCACCCAGGCTGGAGTGCAGTAGTGCGATCTTGGCTCACTGCAACCTCCACCTCCTGGGTTCAAGCGATTCTCCTGCCTCAGCCTCCAGAGTAGCTAGGATTACAGGCACATGCCACCACGCTCAACTAATTTTTGTATTTTTAGTAGAGAGAGGGTTTCACTATGTTGGCCAGGCCAGTCTCAAACTCCTGACTTCAAGTGATCTGCCTGCCTCAGCCTCCCAAAGTGCTGGAATTACAGGCATGAGTCACCGTGCCAGGCCCAAAAAATGTCACACAATTAATCAGGGAAGAAGGGAGGGGATATTAAAAAATAAACCAAGTTTGCACCACCTTCAAGCATTAACAATTAGGCCAGCTTGTTCTGACCTGCCTCCTTACACTTGTTTGATGGCTGTTGTTCTAGGATCATGTAAACTCCAGATTATAGTCACCCTTAACTGTCTATAGACAACAACCTGAACATCGTGAAACATTGTTTTCCCTTTCAGATATTCTGCTGGGTGCGGTAGCTCAAGCCTGTAATCCCAGCACTTTGGGAGGCCGAGGCGGGTGGATCATGAGGTCAAGAGATCGAGACTATCCTGGTCAACATGGTGAAACCCCGTCTCTACTAAAAATGCAAAAAATTAGCTGGGCATGGTGGCACATGCCTGTAATCCCAGCTACTCAGGAGGCTGAGGCAGGAGAATTGCCTGAACCCAGGAGGCGGAGGTTGCAGTAAGCCGAGATCGTGCCATTGCACTCCAGCCTGGGTAACAAGAGCGAAACTCCGTCTCAAAAAAAAAAAAAAAAAAAGATATTCTTTCAGGTCTCACATACCAGTGAAACTACCAATGCCAGCTGGTCTGAAGGACCCCCATGAGGAGTGGACTCACCAAAGAATGTAGTTTCCACATCCTGATTATTTCAGCCCACTTACCCCAACCAATCAATGACCTCAACTTTCCAGCTCCTTGTTCTCCAAAATCCTCTAAAAGCCCCAGCCAAGAACTCCCCAGAGAAATGGATTGAAGGTCTCCTCTCTCAGTTTCTTCATTCAGCTACCCTGTGATTAGTAAACTTTCTCTACTGCAAACCCCTCTGTCTCAGTGCATTGGTTTGTTACTGCACAGTGGGCATATGAACCTGTTGGTCTTATAGCAGTTTCATGTCACCAAATCCAAACTAAGCTGTCATCTGGTCTGCAGAGAAGTCAAGAGACAGAAATAACAGCCAGTTTCCTAAGCAGGCCAGTTTAAAGTCTTCAATCAGGCCAGGCATGGTGGCTCACATCTATAATTCCAGCACTTCAAGAGGCCAAGGCAGGGAGTTCAAGACCAGCATGGCCAACATGGTGAAACCTCATCTCTACTAAAAATACAAAAATTTGCTGGGTGTAGTGGCAGTTTCCTGGAGTCCCAGCTACTCAGGAGGCTGAGGCATGAGAGTCAGTTGAACCCAGGAGGCGGAGGTTGCAGTGAACCAACATTATACCACTACACTCTAGCCTAGGCCTCAGAACGAGACTCAGTATCAAAGAAAATATAAAAATAAAGACCAGGCATGGTGGCTCATGCCTGTAATCCCAGCATTTTGGGAGGCCAATGCGGGCAGATCACCTGAGATCAGGAGTTCAACATGAGCCAACATGGAGAAATCCCATCTCTACTAGAAAAATACAAAATTAGCCAGGCAAGGTGGCTCATGCCTATAATCCCAGTTACTTGGGAGGCTGAAGCAGGAGAATCACTTGAACCCAGGAGGTAGAGGTTGTGGTAAGCCAAGATTGTGCCATTGCACTCCAGCCTAGGCAACAAGAGCAAAACTCCATCTCAAAAAATAATAATAAAATAAATAAAATCTTCAATCAGCGTGATAATGAAGTTCCCTCTCCTTTAATTCTTATAGAAAAGAAGTAGCCTGAAGTAACCTGATACAAACTAATCAGTTATTTTTCTATTTCTCTTTCTCCCTGTCCCTGTCTCACAAATGACTAATACGCTTTGTTCTTTGCTTTTGCTTTCTTCAGCCCTTCTTTGTCTATAAAGCAAACCCTTTCTTCCCAGTGCATTGAAACACTTATTCTCTCTTATGGAATGAAGTGTTGCCCAATTCCAGAATCACAAATAACGCCAATTAACATTTTAAAACTAAAGTTATTGTAATTTTGTCTTTTGACATCAAAGAGCACGAGATCATAGACCAATTTGGGTTTACCAGTTGACCCTCTACAAGCAAGGTTAGAACCAATAGGGACTTGCAAGGAAGTTTGGTTCCAAAGTGGAAGGAGAACTTTGGAAGCAGGAATGGGGATGGAAGAAGAGCGCAGAAAGGTCTATGTCCTCCTCCAATAGGAAAGATAGTTTTTCTTTGTTTCTACAGGTAAGAATAAATGGCCCATATTGATAAGCTGCCTTTGCTTTTCAGACAAAGTTCCTACAAGGCAGTGGTTCTCAAATTTCAATATGCTAAAAATCACCTCTGCAATTCACTAAGAACACACAATACTAGGCCCTACCCTCCAAGTATTTTCCACAAACAATTTTGATGGCTTTGTCCCCGGAGCACATTTTGAGAAACACAGCTCTAAGAGAGAAAGCAAAGAAAGCCAAGTGATGCTGATGCCACTGTACACTGGGGTTTTCAAGGGCACTTCTAGTGTCATTTCTCAGACAGAAACTAAGATGGGGCCAGGTGCGGTGGCTCACGCCTGTAATTCCAGCACTTTGGGAGGCCAAGGCAGGCAGATTACTTGAGGTCAGGTAAGGCCAGATCAAGATCAGCCTGGCCAACATGGTGAACCCCATCTCTACTAAAAATACAAAAACTTAGCCAAGAGTGGTGGCATGCACCTGTAATCCCAGCTACTCAGGAAGCTGAGGCAGGAGAATAGCTGCAATCTGGAAAGTGGAGGTTGCAGTGAGCTGAGATGGCAACTACTACTACACTTCAGCCTGGGCAACAGAGCAAGACTATGTCTCAGAAAAAAAAAAAATGAGAGAAAAATAAAAAACAAGAACAATTGAATCATAGATTGTTTCTGTTTTGCCATTTTCTTTTTTGGAGATGGAGTCTCGCTTTGTTGCCCAGGCTGGAGTACAGTGAGTGGCGCGATCTTGGCTCTCTGCTTGAACCGCCTCCTGGGTTCAACTGATTCTCCTGCCTCAGCTTCCTGAGTAGCTGGGATTACAGGTGTGCGCCACCACGCCCAGCTATTTTTAAAATATTTTTAGTAGAGACGGGGTTTCACCATGTTGGCCAGGCTGGTCTCCAACTCCTGACCTCAGGTGATCCACCTGCCTCAGCTTCAAAAGTACTGGGATTACAGGCATGAGCCATCGTGCCTGTTTTGGAATTTTCAAATTACTTTCCATAAATGTAGGCTTGTGTGAAAAACAGAAAAGAACGCTAGTGCCCTTTCAAGCTCTAACCAACAGGTCACACTACACACCCATTAAATTAGTATCAATAAAAATGTATTGCCTTTTCTATTGTAATATGTTGCAACTGGCCCCTCCCTACAGATAGGGCAAGTAGTTGGAAGTGGATTTTTCTCATTCCAGACCATTTACATATGTTGACAAAACATATATATTGATTAAACAGATATTGTCTGGCAAACACAGCTTGAACTGAGAGAGTCTGAGGCAGCAGAACAGAACAATGTTAATTAGCACATTTAGAAATTAACTTTTTAACTTTTCTAGAACTTTTCTCTAACCAAGTAAAATAATCAGAGCTGACTGACATGCAGGTGCATAGCAATGATCCCTGTTTCTGTGCTTGCAAATTTCTCTCAAATGATACATTTCTGCCCATACTGTTTAGAACTGGGTTAATATTGAAGCTTTCTTTGGCCAACCCTTCATCCTTACATGCTTTATGGTCACAGACTAGCCTCATTTATACTCAACCCAATTCTTTTGGTGAATCAACTTTAGAAGCTGAAAAAGAAACTTCCTTTTAGCTAGCGTGCAGTGGCACATGCCTGCATTTCCAGCTACTCAGGAGGCTTAGGCAGGAGGATTGCTTGATCCCAGGAGTTTGAGATCAGCCTGGAAAACATAGCAAGACCCCATCTCATTTTTTAAAAATTATTAAAAGTAAGTAAGTGCAGCCAGGCATAGTGACTCACACCTGTAATCCCTGCACTTTTGGAGGCCAAGGTGGGAGGATCACCTGAATTCAGGAGTTTGAGACCAGTGTAACCAACATGGTGAAACTCCATCTCTACTAAAAATATGAACATTAGTTGGGCATGGTGGTGGGTGCCTGTAATCCCAGCTACTCGGGAGGCTGAGGCAGGAGACTCACTTGAACCCAGGAGGCAGAAGTTGCAATGAGCCAAGACCACACCACTGCACGCCAGCCTGGGCAACAAAGTAAGACTCTGTCTCCAAATAAATAAATAAATAAATACCATGCAGGAAGGCTTACATAAGAAATAAAAGTAATAAATAAATAAAAAGAAACTTCCCTCTTTGTGTAGTTTGCAAGTACAGATCCAGAAAAAGAAAAAAAAAAAAGAAACTTCCCTGTTACATGGAGTCTGTAAAACCATAGATTACATCAGTTCACGTAATAGGGTCTGCAACCACCACACTGAGAACATAGGGTTCTTGCATCTTGCACATATGAGCTTCTGTTGCTGTGAATGTCTATAACTTTAAAACATTCTGTGAAGTGGTCTGAGGTTGGTTGGGGCCTATGTGCTACTGAAGAAGACAAGTTCATGGGCTCAACTTCTGTATAAGGCAGCTGGCTGTTCCACTGACAAATGTACCCTCTGAACCCAGCCAGCTTTGTATAAAACATATGTTTCAGGGATCCGACAAGAGAGTCTAGATCCCACAGGACAGAACCAACATCACTCTATAGAAATGGCAGAGGACCCACTGACAGTCAAAAGATGCATATTCACATATGGAAAGAGAACAGGCCGGGCACAGTGGCTCATGCCTATAATATCAGCAATTTGGAAGGCTGAGGTGGGTGGATCACTTGAGGTCAGGAGTTCCAGGCCAGCCTGGCCAACATGATGAAACCCCATCTCTACTAAAAAATACAAAAATTAGCCAAGTGTGGTGACAGGTGCCTGTAATCCCAGCTACTTGGGAGGCCGAGGCAGGAGAATCACTTGAATCTGGGAGGTGGAGGTTGCAGTGAGCCGAGATTGCGGCACCACTGCACTCCAGCCTGAGCAATACAGCGAGACTCTGTCTCAAAAAAAAAAAAAATAGAGAACATGTTACCTCGTGTCCATTAGCAGTGGAAATTTACTTTACATGACTCTTTTGAATAGATTTCCAATTAAGTGTTTGTTGACTGACTGCTTAAATTTGAGGAGGTGAGAAGAGATTAAGAGATAAAACCTTTACTAGAATTAATTCAGCAGATATTTTACTGAACATTTATTGTGTGCCTAGCACGACAGACATAGCTTCTACCCTCCCAGCATTGTTAGTCTGTAGGAAGAGAAAGATATTGTATCAGTCATGATGGACTAGATTATGCTGTGGTAACAAACCTCCCAGAATACCAATGCTTTGCTTAAAACAACAAAGGCTGGTTACTCATTCTCTCTGCATGTCCCGGAGGGGTCTGCCGGGCTCTGCTCACTGTAGTTACTCTCAGCCATCAGTGGGCAGAGCAGCCACCTTGTGGGTGCTATATGCAGAAGGAAAAGAGAATGCCCGGTGGCACACACTGGCTCTTAAAGCTCCTGCCCAGAAGTGACATAGGCCACTTCTGCTCACATTTCATTAGCCAAAGCAGCAACAGAGACCCCCCCGCAATTTCACATAAAGAGGGAAGTGCAGTCCCACCATGTGCCCAGAAGGAGAGAGAGCCAGAGTATGAGTGGGCACTAATGGCCATGACATGGCAGAACAAAATAATAACACAAACAAACGTGAACTGCAAGTAACGAGGCCTGTAAAGGAGAGGAAGAGGACACTAGGCCATGCACTATTTGTGCCTCTAATCAGGGAATCTCCCCTGTCATGGCAGGCAGAGAAGCAGCCTCCACTCCCCCAGCCCAAGAAGGAGCTCTGAGTCCTGATGGATGATGAGTAGGAACTGATCAGGTGAAAAAGGGAGGGAGCTGGGTGCAGTGGCTCATGCCTATAATTCCAGCACTTTGGGAGATGGAGGCGGGCAGATCACAAGGTCAAGAGTACGAGAACAGCCTGGTCAACATGGTGAAACCCTGTCTCTACTAAAAATACAAAAATTAGCCCGGTGTGGTGGCGAGCACCTGTAATCCCAGCTACTCAGGAGGCCGAGGCAAGAGAATTGCTTGAACCCAGGTGGCAGAAGTTCCAGTGAGCTGAGATGGTGCCATTGCACTCCAGCCTGGGCAACAGAGCCAGACTTGGTCTCAAAAAAAAAGAAAAAAAAAACGGGGAGAGAAAAGCATTTCCAACGGAGAGACAGATCCAATGGTGCAGGTCCTGGGGGAGCTGGGAGGCAGGGGTGGTGGTGGGAAGAGGGCTGGTGATCAAGAGACCCACACAGCAGGGAGGCTGAGGGACCAGAGGAGGCTGTCAGCCCTAGCACGCAGGGCCCTGTAGGCTACATTAAGGAGTTTAGTCTTTATTCAGAGGGAAAAGTTGTTGAGAGATTTAAAGCAAGGGATGACAATCAGATTTTTATTTCAAATGGATTCCTCAGCCTGTAATCTGGTGAGAAGACAGACAGAGCATTGACATGGGAGTGTAGCATCAAGGAAAGAAATGGTGATAATAGGAACTTGGATGCTGTCTGTGGGGACAGAGTGCACAAAGGATCCCAAGTGTTAGATTCACACTCACTATTTAAGGTAAATGTTTCTCTTTTTACCTAATTATACAGCTAACAATTTAATATTCTGTTTTCTTTTCTTTCTTTCTTTCTTTCTTCTTTCTTTCTCTCTTCTTTTTTTTTGAGACAGAGTCTTGCTCTTCACAGTGGGGTTTCACTGTGTTAACCAGGATGATCTTGATCTCTTGACCTTGTGTTCTGCCCACCTCAGCCTCCCAAAGTGCTGGGAATCTTAGAGTTTCTCATGAAATCAAATTCCCACTGAAGATATAATTTCAGTGCCTTAAACATTCAGGTTCCAAATGTAAAAACGATTTATTTCAATTAAATAATAAACTGTTGCCGGGCATGGTGGTTCATGCCTGTAATCCCAGCACTTTAGGAGGTCGAGGCAGGTGGATCACCTGAGGTTGGGAGTTCGACACCAGCCTGACCAACATGGAGAAACCCCGTCTCTACTAAAAATACAAAATTAGCCAGGCGTGGTGGCACATGCTTGTGCCACCCAGCTACTTGGGAAGCTGAGGCAGAATTGCTTGAACCTAGGAGGCGGAGGTTGCAATGAGCCAAGATTGCACCATTGCACTCCAGCCTGGGCAACAAGAGCGAAACTCCATCTCAAAATAATAATAATAATATTTTATTTTAATAATATTTTATAATAATAATCTGTCAAATTTACACCTTGCTTCTTTTGATAAACTTGATTACATCAGTGGGAAAATATGTTTTATTAATTAAGCACAAGAGTATCTGTATAATTAGGCCTGAGTGGTGATTTTGTTTTGACTTCTAGATACTTACAATGGGAGGACAACTTTGTAGAAAGGACATCATCCAGCTAATAGCAAACTTTGTGGATCCCAATCCAAGATTTCCCTAAAAGACTCAAGGAAATTAACAAGTTATATTCATAAAGTTCATATTGTATCTAGAAGGATGCTCATTCTTAAATACATTTTTATCCTGATAAATCCTTAAAATCAGTTTTGGAAAATAAACTAAATGAACACTTAAGAGCAAAGGTCATATTTAAATCAACCAATTTTGGAGACCATCTATAATACAAGCATTTTTGGTATATTGTTAATCATATACCATAATCATACAATATACATATATCATAATATATAATAGTCATATACTTTATAGTCACACAATACATATACTTGTTAAAAATTGTACCTGCTGAAAGACAAGAAGTATCTCATATAAAAGTGCCGTAGCCGTATCTGTATACTCCAGAATAAGCTTCTGTAACTAGAATTTTCAAGAATAATCAATGCAATGTCATAAGCCAAGTCAGAAAAATGATAATTTCCCTTGGTTCCCTTTAGGCACTTATAAAATAATTTTTTCCTTTTTGAGACAGGGTCTCATTCTGTCACCCAGGTGGGAGTGCAGTGGTGTGATCATGGCTCCGTGCAGCCTCGAACTCATGAGCAAAAGCCATTGCTCTCACCTCTGCTTTCTATGTAGCTGGGACTACAGGTGCAAGCTACCATACTGCCTAATTTTATTTTTTCAATTTATTATAGAGATGAGGTCTCACTATTAGCCCAGGGTGGTCTCAAATCCTGAGATCAAGCAATCCTCCCACCCCAATCTCCCCAGTAGCGAGGACTACAAGTATGTGCCAGCACACCCAGGTAATTTTTTCTTTTTTCTTTTGTATAGACAGGGTCTTGCTTGTTGCCGAGGCTGGTATGGAATTCTTGGCCTCAAGTGATTCTCCCACCTCTGCCTCCTCAATAGCTGGGATTCAGATGCAAGCCATTATTCCTGGCTGGTCCAAAGAATACGAATACAAAAAATTGCATACCTGATTTACAAAATCAATCCTATCAACAACCCTACTTTCTCTCAAGAATGTAAAAACATGCTCCCCAGAGTTGAAGTGAGATTTTCTGGGGAATTACGCTTATGCCCAAATTAAACTAAAATTCCTTCTGTGATATGGATAAAGGGCTTAGAGATATTTCATTGCTCTTAAGAATTCCAAACTTCTCTTTACAATAACTATCCCTTTTCTTCTTTTATTCATTTATTTATTCAACAAATATGCATCAGACACCATGCTAGGTGTTGGGGATACAAGGGAGAACAACACAGACATGGCACCTGCCCTTATCGAACATAAAATCTAGTTGGGGAACAAACATCAAACATCCAAATAAACAAATACATAATTATAAACTGAGACAAGGGCTATGAAAGAAATGTACAGGAAGTTAAGGGAGCTCTGTAGTACTAGTCTCATTTGGGGGTCAAGGAATGCTTCCCTCTGGCCCATATCATTCTTTACCTAGATTACTGCACTAGCTTCCTAATGCCCTGCCTATCTGAGTCTTGGTTCTACCCCACTCTTTAACCCCTAACCCACCATTGAAAGTGGTATTGGAAACTCTCCATATACAGTCTGTAATTATATATTCATTGTTAACATCTGTCTCTCCCAGCAGAGTATAAACTAATAAAGGCAGGGGTTGTGTCTGTTTTGCTTACTGTTTTGACTTTACTGACTAGCACACTGTTTGCTCATAATAGATGCTCAATAAATATTTACTGATTGTGGCTAGGTATGGTAGCTCATGCCTGTCATCCTAGCATTTTGGGAGGCCAAGGCAGGCAGATCATTTGAACCAGGGGTTTTGAAACCAACCTGGGTAACATGGCAAGATCTTGTCTCTACAAAAAATAGAAAAATAAGCCTGTAGTTCTAGCTACTTGGGAGTCTGAAGTGGGAAGATCACTTGAGCCTGGGAAGTCAGTGAGCTGAGATTGTGCCACTGCACTTCAGCCTAGGCAACCAAGTGAAAGCCTGTCTGTCTCAAAAAAAAAAAAAAAAAAATTACTGAGTGAATGAGTATTCTAAAGCATAACTCTGACCACATATTCCATATATTTAAGAACTATCAAATCATGTTCCATCCTTAAAAAAAAAAATCTGTTAGCCTGGTTCAAAATAAACTAATAATACATTGTTTTATTCTATCAGAAGGTATGCTTTCTAGGCAGTTTGGTATTTCTAATGTTTTGGTACAACCTTAGAAAAACAAGTAACTCTTGCTGATAATTTATACTATGTATATAGGTAGGGAAATGGTAAAGTATGACAGTTAACCCTAAAATTTCTAAGACAGTGATTTTTTTTTACCCATTAGACCCCTGCTATGCAATTACATATACATCATATTTTGCATAGAGATAGACATAAACAGTTATCAAATTTATAAAGAATGCTACTTTTCTTAATATGCATACCTTAAGACATATAACATGGATATATTAATATTGACTGAATAGTTATTTTTTCCTTTTTCTTGACCCTCTAAATCTACTTTAGACTGAATCGTTATCTAAATTTTGAGGTTAATGACAAAAGGTCTACTCTTTGATTTAATTATGTTTCTATATTCTGTGATGACATGGTCCACATTAAAAGCCAGGGCCCCTATATATGATAGTATACCCCCAAAATTCTCATCTCACCTCAGCATCAAAAGACATTTCGACTAAAGCTGAATCAGCCACCGACTGGATATTAAATATGGGACAAGATTTTGGAATCTGAGGCTCGCTAATTAAAATTACCAAGAGATTCAATAATGTTTCCCTAAAAAAAAATAAGTGAAAGGCAATTAATGAGCAGTTTTGAGAAGAAAATGGTGAAGCTAAGTTTACAAACACTGAATATAATTATGTTTAAAACAATGAAGCACTGCAGACCATCCTTGACTGAGGTTTTGGACGCTTGGACATGCAAATGAATGTCTAGAGATAAAATATTTAAATGAAAATAATTTCTTGGTCTTCTGGCTCAGAGTGAGTATAGTTCTAGAAGTGCACATAGCTTGAAAAGACTAGAAAATCTGAATTTAAGGGAGATTTGGGTAATTTCAATTATAGCATTATTTTCCAAGGAGCTCTTTATACATTGCTAGTTCCAGACAATATTATAGTTAAAATAGATATTGTGGTCAAAGGAGACAGGAAAATACTTGGTTAAACCAAGTTCATCAGATGTGTTTACTACAGGGCTTCTCATGGGCTTTTTTTTTTTTTTTTTCGAAACAGTTTCACTCTTGTTGCCCAGGCTGGAGTGCAATGGTGCAATTCTGTCTCACCCTCCCAAGTAGCTGAGATTATAGGCATGTGCCAGAGGCTTTATATGCTAATATCCACTGTGTATCTCTGGAACAAAGCAACACTATGCAGCCTTTCTTTTTTCTTTTCTTAAGTTTGATTGCTTGGGTTTTTTTGTTTTGTTTTGTTTCTTGTTTTTTGACACAGGATCTTACAATGTTGCCCGGGCTGGTCTTGAACTCCTGGACTCAAGTGATCCCCTGCCTCAGCCAAGTAGCTGAGATTACAGGCCTGAGTGACCACTCCCAGTTTTTACTTTTTAAAACTGATAATGAAAATTATATATATTTATTGCATAAAACATGATGTTTAGAAATGTGTATATCCTGTAGCATATGTACATACTTTATAAATCAAGTGAATTGACATATGCATTACCGCACATGCTTGTTTTTATATAGTGAGACCACAAAATCTGTTGTCAGCAGTTTTCAAGTATACAGGACATTATTAACTATAGTCACCATGTTTGTATGATAAATCTCTTGAACTTATTCCTCCTGTCTGACTGAAGTTTTGTACCCTTTGACCAAGATCTTCCAATTCTACCCCACCCCTAAGCCTCTGACAACCACCATTCTACACTCTCTATTTCTATGACTTTGGCTTTTTTAGATTCCATATATAAGTGAGATCATGCATGATCTCAAAAGTCAAACTCATATTTGTCTTTCTGTGCCTGGTTTATTTCATTATTAGCATAATATCCTCCAGTTTTGCCACATTGTCACAAATAACAAGACTTCCTTTTTATGGCTGAATAATATTCCATTGTGGATGTGTACCACATTTTCTTTATCCACTCAGCCATTGCTGGACACTAAGTTTGCTTCCTTTTCTTGGTTTTTGTTAATAATGTGCAGCATTTCTTTTTTTTAATATAAAACATTTTAACATAAAAATGGGATCTTGCTTTGTTGCCCAGGCTGGACTTGAACCCTTGGCCTAAAGCAATCTGCCAACCTCAGCCTCCCAAAGCGCTAGGATTACAGGCATGAGCCACCACACCCAACTCCAGCATTGCTTTTTTTGCTTTGTTTTGTTTGAGATGGACTTTGGTTTTGTTGCCCAGGCTGGGGTGCAGTGGCGCTATCTCAGCTCACTGCAACCTCGGCCTCCCAGGTTCCAGTGATTCTCCTGCCTCAGCCTCCCAAGTAGCTGGCATATGCCACCATGCCTGGCTAATTTGGTCAGGCTGGTCTCGAATTCCCGACCTCAGGTGATTCACCTGCCTTGGCCTCCCAAAGTGCTGGGATTACAGACATGAGCTCCTGCTCCTGGCCTCCAGCATTTCTTAAAATGCTTACTTGATATCCAAAACCTCAGATCTTTTACTTTCCAATGTGGGGTACTATCCATTGATAACTCACTTAAATGTTACCTGTGCATCCTCATGAACTGGGTTAATAACACTATCTCATGTTGAGTAGAACAACCCCTGTATGGTTGAAAAGGAGCTGAAGGCAGACTGCTAAAAACTCAGTTGCCTACTTTATTTGCCAACCTGAAGACAATGTCAGAGTCGATTTGAGGGGTAGGAGTAGTAAAATAATTCAGAGATAAAACTACACAAAAATTCTCCATAACCATAAGCATTCCTTTCATAATAGAATAAAGGAGAGTGAGTATAAATATTCCTGTTTAGTAAGATCTGAGGCTTTCTAATCTTTTTACAATCATTTAAATCATCACCATGATTAGAAGCTCATGATTAACCTACACTTTAATAAAAATACAATGCCCTTCCTTCAAGTCAAAAAGCAAGTCTAGTTCTTATATCTGGAAAGAAGAATTATTAGTACATTTCTCACAAAAGCAGGATATACCCTACAGGGTATTTAATAATGTTTTATTCAGGCTATTAAAATGGCCACTCTTACTTTTAGAAGACACTTTTCAATCAACAGAACACTCCCTTTAGAAGTGTTCCTTGATATTGTCCATTCAGTGTTAGATTTAATTACAGTCCTTTACTTCCAGTGACAGCTTATTTTCAAAGTATCATATATCCAAGGCAAATTATGGGTTACTTGCTATGATAACATATGAATTCAACCATAACAATACTAGGATATGAAAAACTATGGCACATTTCAAGAAAGTTACAGCAAAGTGTGTTGAACTAATACAGTCTCCACTCATGAAAATAATAAAGAGGAAAATGCTGAAATGATTAACTGCTTTATTTGCCCAAATGGAATTTAATTTGAAATCCACCCCTTCTGCCAACTTAATTTAAAATCCACTAGGGCAATCATAGATAGAAGAAATTTTAATCAAAACGGTAGTTTCGTCCTGAAAACAGAGATGACTTATAGGATTGACATCACAGCCTTAAAAATCGTCTCAACAGTTTAATACTTTATTGTTTAGGTTATTATTTCCAATGTATGAATTTTGAATGTACTATAGTATCTTTTAAAATACAGAATTCGAAGGCCACATTCATAGTCTCCTAAGTCAGTCTATGTTATTGTGGTAGGCAGAAATCTAACGTGGCTTCCAAGATTCCCAGCCTGCTGGGATACATACCTTATCAAATTCCTTCCCCTTAAGTATGGGCAATACCTCTGAATATGTTTATCTTGTCGCTCTTGTGATTATGTTATATGAAATGGGAAAGATGAAGGGATTCTGAAAATATAAAGGCCCCTAATTGGCTGACTTTTAAGTTAATCGAAAAGAGATTATCCAGAATAGGCTTGCTTTAATCAGGTGAGCCCCGAAAAAGAGAGCTTAGGCCTTCCCTAAGCTCAGAGATACTCTCCTGCCAAGAAACAAGCCACCTGAGGCGCACAGCTGTAAGGAAACTAAGTCTGCCAACAACCACCCAAATGAGCTAGGAAGAGTCCCAAGCCTCAGATGAGACTATGGCCTGGCCAGCACCTCAACTGAAACCTTGTGAGACCCTGGGCAAAGGATCCAGTTAAGCTGTGCCCAGATTTCTGATCCACAGACACTGTGAGATAAAAAATGCACGTTGTGGCCAGGCACGGTGGCTCATGCCTGTAATCCCAACATTTTGGGAGGCCAAGGCGGGTGGATCATGAGGTCAGGAGCTCAAGACCAGCCTGGCCAACACAGTGAAACCCCATCTCTACTAAAAACTACAAAAATTAGCCGGGCACAGTGGCAAGCACCTGTAATCCCAGCTACTCAGGAGGCTGAGGCAGGAGAATAGCTTGAACCCAGGCAGCAGAGGTTGTAGTGAGCCAAGATCACGACACTGCCCTCCAGCCTGGGCAACAAAGTGAGATTCCATCTCTAAAAAAAAAAAAAGAAATGCATGTTGTTTTAAGCCACTAAGTTTGTAATAATTTGTTATATGGTAATAGAAAACTAATACAGTTTTGGCTGGGGATGGTGGCTCAAGCCTATAATCCTAACACTTTGTGAGGCCAAGGTGGGTAGATCACCTGAGGTCAGAAGTTCAAGACCAGCCTGGCCAACATGGTGAAACCCCATCTCTATTAAAAATACAAAATCAGGGCCGGGTGCAGTGGCTCACGCCTATAATCCCAGCACTTTGGGAGGCTGACGCGGGTGAATCACGAGGTCAAGAGATTGAGACCATCCTGGTCAACATGGAGAAACCCCGTCTCTACTAAAAAAAATACAAAAAATTAGCTGGGCATGGTGGCACGCGCCTGTAGTCCCAGCTACTTGGGAGGCTGAGGCAGGAGAATTGCTTGAACCCAGGAGGCGGAGGTTGGGGTGAGCCAGGATTGTGCCATTGCACTTCAGTCTGGGTAACAAGAGCGAAACTCCGTCTCAAGAAAAAAAAAAAAATACAAAATTAGCAGGGCATAGTGGTGCAAGCCTGTAATCCCAGCTACTCAGGAGGCTGAGACATGAGAAATGCTTGAACCCAGGAGGCGGAGGTTGTAGTCAGCCAAGATCGTACCATTGCACTCCAGCCTGGGTGACAGAGTGAAACTCTGTCTTAAAAAAATAAAACTAATCATATGCTAGACCGTAGGGCTATTGGGGGAAAAAAAAAGAAAGAAAAAAAAGAAAAAGAAAGCTAACACAGTTTTATTAGATATTTAATGGGCTACATAATACTATAGGTCATATCGTTTGACCCTAGGGATATAAAAATTGGCTGAGAAAAGTTAATATTACAACCAGACTCTACGATAGCAATATAATATATGTATTGAAGGACATTAAAAGAATTAGTAATATCAGGAAAGAGGCTTGATATAGGAGGGCTGACGTGATCAAACCAAGTTAAAACAAAACAATTAAAAGCAATACTTTTAAAGAAAATGAAAAGACATAAAAACAATACAACAGAGGGGAGTAAGGATGATTTTTTTTTTCAACTTGGAAATAGAAAGGTAGGGACAAAAAGGTCGAAAAAAAGATAACCAGATTTAGTGATAATTTCAATGTGGGAAAAGACAGAAATATCAAAAATAATGTTGAATCTCCATCTTGGAGATTAGGGAAATGGCAGTACTACCAATCACATAAAGAAGTATTCAAGCTGGGAGAGATGGCTCGCCAGTAATCTTGGCACTTTGGGAGGCCAAGGTGGGAGGATCATTTGAGCCCAGGAGTTTGAGACCAGCCTGGGCAACAAGTGAGACCCTGTCTACAAAAAAATTAAAAAATAAGAACTGGCTTGGCATGGAATATTTTCTTGTTTGCTGTAAAGCAGGGCTCAGCAAACTATGGCCTGCAGGCCAAGTCCAGCCCACAGCCTGCTTCTGTGAAGAAAGCTTTATCAGAACACAACTGTGTCCATTCGTTCATGTACTGTTTACGGCTGTTTTTATGCTACAATGGCAGAACTGAGAAGATGCAGCACAGATTGTATGGTGTGATAAGCCAAAACTATTTTTCTATATGACCCTTTACAGAAATGTTTGCCCACTCCTCCTACAAAACATAGTATGCTGGCTCAGCACAGTGGTTCACGCCTGTAGTCCTAGAACTTTGGGGGTCAGAGGCAGGAAGATCACTTGAGCCCAGGAGTTTGAGACCTGCCTGGGTAACATGGCAAAACCCCATCTCTATGAAAAATACAAAAAAAAATTAGCAGGGCATGGTGGCACATACCTGTGGTCCCAGCTACTGGGGAGGCTATGGTGGGCTAAGAACCAAGAGTTCTTGTTCTTTCCCCTGGTATGAGTGTTTTTGTCTGTTTTTATTTTTTCCTGTTTTTTTTTTTTTTTTTTAGAGACAGGAGACAGGGTCTCATTCTATCACCCAGTGAGCCCCAGGGAGGTTGAGGCTGCAGTGAGCCAAGATCTTGCCACTGAACTCCAGCCTGAATGACAGAGTGAGACTCCATCTAAAAAACTATGTATGGTATGTCCATAGTCCCTGGCATGTAGCAAGTGTGCTTAAGAAATATTAATTAGGCCGGGCGCGGTGGCTCAAGCCTATAATCCCAGCACTTTGGGAGGCCGAGGCGGGTGGATCACGAGGTCAACAGATTGAGACCATCCTGGTCAACATGGTGAAACCCCGTCTCTACTAAAAATACAAAAAAAAAAATTAGCTGGGCATGGTGGCACGTGCCTGTAATCTCAGGAGGCTGAGACAGGAGAATTGCCTGAACCCAGGAAGCGGAGGTTGTGGTGAGCCGAGATCGCGCCATTTCACTCCAGCCTGGGTAACAAGAGCGAAACTCCGTCTCAAAAAAAAAAAAAAAAAGAAATATTAATTAATGAAATTAGGGCCGGGCACAGTGGTTCATGCCTGTAATCCCAGCTACTTAGGAGGCTGAGGCATGAAAATGACGTGAACCCACAAGGCAGAGGTTGCAGTGAGCTGAGGATGCACACTCCACCCTGGACGACACAGTGAGACTTTGTCTCAAAAAAAAAAAAGAAATATTAATGAAATTAGCCAAGTGCGGTAGCATGTGCCTGTTGTCCTGGCTACGTGAGAGGCTGAGGTGGGAGGACTGCTTGAGCCCAGGAGATGGAGGCTGCAGTGAGCTATGATAGTGCCACTACACTCCAGGCTGGGCAACAGAGTAAGATTCTGTTTCATATATATATATGCATATATATGAATATTATCATTAATATTTATTTTCAAAGATCTCTAATAAACAGGCTGGAAAAATATTACCAAGAGTTCTTATTCTTTCCCCTGGTATGAGTGTTTTTGTCTGTTTTTATTTTTTCCTGTTTTTTTTTTTTTTTTTAGAGACAGGAGACAGGGTCTCATTCTATCACCCAGTGTAGCACAGTAATTGCTCACTGCAGTCTCGAACTCCTGGCTCAACTGATCTTCCTGCCTCATCATCCTGAGTAGCTGAGACCACAGGCATGTGCCACCATGCCAAACATTTTTTTCCAAGAGGTGGGGGTCTCACTTTGTCATCCAGACTGGTCTCAACCTCCTGGCTTCAATTGATCTTCCCACCCTGGCCTCCCAAAGTGCTGGGATTACATGTTTTGACTGTTTTAGAGTCCATGGCTCTCATCATTTGCTCCACCCTTTTTTTTTTTTTTAAGAGACAGAGTCTCACTGTGTTGCCCAGGCTACGTGCAGTAGCTTACTGCTGCCTGGAACACCTAGGCTCAAGTGATCTCTCCCTTCAGCCTCCTGAGTATTGGGATTACAGGCATGCATGCCTATCTCTGGCTCATTCCTCCACCTTTTAATACAGTGAATTTAGATAAACAATTGATGAAAGTGGAAAAAAGTTAAGATTTTAGCCACAACATTGCCCAAGAATATAATTTAGAGTTTATAAATACATATTTTAAAAAATCAAGTGGCTGAGTGTGGTGGCTTTCACCTGTAATTCCAACATTTTGGGAGGCCAAGGCAGGTGGATCTCCTGAGGTCAGGAGTTCAAGACCAGCCTGGTCAACATGGTGAAACCCCATCTCTACTAAACTAAATCCCATCTCTACTAAAAATACAAAATTAGGTAGGCATGGGGGTAGACACCTGTAATCCCAGCTACTTGGGAGGCTGAGGCAGGAGAATCGGTTGAACCCGAGAAGCAGAGGTTGCAGTGAGCTGAAATCGTGCCATTGCACCCTTATCTTGGGTGACAAGAGTGAAACTCTCTCTCAAAAAGAAAAAAGAAAAAATCAAGCAGACTGTATGCTGAACTGCAGAATCACAGTTTCTGTGACAAAGTATGCTACTGTCCCCCACTATACATTCTTCCATTCTTCCTTTTAATAACAGATGTCCTCTTTGCCATCCAAAACTAAGTTAGGCACATAGCTGTCCAACTACAGACACATTTCCAGCCTGTCTTGCAGCTAGGTGTGGCCATGTGCCTAAAGTTCTCACCCAGGGAATGTGAGCAGACGTGTTACATGCCTTGTTTAAAAAGGAAGCTTGTTTGCCCTCTAATTCTCTTTTTTTTTTTCTTTTTTAACTGGAATGCCCTCTACTTCTCTTCCTGCTTCCCATAGGGTATAGTGAATTCATCAAGGTCAGCCAGCTTCCACTATAAGGATAAAGACAACATGATAGAAGAAAACAGAGTAACAAAATGGGGAAAAAAACCTTAGGTTCCTGGCTCACCTTGTGTATGAAGCCTGAATATCTACTCTGAACTGTTATGTGAGAAAGATTTCAAATACAATCTTCTTTGGGCCACATATTTTAGAGTCTCTCTCTCTCTCTTTTTTTTTTTTGAGACAGCATTTTGCTCTTTGCCCAGGCTAGAGTAGAGTGCAACAGTGCAACCTATGCCTCTCAGGTTCAAGCGATTCTTGTGCCTCAGCATCCCAAGTAACTGGGAACACAGGTGCACACCACCACTCCCAGCTAATTTTTGTATTTCAGTAGAGACAGGGTTTTACCATGTTGGTCAGGCTGGTCACGAACTCTTGACCTCAGGTGATCCATCCACCTCAGTCTCCCAAATTGCTGGGATTACAGGCATGAGCCACCATGCTCGACCTAGAGTATCTTTATTACAGCAGCATACCCTATATATTAATAAACTCTCCAAAGTCACTTACTCTAAGGTCACACAATTGTATTGTAAATGAGGCTTCTATAACTCCTGCTTTTGCAATTTTTCTGTTGTGTGGATATAAGGATACTCTGGGAAATTCTAGTGGAGATCCCCTGGCTTTTAATGTATGATGAGTCATTTGGTCTTTTTCAAGTTCACCAGACTAGGACAAAAGAAAAAATTATGCTAAGAAAATCCTTGTACCCTTAATAATCTAGAGACACAGAGATAACTCAGCCTGTGCCAATTAATCTGTTCATCACAGAAGGAGGCAGATAAACAAAAAGAGCGAAATACAGTTGGAAGGGGGTGAACAGAGAAGTTGGAGAATTATGTGCTTTGGAAGACCCTCAACAAGAATACTTAATAGGTTACAACTACAAAGTCCCAATGCCTTCTAAAAGATCTTACTTCTTAGCTGCCAATGTGTTCAGGCGTGATAACTCAGTTTCTGTTTCTCTGAACATCAGTCCTAGGATCTGTATAATTTCAATGCATGCCCTAGAAAATAAAATGATAAAAGGCAAGGAAATGACATGATTTTATCAGAAGCTCAGAATTCCACAAAAGTAGTCATCTTTGCTAAAACTGCTTGAGATATTCATACAGAAAAAAGTACAGGAAGTAAATTCTGTACATTTGCTAACATTGGTTAAGTGCCTACTCTGACTGCTTCACAGTAAACAGTCAAAAACATTTGCTGGTCAGGCACAGTGGCTCATGCATTACTCATGCTGTAACCCCAGCACTTTGGGTGGCCCAGATGGGCAAATGGCCTGAACCCAAGAGTTTGAGACCAGACTGGGCAACATGGCGAAACCCCATCTTTACAAAAATTAGCTGAGTGTGGAACTTGGGAGGTTGAGGCTGCAGTGAGCCATGATCATACCACTGCACTCCAGGCTGGGTGACAGAGTGAGAACTTGTCTGAAAAAAAAAAAAAAAAAGTTGAATGAATGAATAGCTGAATTTCAGTTCTAACTCATTTTTACATTTTTTTGGTATGTATGTTTTTTTGAAAGTTTTTAGGATAATTACACACTGTTATAAAATTATTTTTAATATTTTCAGAGAGGTAATATTTGGCTCAAAATGTCAATGGTAAAAAAAGAGAATATAGTGAAAGTTGTTTCTCCTCCAGATATCCATTTTTCCCACTTTCGGACAACAAATATTACTAGTTTCTTATGCATTCGACCAAAATAAATACTATTTTTTAAAATCCACAGAAAGAGGCCAGGCACGGTGGCTCATGCTTGTAATCCCAGCACTTTGGGAGGCCGAGACAGGTGTATCACCCGAAGTCAGGATTTCGAGACCAGCCTAGCCAATATGGTAAAACCCCGTTTCTACTAAAAATACAAAAATAAGCCGGGTGTGGTGGCATATGCCTGTAATCCCAGTTGCTTGGGAGGCTGAAGCACGAGAATTGCTTGAACCCATGAGGTGGAGGTTGCAGTGAGCCAAGATCATGCCACTGCACTCCAGCCTTGGCAGCAGAGTGAGACTCTGTCTCAAGAAAAAAAAAAATAAATGAAAATAAAAATAAAATAAAATTCATAGGAAGAAAAACTTGCAGCACCATTAATCATTAATATAGTATATATTTTGTCCAGTGTCCTCCATTTATCTTTAACACCCTAGCAAAAAAAAAAATTGGTGATTATCTAGTTAGTACTTACACCAGCTCCTCAACCCTTTGGCTTTGATTTTGAAGTCCATTCTTATCCCTAGACGCAGGCAAGTACTCATGAAGTTTGTTTACTAGGAAATAGAAAAGATCACTGGTCTGTGAAATCAAGTGGGGGAAAACAAGGCGATCATTAAAGTATCTGTTAAAATCCTCTATTCTCATGCACTAAAAGTATGAAGAAATAGTTTGTTCTTTAATTAGAGAAGTGAATTACAATATCTCCCATTATACTAGCATAACCCAAATTGGAAACATACTTCTAACTTAAAACCAGGAGACCACTGTCCTGGTATCAGAGCAATGGCTAGAGGGTGATGCTGGGAGGTGCCACTTAGGCCTGGCTCGATCATTAACCTTGAAGAGCATCCAGAAGTAGGTGTGTAATCTCAGGCAACTCACTCAGTCACCTTGAAAAATGGGGCTCCTATAATTTCTGCCTTTCCAAAGTAATTTGGCCTTTGTGAGGACATAATGAATAACGAATAAGCAAGCTCTCGTTTTAAAATGTTTACTAACACAAAAACAAACGGGCAGCACTAGGCTAGCTTATGGAAATCATGCAGAACAATAGTAATTCTTCTGATAATACAGTGGAAATGTAGATTGCCATTTCTGTCAAAATAAACACTGACTTAGAGTTGGGGAACCAATTTTTGTGTGTTCCTGTCCAGTCTCATGAGAAATCAAGCATGAAAATAAACACTGGCCCCTGAAATCAGGCAAGTCAGCATTAATGAGAAATGTAATTGCTTTTTCTTTGCCTATTTCTCTATTGCTCGTTTTTTCCCCAGGATTTTGGTTTACTAGTGACAATTTAGGCTTTTTGTTTAGAAAGTTTATGTGTGCCCTTATTCAGGTGATGTGGTATGAAAAGAGGCTGGGAATGTTGTGGAGAAAGGAAAACAAGGAAGAGGAGCGGGATGTATACAAGAAACTCTCAGAAGTGCTTGGGCTTTGAAAGAAGGAATGACTTGGCACCATGGCTCATGCCTGTAATCCCAGCACTTTGGGAGGCTGAGGTGGGCAGATCCCTTGAGGTCAGAAGTTTGAGACCAGCCTGGCCAATATGGCAAAACCCTGTCTTTACTAAATATACAAAAATTAGCTGGGTGTGATGGCATGTGCCTGTAATCCTGAATCCCACTACGTGGGAGGCTGAGGTGGCAGAATCACTTGAACCTGGGAGGTGAAGGCTGCGGTGAGCTGAGATTGCGCCACTGCACTCCAGTCTGGGCAAGAGTGAGTGAGACTCAGTCAAAAAAAAAAAAAAAAGCTTACCCAGTACCTGATAAATTAGCATAGTGTGGTGGTTTTACAAACAGACTCTAGAGTTATATTCTTTGAACTCAAATCCCAGCTCAGCTCTGCCACTGGGTAGTTGTGTGACATTTGGCAAATTACTTATACTCCCTGTCACTCAGTTTTCTTGTCTTTAAAATAGGGTTAATAATATCACCTCATGGGGTTGATATTACATTTAAATAAGATAGTATGTATCTGGAAAGCTTCAGCAGTGCTAACCACATAAAAAGTGTTTAATAAGTATCATTTGGCTGGGCGCAGCCAGGCACTGTGGCTCACGCCTGTAATTCCAGCACTTTGGGAGGCTGAGGTGGGTAGATTGACAGAGGTAAGGAGTTTGAGACCAGCCTGGTCAACATGGTGAAACCCCATCTCTACCAAAAAAAAAAGAGAGAGAGAGAATAAGTATCACTTGTTATTATGACGTCCCACCTGCTCACTGATACATGAATTTTCACTTATAAAATATCATCCATCTACCTGCAATAACATGGAAGAATCTCAAAAATATGCCAAAAGAAGCCAAATGCAAAAGAGTACTCCGAATGCAAGAGTACTTAGTGCAGAATTCCATGTAAGTGCAATGCTAAAAAAGGCAAAACTCATCTACAGTGACAGAAAGCACATCAATAGTTGCACGAGGGCAGGAGTGTGAGAGAACTGGCAGCCAAGGGGCACAAGGCGACCTTCTGGAGTGACAGAAATGTTTTCTATCTTGATTGAAGCAGTATTAATAGATACATGAATATAGACATTTGTCAAGACTCTTCAAACTGTATCTTTAAATATGGATGCATTTTATTTTATGTAAATTATACCACAATAATTTCTTCAAAGAACAGAGATGAATGGTCAATAAGCACATGAAAGATGCTCAACATCATAATCATTAGAGAAATGCAACTCAAAACTACAATGAGATATCTCACACCCATTAGGATAGCTACTATTAAAAAAAAAAAATACACACAAGCCAAATAGGCTGGGTGTGGTGGCTCACGCCTATAATCCCAGCACTTTGGGAGGCTGAGGTGGGTGGATCACCTGAGGTCAGGAGTTCGAGACCAACCTGGCCAACATGGTGAAACCCGTCTCTACCAAAAATACAAAAATTAGCCAGGTGTGGTGGCAGGTGCCTGTAATCCCAGCTACTTGAGAGGCTGAGACGGGAGAATGGCTTGAACCCAGAAGGCAGAGGTTGCAGTGAGCTGAGATTGCACCACTGCACTCCAGCCTGGACAACAGAGTGACACTCCATCTCAAAATAAATAAATAAATAATAACAAGTGTTGGCAAGGATGTAGAAGAATTGGAACCCTTGTATACTGTTGGTGAGAATAGCAAATAGCACAGACACTGGAAACCAGTGTGGTGGTTCCTCAAAAATTTAAATACAGAATTACCATCCAGTCCAGCAATTCCATTTCTGGGTATATACCCAAAAGAATTGAAAGCACCATCTTAAAGAGATATGTTGCATACCCGTGTTCATAGCTGTATTACTCACAACATCTAAAACATGGAAGCAACCCCAGTGTCCATTGATAGATGAATGGATAAGGAAAATGTAGTATATACATACAATGGAATATCATCGAGCCTTAAAAAAAGGGACATGCGGATACATGCTACAACATGGATTAAACTTGAGAACATTATGCTAGGTGAAATCTCAGTCGCAAACAGACAAACACTATGTGATTCCACTTATATGAGGTACTAATAGTTAAAATCACAGACAGAAAGTAGAATGGTAATTCCCAGGGGCTGTGGATTGTGGGGGTGGAATGGGGGAAATAAATGGAACGCTGTTGTTTAATGGGTAGAGAGTTTCAGTTTTGTGAGATGAAGAGTGTTCTGGAGATGATGGTGCTGATGGCTGCACAACACTGTGAATAAACTTGATACCACTGAAATGTGTGCTCAAACATGATTAAGGGAGTAAATTTCATGTTATGTATATTTTGCCAAAAAAATTTAAAAATGAAAGAAAAACCATATGAAGAAAAAAATGTTTTCTTTTTTTTGAGATGGCGTCTTGCTCTGTCACCCAGGCTGTAGTGCGGCACGATCTTGGCTCACCACAACTTCCACTTCCTGGGTTCAAATGATTCTCCTGTCTTAGCCTCCCAAGTAGGTGGGATTACAGGTGCATGCCACCAAACCCAGTTAAACTTTTTTGTATTTTTAGTAGACACGGGATTTTACCATGTTGGCCAGGCTGGTCTTGAACTCCTGGACCTCAGGTGATGTGCCCGCCTCAGCCTCCCAAAGTGCTGGGGTTACAGGCATGAGTCACTGTGTCTGGTGGAAAAGTTTTAAACTTGAAAAAGAACATAGAGAACTCTTTCATCTACTCATTTATTCATTCAGTGAATGCATAATTATCGATTGCCAGCTATGTGGCAGGTATGCAAGATAATGAGATAACATCTTGAGCAAAACAGACAAATAGACATGTGTCTCTTCTTCTAAAATTTGGAATTTAGTCAACCTATGAAAAAGTGTTCACGGCCTATAATCTCCGGCTTATAGCACTTTTGAAGGCCAAGCGGGGCGGCTCACTTGAGCCATAGAGTTCAAGACCAGCCTGGGCAACATGGTGAACCCCTTCTCTATAAAAAATACAAAAATTAGCCTGGCATGGTGGTATGCACCTGTAGTCTCAGCTACTCAGAGTGTGGAGGTGGGGGGATCACTTGAGTCCAGGAGGTGCAGGTTGTTGTGACAGAGATGGCACCATTGCACTTCAGCCTGGGTGACAGAGTGAAACCCCATCTCAAAAAAAAATTTTACCTTCAATAAAATTAAAAAATAAAGACCACTTAAAAAAGTATGCCTCAATAAAGTTGATTTTTAAAGGGAGGAAAAAAACTATATTTATATGTTTTATATCTATAATAAATATCTCTATTATAGTGTATCTATAATTTTTAATATCCATAATATGTATATTATATTATATATGTATAATTTTACATCCTATTACAGGAAGCAAAAATTAAGGATACCTGTGATGGTTAATTTTAGATGTAAACTTGGCTAAACTAGGAGTACTAGAGAACTGGTAAAGCATTATTTCTGTGATATCTGTGAAGGTATTTCCAGAGGAGACTGACATGTGAGTTGGAAAATGGTGTAGTTCTGTCTCTCTGGAGAATCCTGATACAGATTTTGGTAACAGAAGTAGAACTGTTGCTATAGGGAGTACCAAAAAATGTGGAAGTGGCTTTGGAATTGGTTAACGGATAGAGGCTCGAAGAATTTGGAGGAGCAGGCTAGACAAAGTCTAGATTGCCATAACTGGAGCATTAAAGGTGATGCTGGTGAGGGCTCAAAGAATAGGACAGATGTGGGGAAAATCTGAAACTTCTTAGCAATGTCTTAAGTGAAAGAGTGAAAGATTATTCTCCAGCTTTAAGAAAATATTATTTTCCCTGTTGGGTTTTGGACTTACTTGGCCCTTTCCTCTTCTTATGTCTTCCTTTTGGAATAGGAATATCTATTCTCTGGCCATCTCACCACTGTATTTTGGAAATAGATAACTTGCTTGATTTACAGGCTGACAACTGGAGAGGAATTTGCCTCAGGATGAATCCTGTCTTGAGTCTCACCCACACCTGATTTAGATGACAATTGGTACTTTGGACTTATGAGTTGATGCTGGAATGAGTTAAGACTTTTGATGCTATTGGTATGGAATAAATGTATTTTGTATGTAAAAAAGACATGAATTTTGGGGACCAAGAGCAGAACGCTGTGGTTTGAATGTGTCTCCCAAAGTTCATGTTTTAGAAACTAATCCCCAATGCAACCGTGTTAAGAGGTGGGACCTTTAAGAGGTTGATTAGGTCATGAGGCTTCTGCCCTCATAAATGGATTAATGTCATTATTGTGGGACTGGGTTTCTAATAAAAAGATGACTTTGGCCCCCTTCCACCCTTTTTTTTTTTTTTGCATGCACTTTTACCCATCTGCCTTCTCATGGATGACACAAGAAGTTCCTCACAAGATGCCAGCACCTTGATATTGGACTTCCCTGCCTCCAGAACTGTGAGAAATACATCCATTTGCTTTATAAATTACCAAGTTTGTGATATTCTGTTATAACAACACAAAATGGACTAAGACAATGGCCCTAATCTCTCCACCCAGTATGGGTTTCTAAGAGAGCTTCACAGAATGTATGTTTTCCAAGAAATATAGCATAAAGTTGAAAAACCACTGCTTTACTTTAATGCTATGATAACCTTTTAAGTAGAAAAATCTTAAAGCATGTTGACTTTAATTAGTCGTATATGCTAATTTTGTGAAAATGAATCTGAGGATAGATTTTGGTTGTGGACTAGACAGAAGAACATAAGGCTACTGGGTTTGATGGCATGGTTGGGGATAGGACCAAGGGGGACTCCACTAAAGTGTAGAAAGACCCCAAATAGAGAGACTACCCATTGACTTTCTATTTCCTTCTCCACTCACTTTGGCCTTTCATTTTTGACCACCGAATTAGAAGATCTATTTTAGCCCAGGTAAGAACATTACATTAAATAATGGCTGCAGTGTTTTCAAGTCTGAAACAGATCATGAAAGTTTTATTTTTAGACATTGGATTAGGTTCATATTTCACAAGAAAAAGATTTGCAGTTTAATATGAATAGCTTACAGTACCTGGAATATGCATGCATTGTGTTTGGCTTTGGGAGAATACGAAGATAAGTAAGACATATACCTGTCCTAAGAAGCTTATAGCATATTATGATAAATAAGAAAAATATACCAATAACTATAGTAAAAGAGAGTATATTTGTGCTAATTCTTGAGGGTAGGATCTGTATCAATCATGCTATGTTTTTAATACCTATCACCAAGCCTCACACAGATTAGGTATGAAACCTGTCTGTTCATTGTTAAAGAGAAAGTGCTTTGAAAGATGTCATAAAACTACCTTGTTCAACTTGGTAGCTACTGGCCACAAGTGGCTATTTAAATTAATTTAAATTTAATAAAATTAACATTTTACTTTTTTATTCACTGGCCACATTCAAGTACTTAATAGCCACATGTGGCTAGTGTTGCTCTATTGAACAATGTAGATGATTATAAAACATCAAAGAAAGTTCTATGGCACAGAATTGACAGAGAAGATCAAAAGGAGGAAGGTACCAAAGTTACCCATTCGGCATGACAGGAAAGGCAGAAAATGGCATTTGAGCTGAGCTTTGATGAACGGGGATGATTTTTAACAAGAAAAATAAAAGAACAATATTCTAGAGAAAGCAAACAGTAGGGAGAAAGGAGAGCTAAGGAGAACAGGTGTCAAAGTTATCCCACATGGCTCGATCTTGTAGAGGACAGAAGTGAGAGAGAAGATAAAGTAGTGGGTTTCGGTCTGTTAGTCCTAACCTTATTCTATTTGTCTTTTTTCTTTTTTTGCTCCACAGCCAAGGCCACAGGTATCAGGCCTGTTTTAAAACTAAAGATGCTTAAATTACCTCTAGACTAACCCTGGTGCTGATTCCATTAGGAATACACATCAACATCCTTCTTCTTAATCTAAGCCTTAGGTCATACTTCAGTTCTTCTACCTAGACATCTACTTTAAATCTAGTCCCCAGCTATGTCCAGTGTATCTGGGTGGATGGCCCCTTTGGGCATTGCTCTTAGTCCTTTCCCAGTTCTCTTCCAGCAACTGGAAGATTGTGAACTCTTGACAATCTTTATGTCCTCACATTCCATAAAAGCCCTGTCCCCACATCCTAAACAAGCAGATCTTCCTAGTGCCAAATGTTTGTGCAGACATCCAGGTGTAATTCACCCACATGCTAAAATATCCTGATATTTCATTTTGCTCACTCCTATGTAGAGACTGCTTTCACCCTTAGGAACTGCCTTTTCTATGAGCATCTACATCTGGATTTGTTCTCCCAGTGCCCACCCTATTCAGATGGCAGATTCAGTTCGGTTCTGTGTCCCCACGCATATCTCATGTTGAATTTTAATCCCCACTGTTGGAGAAGGGACCTGGTGGCAGGTGACTGGATCATGCATGCTGTCCTTGTGATAGCGAGGGAGTTCTCACAAGATCTGATGGTTTAAAAATGGCAGTTTCCCCTGCACGTTCTCTCTCTCCTGCTGTCAGGTAAGAAAGACATGCCTTGCTTCCCCTTCACCTTCTGCCATGATTGTAAGTTTCCTGAGGCCTCCCAGTTATGTGGAACTGTAAGTCTGTGGTAGGCCAGGTTTCTGTAACAGTTGAACAGAGAGGCCTCCGTAACAACTGTTCCAGCACTGACTGAGTGGTTATGTTAAATATTAAAAGCTGATAGAGCAGTGCCCTTACACAAAGGCTGGAATGTAACAAAAGCCCACCAAGAGTTTTGAACAGGCCTTTCCTAGGCCTTGAAGCACAACAAGATAATGAAGGAATTTTTAACAGGACCTGTTTAGGATTAAACAAGTTTTACTGGGGGTCTGAAGAAACTCCTCAGGTCTCCGCAAACGACTGGGGATCTGAAAGAACTCTCCAAACCTCCGTGATTTAGCAGGAGACAAGATAAGAGTAATCATCCCAGGACCTGGACCATTTAGATTTAGTAAATTCACTGAGGCCCCAGAGGAACATCTTCAGGACTCAGATCTTAGTTATAAATTAAAGGAAGTTAATCATTTATGTCTTTAGATGAATGCATTTGCACGTAGACATGTAGCTTAGAAGATATATAAGCTCTGGAAAACAGTAATTTTGAGTTGGTCTGGCAGTAATTTCCAGGTCTTCTCCCTGTTACTGGTTACAGAAATAAACTCCCCTTTCTCCCAGTTCATCTGCATCTGGTTATTGGGCCGCAAGAATAAGCAGCCTGACCCTTGGTTTGGTCCAGGAACAAAGTCAAGTAAACCTCCTTTCTTTATAAATTACCCAGTCTCAGCTAGTATCTTTATAGCAGTGTGAAAATGGACTAATACACAGCTCCTTCCTGATAACCCCAGCATGCTAAAATAAAGCCCACACCTGTCCGAATTTGAAATCCATGACACAGGCCCTTAGTGGAGATCCTTATATGCCAAAGCCAAAGTGTTACTTAATTTAGTAAGGAAAGTCACAAGAAACTTTGAAACAAGCAGTCCCACACAATCAGGGTTACAGATTAAACTGATACTGTGTGTGGAATGGACTGGAGAGTTTTATTGGGGTAGAAGATAACCCTAACTTGTTTACACTTTTCACATGCATTCCATTCTATCTTCATAATCAGCTTGGTTGGTCATATTTTCCACAATCTTCTGAAGTTCTAGAGTCAAAACTTGGATGGTGTATTCCTAACAGGATCTATCCAGTAACAACCATTTTAGACCATGAAGCATTATATCACCCTTACCTGAGTCTCACTATTGTAAGAAATTTGGCACATTCTTCTTTTTTTTTTTTTTTCATTTTATAATGCTCTTTATTTGATTAAAGAATTTGCCTTCTTTGTATACACTGGAATGTTATATTCCCTATGTATTTTACAGGGTTACAAAATGTCTCTCATTTTAAATATCACCCCAAAGTAATCTCAGAAAAAAAATTTGAAATTAAACTTGACTTTTAAAAAATCATATGGACGAGCAACTTTCAAACAAAACTGGATTAGTAGGATTTCTTGCCTACTTAGCTACATGACAGACTTCTTGTCCCAGGCCCCATTCTTAGAAAAACCTCATGTGGAAACCAAGCTAGAGATAAGAATTCTTCCCTGATGCAGTTAGGGGAAAGGGAAAGGCTGGAAACGTCTTTGGCAAGCAATTCCATACCCAGCTATTTATGAGTGAGTGCTCTGCTTCAAGTATAGTACACTCTTTGCAGGGAAGGCCAGATGTTGTTCAGAGTGGGAGTGGTACTTTTCAACAGCTAAAAGTGCAGAAGTCATCTAGTCGTCGGCCTCTTCCCACTGCCATTGCCTGCAGCCTTGCAGTAACTTTTCACCTATGTATGGACTGCAATACTGAGTTAAAAGCCAAGGCTGAGCTGGCTGATGCTATAGTCTCTAATGAAAAGGTAATAGATGAGATGGAACTGAGAAAACTCCAGTACATGATGACACTCAAAAGTCTTAGGGGGAAGAGAAAGAAGGATTTCAGAGATGTAGACAGATAGACTGGTGGAAAATGTTGGGATGACTGAAAGGAAATGGGGTATACATGAGTAATCTGTACATACCAATATAATCAGTTGCCTCCTGAAATCCAAAAATCGAATGGTGAAATGGAGCCTCCTTGATAGTTTAGGGCCAACAGGATTGGCACAAAGATTCAATGAACCCACAGCCTTCAAAATCACAACCTCATTTCTGTTAGGAGAGGACTGATGACAGAGAGAGCAGACTGGAAGAGGGAGGTGGTGAAACTGAGGAAGGTGAATGGATTAGAAAGACTGAGGGTATTATATTTTAGCTTGAGTGCCTAAAATATGGAGAACTGAAAATTTGGGTAGCAACAGCAGCAGACATGATTACATGTGGATGTGAAATCCCTAACTGGACAGACATAACCATTGTTTTAGACATCTTGAAGAGGGATTGTGCCATTTGAAAAGTGCTTCTCAGCTACCTTTAATATTGACACAAGTGGGATTCATGGTACTGTTCTAAACTGGAAGGACAGACCTTGAAAGGAAAACAACTTGGCAAAGAGATGAAGGAATGAATGGATAGGGGAAAGGGACAGAAGACATCCGTATCTTTTAACTCCTAGGCCCCATACCTCTCAAACAGCTCACCCGAATACTCCAAAAATCAAGAATGGGTTAGATATACTTGTTCCAGAAGTGCCAGATAAATACAATGCCTGTAAACAGATGACCCCAGTGGCACATTATTCTCTACAGCCAATCTGCCCTCACCGTCCTGATTTGCTTGGAACTGTTGTTGTAGCTTTCCAACACTGTAGGAACGTTCTTAGTGCCAGGCAAACTGGAATAACTGGTCACCCTACTCTGGGCAAACCAAAATGGTTGGTCACCTTACATCTGAAGGACCTAGAAGCTAATAAATAGCCAGGACTTTCGTGTATGGTTGGGAGTTCACATGCTTTACAATTGCTCAGTAAAATGATGGCAGCTACTTGTGTGACCAATGGCCAGAATTAGGATAAAATATATAGCCATCAACACAAGCCCAGCGCGGCAGGGCTCACCCTCTCACCTAGGCCTCATTAGCGCCACACCAGGTTATTCACCTGGGCTTCTTAACACTTTCACCTGAACCTGAAAATGATGCATCTGTAATTTACTGAGTGAGAATAAGGGAGTCACATTTTTTAAAATACCAGTCCTATACTCAAAAATAATTTTTAAACTATATTTTTACAGTAGGGGAAACTGCACAATAAAATATTTTGAAATCAGCCAGGTACAGTGGCTCATGCCTGTAATCCCAGCAGTTTAGGAAGCCAAGGCAGGAAGACTGCTTGAGCCCAGGAGTTTGAAACCAGCCTGGGCAACACAGTAAGATCCTGTCTCTATTTAAAAAATAAATAGGCCAGGCGTGGTGACTCGTGCCTGTAATCCAAGCACTTTGGAGGCCAAGGCGGGTAGATCACCTGAGGTCGGGAGTTCAAGACCAGCCTGACCAACATGGTGAAACCCCATCTTTTTAAAAAAAAAAAAAAAACAGGCAGGGTGTAGTGGCTCGCCCCTGTAATCCAAAATTTGGGGAGGCCGAGACAGGTGTATCACCTGAGGTCAGGAGTTCGAGACCAGCCTGGCCAACATGGTGAAACCTCATCTCTTCTAAAAACACAAAAAATTAGCCAGGCCTGGTGGCAAGTGCTTGTAATCCCAGCTACTTAGGAGAGACTGAGGCAGGAGAATGGCTCAAACCTGGGAGGTGGAGGTTGCAGTGAGCCGAGATCTAGCCATTGTACTCCAGCCTGGGCAACAAGAGTGAACTCCATCACAAAAAAATTAAAAATCAAAAACTTCTTAAAATCTACTTTCCCATCTCACTGTCTATATATATCTTGCATTCCAAAAATGTTCCTTCTAATATCTCTTCTTTGGCTCTGCCAACCCAACCCATGTAAGCTACTTTTTGCTACCACTCCCAACATACTGCCCGCAACATACTCATATACATTACTGATTACATCACAAATTATCCAGCATTAAGATATGACTGCAGTAAATTTTATCAACATTTAAAAATGCAGTATCAGAATACAAGACAATACTTATTTATATTTTAATTTATGCTTATATTTGGTGACCAGATGACACAAGCTTTAAAGATTAAAAATAAAACAAAACACTTACCTTCCAGAAAAGTCTTTTCAGAATGAAGTTTTTCTGGGCTGCTACTTTAAGTTCCATAATTAAAGAAAGTATCCTCCTCAAAGATTTGTCTTTAAGAAAAAGCTCAGATTTAAGTTGGCTGAAGTGCTTAATTTTCTCCTCAGTCCTACAGAAACACAAGAAAGTTTTCCATGTAAAAAATGTTCTCCTTTGTCCAATCAATGAGTTGTTCTTATTAATCCAAAAACTAAGCATTCTGAAAAAAATGGTCTGTTTTCTAGTGGAGATGCTGGAGGGAAACTGATCATTATGAATTCAATAATAGCAAGCAGAGAGGCGAGGAACATGATGATCATGAGTATGAAGACTAAGGTCAGAATCCTAGACCTGCCGCTGCTCAGTTAGGTCATTATCATGAGCAAGTTACATAGCTTCTCTGTGCCTCCATTTCCTCATGTGTAAAATGGAATAATGATAGTACCTACCCAAATATGCTGGGTTTTTTTTTTTTTTTTTTTCCGAGACGGTGTCTCAGTCTGTCACCCAGGCTGGAGTGCAGCGAGGTGATCTTGGCTCACCACAACCTCCACCTCCTGAGTTCAAGTGATTCTCCTGCCGCAGCCACCTATGTACATAGCTGGGATTACGGGCGTGCACCACCACGCCTGGGTAATTATATGTATTTTTAGTAGAGATGAGGTTTCACTCTGTTGGCTAGGCTGATCGAACTCCTGAACTCAGGTGATCCACTCACCTTGGCCTCCCAAAGTGCTGCGATTACAGGTGTGAGCCACCGCACCTGGCCAAATGTGCTGTTTTGATACTTTAGTTAATGCATGTCCTTCAGACACACTAAGTATTTGATAAATGGTCTCATAAAACAGGAATAAGTTTGAGATCCTGCTTTCCTATCCACATCTAATTACCATCGTATTTCATTAAAAAAAAAACTATAAAATCCTTTTACTCTCTGAGAACTCCAACAACAGAAATGTAGTTTTTACAAAAGAGCTTAGAAAAGCAAAAGCTCAGATAAGATACAATATCAGCAGAATTATTTTGAATTGATTTTCCTGTTTTTTCATTCATAGTCAGCAATTTGCTAAGATCCACAATAAAAATAAACTGTTTTTAATCCTTTGCCAACTAGGATAATAGACAGTAATGCCAAACTAATTTCTTTATGGCCAAAAAAGTTTTCACAGAAAACAGCACACTAATCTCTTCAGACTAAAAATCAATTCATACATAAATTGAGGTCTCATATACATCATAAATTCAAGTTAGAGTACACATTCTATATTACTGCAGATAAGTTATGAATAATAACATTTTCTTTGAGGATTCAGAAAATATTTGCTTATACATAGATAACAAACTTCATTTGACTAATTTAAATAAGAAGTCGAATGCCAGAAGTCTCCATTATTCAGCTTAGGAATAAGAGGAAAATCTATACAAATGTTAACAGATACTCTATTTTCATCACGTAGAAAACATAAATTCGGCCGAGCGCAGTGGCTCACGTCTGTAATCTCAGCACTTTGGGAGGCCGAGGCGGGCAGATCACGAGGTCAGGAGTTCGAGACCAGGCTGACCAACATGGTGAAACCCTGACTCTGCTAAAAATACAAAAATTAGCCGGGCATGGTAGCACAAGCCTGTAATCCTAGCTACTCAGGAGGCTGAGGCAGGAGAATTGCTGGAACCTGGGAGGTGGAGGTTGCAGTAAGCTGAGATGGTGCCATTGCACTCCAGCCTGGGCAACAAAACAAGACTCCATCTCAAAAAAATGAAAAGAAAGAAAGAGAAGGAAGGAAGGAACGAAAGAAAAGAGGGAATGAAAAGGAAGGAAGAGAAAGAAAGAAAAGGAAGGAGAGAGAGAAAAAAAAGAGAAAGAAAGAAAGAAAAAAGAAAAAGAAAACATAAATTCAGCAAAATAATGTTGCCGGAGGGTTTTGGGTTTGCTTGTTTGTTTGTTTTGAGACAGTCTCACTCTGTCACCCAGGCTGGTTTCAAGTGATTCTCATGCCTCCTGAATAGCTGGGACTACAAGTGCATACACACCCTGCCCAGCTAATTTTTGTCCTTTTAGTAGCAATAAGGTTTTGCCATGTTGGCCAGGCTGGTCTCAAACACCTGCCCACCTTGGCCTCTGAAAGTGCTGGGATTACAGGCATGAGCCACTTCACCCAGCCGCAGGAAGGATTCTTAATCTAATAAGCTCTATTTTTCCTGTATTTTTTCATCTTTCCAGACATTTACTATAAATAATACCTCAAATTTGCAAATTGCTGGAAAGGCTCTTCCTGTATTATCTCAGAAGTGCTGTGTAGGATGTTCACAATGGTCAAGCTGCAGAACCGTCCCATCTGTGACACAGTTTCTAAATTGAAAACCTAAAGGATATTTATTCCTTTTAAATTGAAGATGCCTTGCAGATAGAGACTATCTCTTGTGTATCACAGCATCCTTCACAGTGCATTTGAAATCACTTCATTTTAAGTATGTTGCCTTCAGGAATTAACTTGGAAGAAATATGCTTTTCCTGAGTCAAGAGAGTGCTAGAACTCATCCTTCTTGCCTTCAGGAATAAATTTCAAGCCACACATACACAAAATTTGAGTCTGTTTTCTCATACAATTAGTTTTAAAACCACTATAAGTAAAACACTAAAATGAAAACTGATACTTTTTTTAAAGTAAACATATGAAAACCTGTAGAAATTTTAAGTTATCCATAGAACCTTTTTAAAAAGACACTTTGGGAGGCCCAAGTGGGCAGATCATCTGAGGTTGGGAATTTGAGACCAGTCTGACCAACATGGAGAAACCCTGTCTTTACTAAAAATATAAAAAATTAGCTGGATATGGTGGTGCATGCATGTAATCCTAGTCTCGAAGTCCTGACCTTAGGTGATTCACCCACCTCGGCCTCTCAAAGTGCTAGGAGTATAGGTGAGAACTACTGCACCCGGCCTCATTTCTTATTTTTTTTCTGATACTCAAGTTGTCCCATCTTTGACTACTGGGAGCTCCTTCATGTGGGTTCCTGTGCCCTTTACTTAGGGCCCTGTCCTTTCTTTCTGGAACAAACTGTTTCAGACTTATTTTGTGTATGTCCTGCCCGAGACCTAGAATGTCCTCTAAGGAACGTTGGTTCCTTTTAGTGGGGAATGAACAAGCATCTTTTAAAATTAACTTACTCTCAGCTCATTTACATGATTCTCCAATATACCTCACTATCAGAAATGTCACAAAATTTGCCCATGACCTACATAATATCAAAATTGCTAACACTGTCAATTCACTGAGTGCTTACTACATGCAAAGCACTGTTTTCAGTAAGAAAAAGACCAAGAGTAACAAGATATAGTCTTTCCCTTCCAGGGGCTCACAATCTAATGAAAGAGATTCACATCACAAGTAACTACTACAACATACAGCCCACCTGTGATCAGAACATAGCAGAACTCTGAAGTCTGGATAAAACGCAAACTCCTTAGCCTTGCATATAGGTCCTTTTACGATCCGTTCTTAGTCTCTATCTTATTTATCCATTCTTTCTAGGGTCCCTGCCTTTACGGAACATAATGCATAATAGGGCATCAGATAATGAACAAGCAATCATAATACAGACTGGTAAGTGTTACAGGATGTGTGAGCAGGCCGGGTGTGGTGGCTCACCCCTGCAATCTCAGCACTTTGGGAGGCTGAGGCTAGAGGATCATGAGGTCAGGAGTTTGAGACCAGCCTGGCCAACATGGTGAAACCCCGTCTCTACTAAATATATAAAAATTTGCTGGGCATGGTGGCAGACACCTGTAATCCCAGCTATTTGGGAGGCTGAGGCAGGAGAATTACTTGAACCTGGGAGGCAGAGGTTACAGTGAACCAAGATCACACCACTGCACTCCAGCCTGAGCAACAGAGCAAGACTCCATCTAAAAAATAAAAATAAAAAAATATGAGCATAGGACATTATGGAGGAGTCCCTCCTAACTTATTTCTGGAGTATCAAGAAAGATTTTCAGAGAAAATGATAAATAAGCTGAGACTTGATGAGTTGGAAGTTATTCAGGAAGAGGAAGAAGAGTAGAGTAGTGTTACAGAACAGGGGCCATTATGGTAGGCCCCAGAGGCAAGAGAACAGGGAACTTGCTGAGAATTGTGAGAAGTTCATTTGGAGCAGGAGCTTAGGGAAGGAGCGAGGATGAATGCATCAGTTGAGGACAGAAAGACAAAAAGAGATGTCATACATATTTTTGTACACTGTTTAGCCTTTCACCTAAGGACAATGGGAAGCCATTCAAAGGCTTCCTGGGAGGAGTTACATGATCAGATTTGTGCTTCAGAAAGATTCCTAGGCTGTAGTGGAGAATGGGGCTGGAGAGAAGCAAGAGTGAAGGCAGAGAGATCAGCTAGGAAAACACTGTAGGAGCCCAGAACTGAGATAACCGGGCCTGGGCAAGTGGCCATGGAAAGAAGTGGATGTTACCCAGCGATACTAAAGGCACAATAAATAAGGCATGCTGTGACTGACTGGATGCAGGAAACGATGAAGGGGAGAGAGGAGGCAAGAGTGACAACTAGGACTCTTGCTTAGGTGATCTGGGGATAATGACACCAGTCCCTGTGTTAGGAAACACAGAAGGAAAGTCAGGTTCCAGAGGGAAGATGCTGAGTTCTCTTCTGAATATGTTGACTTTAAGGTTCCTGTGAGACATACAAAAGATGTCCAGTGGATACTTGTGTTTGTGGACTTAACTGTCAGGGCAGGCAGATGAGGTAGAGGTATAATTGTGATAGCCACACATACAACACAGTTAGGAGAGGCAAAGAGGGCCCCGCACGGTGACTCACACCTGTAATCCCAGCATTTTGGGAGGCCGAGTAGGGCGGCTCGCCTGAGATCAGACCAATCTAACCCACCTGGCTAAAGTGGCAAAACTCCTGTCTCTACTAAAAAATACAAAAATTATCTGGGTATGGTGGTGGGTGCTTGGAGTCCTAGCTACTGAGGAGGCTGAGGCAGGAGAATCTCTTGAGCCAAGGAGGTTGAGGTTGCAGTGAGCCGAGATTGTGCCACTGCACTCCAGCCTGGGTGACAGAGCATGACTCAGTCTCGAAAAAAAAAGAGAGGCAAAGAGGAAAGAAAAATCCCCCATACAACTCTATCATGTATCATCACGTCTTACCTATATAGCTTTTGACTTCCAATAACAGGACTGAACTCACTAACGTAGAGGGGATCTTGTAAAAGGGTAGCTTTCTGAAAGAGGAAAAAGTGGAAATTGTTAGAATTTTTATTTACTGATAATCAATTCCCCCTATCTTTAGTCAATATTATATATCTATTCTTTAATCCCCCCTATAGTACATGATTTGTTTATAAAACTCATTCTGGCCAGGCACGGTGGTTCACGCCTATAATCCCAGCACTTTGGAAGGCTGAGGCAGGTGCACTATGAGGTCAAGCGATCGAGACATGGTGAAACCCCATCTCTACTAAAAATACAAAAATTAGCTGGGCATGGTGATGCGCGCCTGTAATCTCAGCGACTCGGAAGGTTGAGGTAGGAGAATTGCTTGAACCCAGGAGGCGGAAGTTGCGGTGAGCCGAGATCGCGCCATTGCACTCCAGCCTGGGTAACAAGAGCGAAACTCCATCTCAAAAAAAAACTCATTCTAGGGCTTAATACTACCACAGGAAAGTTTTAAATATAACACTTGCTCATTATAAAATGAAATTATTTATCAAAATCACACAGTTTAGAAATGCATAAAGTAAAAGATAAAAGTTCTCTGTTTTTCCCTACCCTTTCCATCCCACTATTCAAAGTGTCTGATCATGGAGCCAGGTGCCGTAGCTTGCACCTGTAATCTCAGTTACTTCAGAGGCTGAGGCAGGTGGATCACATGAGTCCAGGGGTTGGAGGCTGCAGTGAGCTATGATTGTGCCACTACACTCCAGCCTGGGCAGCAGAGCAAGCCTTTGTGTCTAACATTTTAAAAATTATCTATTGCCCAGGGGCAGTGGCTCATGCCTGTGATCCCAACACTTTGGGAAGCCAAAGCAGGTGGATAATGAGGATAGTGAAATGGTGTCTACTAAAAATATATAAATTAGCCACCTGTAATCTCAGTTGCTTGGGAGGCTGAAGCAGAAAAATTGCATGAGCCTGGGATGTAGAGGTTGCAGTGAGCCGAGATTGCACCACTGCACTACAGCCTGGGTGACAGAGCGAGACTCCGTCTCAAAAAAAAAAAATCTATTATCAGTTTGGTTTAAGTCCTTCCAGGCATATAAAGACACATGAATTATAAACACATATATTTATAGTATTTATATATTTTTATAATATATATTTAATCCTAGAGAAAGTATATCACATACATTAATCTAGAACTTGATTTGTTTTCACTTAATAGAGAGTAGATCGTTTCTCATGTCTGTATATATAGATTTACCTGATTTACTTCAATTTTTTTTTCTTTTTTGAGATGGAGTTTCACTCTTGTTGCCCAGGCTGTAGTGCAATGGCATGACCTGGGCTCACCACAACCTTTGCCTCCTGAGTTCAAGCAATTCTCTTTTCTCAGCCTCCGAGTAGCTGGGATTACAGGTGCGTGCCACCACGCTCAGCTAATTTTTGCATTTTTAGTAGAGACGAGGTTTCACCATGTTGGCCAGGCTGTCTCAATCTCTTGACCTTGTGATCCTCCTGCCTCAGCCTCCCAAAATGCTGGGATTACAGGCATGAGCCACCACACCCAGCCTCAATTTTTTTTTTTTAAGTGACAGAGTCTAACTCTGTCACCCAGGTTGGAGTACAGTGGCATGATCATACCTCACTGTAGCTTCAAACTCCTGGGCTCAAGCAGTCCTCCTGCCCCAGCTTCCTGAATAACTAGGATTACAGACATGTTCTACCATGCCTGGCCAATTTTTTACTTTTTATTTTTTAGTAGAAATGGGATCTTGCTATGTTGACCGGATGGTCTTGAATTCCTGGCCTCAAGCGATCCCCCTTCTAGAGCCTCCCAAAGTGCTAAGATTTCAGGCATGAGCCACTGCATCCAGCCAATATCAGTCGTTTTAATGATTTATTATTCCATAGCATAGATATACAACACTTTTGTTAACTCTTTCCTTATTAATGGAGTTATTTTTTGTTAAATCTTTAGTGTTGCCATTGCTCATTTATTCTCAAAATAGTCATATAGCGTTCAGCAATTCCTCAAAATAATCTTTTATTTATGCTGAGGCTTAACAAGCCAGGTCAGAAGGAATTTCTGAAATGTTGCTAATTGGACAGACTTAACCCTGTCTTATTCTCTTTTTTTTTTTTTTTGAGTCAGAGTTTCACTCTTGTCATCCAGGCTGGAGTGCAATGGCGTGATGATCTCAGCTAACTGCAACCTCCACCTCCCAGGTTCAAGCAATTCTCCTGCCTCAGCTTCCTGAGTAACTGGGATTACAGGTGCCCACCACCATGCCCAGCTAATTTTTGTATTTTTAATAGAGATGGGGTTTCACCATGTCAGCCAGGCTGGCCTCAAACTCCTGACCTCAGGTGATTCACCTGCTTCGAGCCACCAACCTGTCGTATTCTTAATATGAGAGTGGTGTAGTGGGTGGATGGTGGCAGGGGAGATATGTGCTTTCTCTTACTACTTTTGTCATTGTTCTATGTTGTTGTTTTTTTTTTTAAGGCAGCCTTTCTTCCCTTTGCAAATATTTACGCTTTCCTTAAATCCAGAATTTTAATTTGGGGCATCCCATATTTAGCTTTGTAGCAGTTATCGTCACAATACGTTCAAGGCAAAGAATTAACACATTTCATCTTTACCGAATTTAAGGTGCTCAGCAACCCAGATGTAATTATTTTTGGTGAAAGTTACAGGTAAAACAGATTACTGAAGGAGGCTCAATTCTTTGGAAACCCTTAAAATCAGGATGAGTGCTGATAATTTCTAAATAGATGGTTTGGGTTAATTCTATCTAAAAGTACAGAGAAAGTTAAAATGTCTAGTTTGGTCAGGCACAGTGGCTCATGCCTGTAATCATAGCACTTTGGGAGGCCAAGGTGGGCAGATCACCTGAGGTCAGGAGTTCAAGACCAGCCTGGCCAACATGGCAAAATGCTGTTGCTACCAAAAATTAGCCAGGAGTGGTGGTGCATGCTTGTAATCCTAGCTACACGGGAGGCTGAGGCAGGAAAATCACTTGAACCCAGGAAGCAGAAGTTGCAGTGAGCCGAGATCATGCCATTGCATTTCAGCCTAGACTACAGAGCAAGACATTGTCTCAAAAAAAAAAAAAATGTCTAATTCATTTTCTCAGAAACATTTCTCTACTTTAGCATGAAAGAACATACCAGATTTCAAGGCACAAAAGATCAATTACCCAAAATAATTCTCTCTGACTTAGGAGTAAATTTTTTCTCAACTCCCTAAAATTTGTCAATACATCACAATACTAACCAAAGGTGACTAAGCTGGTAAAAAAATTTAACAATGTCTCTGCAAAGATGGAATTAAATTTAAAAAAATACAATAATGTCACCAAATAAAGTGGGTGGATGGTTTTAAAAGTGTTTATAAACTGGGCGCGGTGGCTCATGCCTGTAATCCCAACATTTTGGAAGGCTGAGGTGGGCAGATCACTTGAAGTCAGGAGTTCGAGACGAGCCTAACCAATATGGTGAAACCCTGTCTCTACTAAAAATACAAATATTAGCTGGGCATGGTGGCGGTGCCTGTAATCCCAGCTTCTCGAGAGTCTGAGGCAGGAGAATTACTTGAACCCGGGAGGCAGAGGTTCCAGAGAGCCAAGATCGTAGCACTGCACTCCAGCCTGGGTAACAAAAGCAAAACTCCATCTAAAAAATAAAAGCATTTATACTGAACTAGTAGCTTGTTAGTAGAATGAATTCTAACTTGATTCCTCACTTACATGTGAAATATTTGCTTATTCATTTTCCATCTTTCAAGGAAGGGATAGAACATTATTGTAATTTTTTTTTTTACTTCTTATTTTACTTTTTAAAAATTTTATTATACATATATTTTTAAAGACAAGTCTCACTCTGTCACCCAGGCTGGAGTACAAGTGGCACAGTCTTGGCTCACTGCAGCTTCCACCTCTCAGGCTCAAGTAATCCTCCTGTCTCAGACTCCCAAGTACACACACACCACAAGCCTGGCTAATTTTTTGTAGAGATGGGATCTCACCGTGTTGTCCAGGCTGGTCTCGAACTCGTGAGCTCAGGCGATCTACCCGCTTCAGCCTCCCAAAGTGCTGGGATTACAGGCATGAGCCACCACACTTGGCCTTAGTTTTTATTTTAAAGATGAGGTATTGCTTACTTCCCAGGCTGGAGTGCAGCAGTGTGCAGCAGAGTTTCCAATTCCTGGGCTCAAATGTTCCTCCCATTTCAGCTTCTTGAGTAACTAGTACTATAGGTGCATGCCACCATACCTGGCTAAGAGAACTTAATTTTCAATGATAGTATCTACCAACTGATAGTCTTCCTCTACCCACTTTTTTTTAATGGCCATAGGGGAAAAAAAATCAGACTACCTGGATTCAGCTCTACACTAGCTATGTGACATTGCAAATTTTATTTAATTTCTCGGTGTCTCAATTTCCTCATCTATAAAATGGGAATAACAGTCCTATCTCATAGGATTGTTGTACAAATTAAATAAGTTAATATCCATGAAGCATCAGGCTCTGTTCTATTGTTATTATCTAGTAGGAAAATAGCAATAGATATTAGTTATTGTTATTGCGTTTTTTATTGCAAAGACTATTTATAGCTTAGCAGGTAATGAGTTGGCCAGTCTGAGTGCTCTAACCATGCCTCTGCTGCAGAATTAAAAAGCAGTGCTAAGACCTGCAGCTGGGCAATTCCGGGATACAAACGGTTATTCTGAAGTCTTTATATAGATTTTTTTAAGTAAATTAAGTTTTGGCTTTTCTACTAGAATATAGGAGATTTTTTCTTAATAGACCAGAGTTTTTCTCTATTTTTAATTTGTTTACATTTTTAATTTGAAGAAAGTGTTTAAAAATTTAGAAAGAAATTTTAAATATTTGAAATCTTCCAAATGGTGGTGTGAGAAAAAAATTAATAGTTGTCTTGCAATTTTCATAATTTTTAGCCATTTATAAAACCCTGGCTTCCTAGTTTCTTCTAATTGATATAGACCTTTATAATAATTATTATTATTACATTGAAAGATCACTAATAAAAATTATACTACTGAAGATAAAGGGATTGTATAACTCTTTTAATAATTACTTGTTTTTTAAACCATCTAATAAAACTGTCTAATAAAAAGGTCCTTAAAGGGGAGTTCTGACTCTGCCCCTAAAGTTATATAATCTTGAGTAAATCACTCAAAAATTTTGTGCTTCAGTTTCCTCATTTATAAAATCAGGACTTAGAATAGTGATCTCTGGATAAATTTATCTGATCCTGTAACAAGGTCTCCCCCATCAACCCACTTTCAATAGCACAACCAAGCAATACAGAAAAAACTGACAACATTGACACTTACCTGAGGTCTCTGTCACCCCAGCAACTGCAAAAGAACATCTGCTCACACATATTCCAAGATAAGACCTGTCTCCCTCCTTCTTCATGACTTCCATGACTTACCTTACTTACTTGCCCCTACAAAACCCCAGAGTTCTTTTGTTTGTTTTTGTTTTGTTTTGTTTTGTTTTTGTTGAAGGGACAGAGTCTCCCTCTGTCGCTCTGGAGTGCAGTGGCACCATCTCAACTAACTGCAACCTCCGCCTTTAGAATTCAAGCGATTCTTGTCCCTCAGCCTCCCAAATTATTGTAATCCCAAAGCTGGGATTACAGGCGTGTGCCACCACACCCGGCTAATTTCTGTATTTGTTAGTAGAGACAAGGTTTCACCATCTTGGCCAGGCTGATCTCGAACTTCTGATCTCAAGTGATCCTCCCACCTAGGCCTCCCAAAGTGCTGGGATCACAGGCATGAGCCACCGTGCCTGGCCACAAACTGCTCATTAATGAGCATTTTTTCCTATTGCAATCACCTAAATAAAATAATCTCCTTAATTGTCCAGTACATTTTGTTTTTCACAATATTATTAAATTCCAAGGCTAAATTTCCAAAATGGGAGGTAAAGGAGGGAGGGCTGGTTTGCTCTAAAAAATAAAAAAATAAAAATTCAGATCAAGGTTAACTTAGGAGGACACTTACTATAATATAATTGTTCCACGAACTTTTTAAGTGCAGAAATATTGATGAGGTTATGGAAATAACATACAAATGAAGTTCTGACTCCTTTTTTTCTAGGTTTGAGTTGCTCTGTGAAGGGGAATCTAGGAGGGAATTTCCTAAGTAAAACTCATTTCCGTTCCCATTGCACTTGAAAGGAATTTCACTTATGGAGTCGTTGTGATCTGGAAGTCCCTGGGGTTCCTTTGTGTTTGTTATGCACGATGGCTCGCTGACAGCCTTGCCAGTAGCTGCTGCAGACTGAGAGCTCCTCCTGGAGGGGGAAGGTAGGGGTCGAAAGGCACCTTGGCCATGAAAGGACAGCTTTTTGAGGTCTGAATGAGGATAGAGAGTCGAGTCCTTGGATGGTGTACTGCTCTCCTGGTGATCCCTGTCAGGTAGAATTTAGTGTTAAACATGATCTGCAGAATTTCACAGTAAGCAACAAAGAGAAACTGTTGGCCCAACTGCAGTAGTTTAAGACTCTGAACGCAAATGTTTTCCTAAAAAGGCATGCTTGTTAAAACAAGGAAGTCATATAACTTCGCTGGTAATAACCCATTGACTAGAGGAGATATGATACTGTAATCTTTTAGTATACTTTTCTGTTTTCAGAAATAAACTACATTTCTGAAATACATTTTATTTCATATATTGAAGCACTTTCTATGTTGAAAGGATTGTGCCTGTCCTTCATGGAGCCCTGATATTTCCACTGAAAGGACTTTTTCATTCTAGTTTTGAAACCTGATTGTCCTTTAGTTGTACATTGCTAATGGATCCTATAAAGAAAAAACTATTCAAATAGGAATATGAAGAGAGGGTTTTGTTTGTTTGTTTGAGAGAGCATCTCACTCTGTCACCCAGGCTGTAGTACAGTGGTGTTATCTCAGCTCACTGTAACCTCCACCTCCCAGGCTCAAGTGATTCTCCCACCTCAGCCTCCTGAGTAGCTGTGACTACAGGCATTGGCACTACGCCCAGCTTATTTTTGTATTTTTTTGTAGTGATGGGGTCTCACTATGTTGCCCAGGCTGGTCTAAAACTCCTGGGCTCAAGTGATCTGCCCACCTCCAGCTCCACTTCCCAAAGTGCTGGGATTACAGGCCTGGGCCACTGTGCCTGGCCTGAGGTTTTTTTTAATGGTGTTTTCTTTAATTACCCTACTGCTAATACTCTTCACATATTCCCAATAGCATCAGCACTTTTTTTCAGAATCAATGCTCTGTCCTTTACCTTCCCTATTCTCTCCAGCTCACCATGATCTTTCTTTACTTTGGTACACAAGGAAACAAGTTAGAGAAGCTAAGAAGTTGCAGAGTATGGTGAGACCTAAATTCTAATCCTGTCTCTGCCACTTAATAGTTATGTGACCTTTGTTAAACAAAGTTTATGAGAGGCCATTGTGTTCAACTAGCCTCCTGCATGAGGTCCCAGCAGAACAGACCAAAATAGAAGGGAGTCCCCTGTGCCTAGTACCACTAATCAAACTGAACTTGGAAACTGACCAGTTTTCCAGAAAAACAGATTCCATTCAACCTAAGTCAATAATGAAGTAGTGTCCTCTGTTTTAACACTATAAGAACAGTAACTTGAAACAAGCAATCCAATTTTTGTCTTGTTTCCGCTTTCTTCAGTCTTCCTCTGCTTATAAAGTCAACCTCCCTTTCTCAGCTTTTCAGACCACTTCTCCCAATTCTAGAATCACAAATAAAACTAAATCTGTGCCCATTTTGTCTTTTGACATCTTAGTGGAACTAGGACTTGATTTCCTAATTTTAAAGTAATACAATAGGCCAGACGTGGTGGCTGATGCCTGTAATCCAAGCACTTTGGAGGCCAAGGTGGGCGGATCACCTGAGGTTGCCAGTTCAAGACCAGCCTGACCAACATAGTGAAACCCCGTCTTTAAAAAAATAAAATAATAATAATACAATAATAGCACCCATCTCATAAGGTTTCTGTGAGGATACATGCAATGAGTTTGCAAAACTGGAAACAATATGTGCAAACTATTACTGTTACCCTATATTGCCTTGAGTTGATGGTTTATCTTTTTTTTTTAATTTCAATAGTTTTGGGGGGAAGTTTATCCTTTTACATTATCTTCTCTCTCCCACAAGATTAGAACCTCCAAAATAGTGGAAAGCCATTTTGTTTTGTAGAGACGGGGGGAGGGGTCTCATTATGTTGCCCAGGCTGGTCTCAAACTCCTGTACTCAAGTAATTCTTCTGCCTCAGTTTCCCAAATTGCTAGGGTCACAGACATGAGCCTCTATTCCCAGCTTGAAATCTCTCTTTTATTTTTATAAACTTAAAAAATTTTTTGTAAGGATGGGGTCTCACTATGTTGCCAGGGCTGGTCTCAAACTCCTGGGTTCAAGCAATCCCCATGTCTCAGCCTCCCAAAGTGCTGGGATTACAGGTGAGACACTGCACCCTTCCCAGCCTACAGTTTCTTAAGTGGAATGTTTAACTCATGTATTTTTTAACTTCTCTTATTTCTTGGTGAATAGAGTAAAAGCTGTAAATATAGCTTTAAAGCAGACCTCTAAAGTCTGTTTTGGCTCAGCTGCATGCACTTTGATATGTATTGTCATTAAGTTCTAAGTATCTTTTAATTTGCTTTATTATTTTCAGCAGTTTGATCATGATATGGTTGGGTGTGGAATTTTTGGAGTTTATCTTTTTTGGGATTCACGGAGTTTCTTGAACCTGTAAGTTTATGTCTTTTGCCAAAATTGGAGAATTTTCTGTCATTATTCCTCCAAATAATTTCTTTTCATTAATTTTTTTTATATTTAATTAATTAATTATTATTATTATTTAAGAGTCAGAGTCTCACTATGTTGCCTACGCTGTCTTTGAACTCCTGGGCTCAAGCAATTCTCCTGCCTAGGCCTCCCAAAGTGCTAGGATTACAGGCAGGAGCCACTGTGCCTGGCTATTTTTCTGCACTACACTTTTTCTCCTCTCCTTCTGAGACTCTGAAAATGTGAATACTAGATCTTTTTATATTGCCACATAGTACCCTGAGATTCTGTTTGTCTTTTCCTTTGATCTTTATTCTCTTTTGTTTAGACTAGACAATTTCTATTCATCTGTCTTCAAATTCAATGACTTTCCTCTGTCATCTCCATTCCAGTTATTAAGCCATTCAGTGAATTTCTAAAATTTCAATTATTGTAGTATTTCTTCATTCTAAACTTTCCATTGAGTCCCTTTTTTATGTCTTCTATTTCTCTGCTGAGACTTTCTGTCTTTCTATTTGCTTCAAAGGGGTTCATACTTATTTCTTGGAACCTAGTTATAATAGTTGCCTTAAAGTGTTTGGTTGAGTCAGGCATGGTGGCTCATGCCTGTAATCCTAACACTTTGGGAGACCAAGGTGGGAGGATCACTTGAGGTCAGGAGTTCAAGACCAACCTAGTCAACATAGTGAGGCCCCATTTCTATTTAAAAAAAAAAAAGTCTTTTGTAATTTGAACATCTGTGTCATCTTGGGATTGTTATCTGTTGTTTTGTCCTTCATAAAATGTTGAAATCTTCCTGGCTCTTCAAATGTCAAGCAATTTTTGTTGCATCTGGGACTTTTTTTTTTCTGAGACGGAGTTTTGCTCTTGTTTCCCAGACTGGAGTGCAGTGGCACGATCTCGGCTCACCACAACCTCCGCCTCCCAGGTTCAAGCTATTCAGCCTCAGCCTCCCAAGTAGCTGGAATTACAAGCATGCCCTACCATGCCTGGCTAATTTCATATTTTCAGTAGAGATAGAGGTTTCTCCATGTTGGTCAGGCTGGTCTTGAACTCCCGACCTCAGGTGATCCACCCGCCTCAGCCTCCCAAAGTGCTGAGATTACAGTCATGAGCCACTGGACCCAGCTGGGACATTTTGAATATTATGTTATGTGATTCTGGGTCTTACTTAAATTCTTTGGAGAAGATTAATTTTTTTAAAAAAATCAGACAATCGATTGTTGTATGTATTCCATTCAGGATTTTTACTTGCATTCGGTAGGAAAGGTGGAGGAAAGTGTGTTTACTCCAGCTTGATCTGAATCAAAACGTTTGGATTCATTTTATTAATATCAAAATTAAAATTATATTCAGTAAAGACACCACATAGACAAAGCTAACAGGTAGAGAGCAAAATGGGAGGTGATATTCGTAATGTCTAAAACCAACAAGCAGATTAATATATAGAATGTACAGAACAATTCTGCTGCTGACTATATAGCCAATTAAAATTTTCAAACAGGCATATTAAGGGAGGCAGGGAGAGGCAAAAAGGAAGAGGAAGATAGAAATAAAAGGATGGAGGAAACTGAGGAGAAGAAGAAGAAAGCATATTGATTCTACCTCTGCTCAATGTTTTTTTTTCCTTTTTTTTTTGAGACGGAGTTGTTACCCAGACTGGAGTGCAATGGCATGATCTCGGCTCACCGCAACCTCCGCCTTCTGGGTTCAAGCAATTCTCCTGCCTCAGCCTCCCTAGTAGCTGGGACTACAGGCGCGCACCACCATGCCCAGTTAATTTTTTGTATTTTTAGTAGAGACGGGGTTTCACCTTGTTGACCAGGATGGTCTTGATCTCTTGACTTCGTGATCCACCCGCCTTGGCCTCCCAAAGTGCTGGGATTATAGGCGTGAGCCACTACCGTGCCCAGCCTTTTTCTATTTTTATAAATATTTGTTAATTGTAATAAACTGGGAAAATTATCATATAAGAGAATATATCACTAGGCATGGTGGCTCACACCTGTAATCCTAGCACTTTGGGAGGCGGAAGTGGGCAGATCGCTTGAGCTCAGGAGTTCAAGACCAGACTGGGCAACATGGCAAAACCCTCGCTATTGTCTGGGAGCTGTGCCCCACGCCTATAATCCCAGCACTTTGGGAGGCCAAGGTGGGCGGATCGCTTGAGACCAGGAATCCCAGCTACCTGGGGGACTGTGGTGGGAGGACTGCTTGAACCCAGAAGGTTGAGGCTGCAGTGAGCGGAAATTGTGCCACTGCATTCCAGCCTGAGTGACAAAGTGAGACCCTATCTGGAAAAAGAGAGAGAGAGAGAGAGTATATCTATTTAATATTTTCAGTTTATTTTGAAAAAATCAAGAAATAAAGACTTAGAACAAGGCTGGGCGTGGTGGTTCACGCCTGTAATCCCAGCACTTTGGGAGGCCAAGGTGGGGGGATCACCTGAGGTCAGGAGTTCCAGACCACCCTGATCAACATGGAGAAACCCCATCTCTACTGAAAATACAAAATTAGCAGGGCATAGTGGCATGCACCTGTAATCCCAGCTACCTGGTGGGCTGAGGCAGGAGAATTACTTGAACCCAGGATGTGGAGGTTGTGGTGAGCCAAGGTGGTGCTATTGCACTACAGCCTGGGCAACAAGAGAAAAACTCTGTCTCAACAAAGAAAAAAAAAAAAGACTCAGAACAAATATTGGAGCCTTTGAATCTTTTCTCTTGAGTTGCTAAACATCCTGGATTCATGCATTTACATGCATAGTATATTTACATAAACACAGGACTTGGTCCTATAATAGAACTGGAGCAACCTATTGTATAACCAATTCTTAGAAAATTAAGACTAGTACCTCAAGCCATATTATTGCACAACAGCATTTTTATTTTTAAAATAATACAGTATTACTAGTGAGAGTAGAAAAAGAGGAAAGCCCTCCAGAGACTTGATCATAGATTCTGAGGATGCTGAATAGTGATTATTCTGTGATTGACTTCCTGATCATCAGCAATAACAAAAGAGCTATGTTTTATAATAATACAGACTCACTATGTGCCACACAGAGTTTAAGCACCTTATATGTACATGATTTAGCCCTTACATATCAAGCCTATCGAATGGGTACTATTATGAGCCCTTCCACCTATGAGAAGAGTCAAGCCTGGAAAGATTAAATAGCTAGCTTAAGCTAGAGTCAGGATTTGAAGTCAGCCAGTATAGCTCCAGAGCCTGCATGTTTATCTTCTAGGAGAGAGGAATAACTCCACCCCATTTTTCTGCTTTCTGCTGAGAAATGGTTCTTGTTAGAGAAAAATATAAACTTCACTTTCTTGGAGTTTTTTTTTCCTTCCATTTTGCTAATGATGTACAATTTAGTGCAGCACATTTTAATTTCATAAAAATGCCAAGTTGGTCAGCTTTAATTCTGTTTATTAAGATTGATTTTCCAGAAGAGCTCATCCTCTTCTTGCCATGTCCTATGGTTAAAAAATCTGCTTTCAAACTTTTTTTTTTTTTTGAGACAGGATCTTGCTCTGTTGCTCGGAGCAATCTTGGGTGCTTTGGGCGCTCTGGAGTTCAGTAGCGCAGTCTTGGCTCACTGCAGCCTCAACCTTCCAGGCTCAAGTGATTCTCTCAGCTCAGTCTCCCAAGTAGCTGGGACCACAGGCACGCACCACCACACCCGGCTAATTTTTGTATTTTGTTGTAGAAACCAGGTTTCGCCATGTTGCCCACGCTGATGTTGATCTCCTGGGCTCAAGCAATCCTCTTGCCTCAGCCTCCCAAAGGGTTGAAATTACAGGCATGAGTCGCCCTGCTCCTCAAACTTTTGTTAGGTAAGTATTAGTGGAGGATACAGACAGATGTGAACTCAGATCAAAATCTACCCTGGTGGCTTTGGGCTTAGCAGACCTAGACTGAAAGCTAAGCATTGTCATTATTTCTTTCCCTTTTGCATTATTCAAGGGGAACTAAATTAAATTTATATATACATTACTCTGGGTCAGCCCTATTGGTCTCAGTGTTCCTCTCTGTTTTTCACACTCTCAAGCAATAGCAGTCTTTTTATTTTTAAGTAGATCACAAAATACTCCTTTCCTAAGAAATCATTTTGGTGAAAGGCCTACTAGGTGTTCTCCTGTAAAATCCCTATGAAAACATAGAACTACCCCCTAATAAAGAGCTGTGCTACAGAGAGAGAAACCTAAATACTGAATCTCATTATCAGAATCACTAGTAGATTATTTTTCATCCCTCAGGTATTTAAAGGCCTGTTGTTTGCCATTACCCTGAAAAGTGACCGTACTTGTGTAAGTCTTATATCCCAAGGTAAAAACATCCTTCTTGTGACCTGCAGTTTCTCATTATCTCATTATTAGGCCTAAAACATGGCACCGAGGAGGTGTTTCAAATCTTTGTACATGATAATATCCTTTAGTCCTCCAATTAGTGTTTCCTATCCCAGAGTGCCTTATGTTTAAACATCTGACTCAAAGGTTTAATTACAAAGATTACAGTGCTAGAAAACCATGGGACAGTAGACCCAGCTCCCTCTTCACCGTATTTGTTTGGAAACTACTCCTTCCCTCTACACACAGAGCACACGGAAGCTGCCATGTTTTTAAAGACTCCGATCTGTCGGCTATGGTGAATATTTTTCAGCAGTGTGTCATTTATTCAAGCTGGACAATCAGAGACTTTCTTCAGGATTTAAAAATTTGTTATAAGAAAGTGTGTGAGTTAGCCTTTGTCTGGTGGTGAAAGCTGTAAAGGTGAATTTATGAGAGTCGGTGACTCGTTTGCTGCCCCATGGAAGGTGTAGTATTCAGGGAGAGAAGATGCAATTGACATACAAACGTCAGAGAAGGAGACAGAGACCAAGTCCTGGGACACTCAAGCCCCCAGTTCCAGCTGTGTCTAAATTCCATTCTTAGCATTCCTACGTTCCCAGGATTCCAATTCTAAACTTTACTGAGTTTGCTCACCATTGTATTAATACATCTAGAATATAACAGAGCCCAGCAATTCAAATATGCCAAATATGCCAGATTAGACTGACAGATCTATGCCTATATCTTTATTTCCATTTATATATACCTGTTGAATGAATACTGAATTTCATGAGTTAACCCATAATTACAATAAATTCCCTTCTTAAATCTAAAATGCATTTCTCTCACTTTTAACAGAGTTCTAACCTCCACAGTAACGTAAAACAACTACTGCAAACCCCAATAATTTTTTTTTTTTTTTTTGCCAAGACAGGGTCTACTCTGTCACCCAGGCTGGAGTGCAATGGTGTGAGTAGCTGGGACTAGAGGCACATGCCACCAGCTCAGCTAATTGTTTCTTTCTTTTTCTTTTTAAGAGATGGGGTTTCAGCATATTGCCCAGGCTGGTCTTGAACTCCTGGGCTCAAAAAATCTACCCACCTTGGCCTCCCAAAGTGTTGGTATTACAGGCATAAGCCATCGCACCCAGCTACAAACATTAATTAAAAATCTGTTTTATTTTTCTGAAATGGAGGAAAACAATGAAACTTCAAAGTGTCCTAGAAATGTGGGGAATTACATGCTGAAATGAAGACTTGAGTCTGGGAGGATGTGGATGTCTATTCCTAGAACTGCCCCTCCCTCAACTGTTCCAAGTACAAAGACCATGTTAAGAATTTCACTCAGTGCCCTGCTATAGGGCAGAGCCCTCCTCCCAGAAGCTCATAAGTCACATTTTTCGGGGCAATAGTGGAAATACATCATCTCTATTCAAACATGGTTTATTATTACATGGATTTAGAGCAAATCGCACTCCCACAAGCCAATATTATGTAAGCCACGCTAGATTTTAAAGAATATGATTATTCATTCAACAAATATTAAGCACCTAGTATGTACCAAGCACTGGGGCAACACTAGAAATATACCAGTGCACAAGAATATCTAGGTCCCAGCTCTTATGGAGTTTGCATTCTAGCAGGAAGACAGACAATAAACAATGAACATGTAGTTAAACTTATTTTTTTAATTTATTAATTATACTTTAAGTTCTGGGGTACATGTGCAGAATGTGCAGGTTTGTTACGTAGGTATACACGTACCATAGTGGTTTGCTGCATCCATCACCGGTCATCTACATTAGATTTTTCTCCTAATGCTATCCCTCCCCAGTGCCCCCACTCCGTTATCCCTCCCCTAGCCCTCCACCCCCTGACAGGCCCCGATGTGTGATGTTCCCCTCCCTGTGTCCATGTGTTCTCATTGTTCAACACCCACTTATGAGTGAGAACATGTGGTGTTTGGTTTTCTGTTCTTGTGTTAGTTTGTTGAAAATAATGATTTCCAGCTTCATCCATGTCCCTGCAAAGGACATGAACTCATCCTTTTTTTATGTCTGCATAGTATTCTATGGTATATATGTGCCACATTTTCTTTATCCAATCTATGCACATGTATGTTTATTGCGGCACTGTTCACAACAGCCAAGACTTATAACTTACAAAAGTGCAATGAAATCAACAGAGCAGTCTGATAAAGAAAACCTGTGTGTGAAAAAAAAGAAAGAAAGAAAGAAAAAAGAAAACCTGTACGTGTTTGTTGACAGGTGGCATACTTCAAACTAGGTGATCAAGCAAGACCTCTCTGGGATGGGGACATTTAAGGTAAGACCTGAAGGATGAGAAAGAGTGAGCCATGTGAAAAGCAATGTTACGAGGGGAAAGAAGTTCAAAGGTCTGAGCTGGAAAGAGTTTGCAGTGCTCTAGCTATTGTGATGAGTAAGAGAAGTGGTAAGAGATGAAGCTGGAGTGGTAAGCAATGGCCAAGTCTTGCAGGGACGTCTAGACATGGTAAAAGGTGTGTTTGCTGGGCTATGGAATACCACTGAAAGGTTTTAAGCAAGAAAGGGACATTTGGAAAAGATCATTTTGGCTTTAAGGTGGATAATGGATTCAGGCAGAGGCAGAGAGATACTGAGAAGGGATGTGGAGAGCATAGTTAGAAGTGTTGCAGAAGTGATGACAGATGATAGTGAGGTTTTGGCAGGGGAGATAGAAGCTGATGGGTGAATCAGAGACATATTATGAACTGAGGATTTCCAATAATCCAGGGGAAGATTGATGTCATTGTAGATTATTTAGGCCAGCAATTCCCAAATCTTGATAGCTAGCTGACAGAATCATCTAGGGAGCTATCGAAAACAGATGACTGAACCCTGTCCCTAAAGCTGAGGATTCAGCAGCCTGGAGTAGAGCCTAGGAGTCTGTACTCTCCATGAGCCCTTGAGAGATTCTGATACACAGATACACAGCCAGGATTGAAATAAACAAGGATTTTTGTCATTATTCCAGGTCAGCTTTATTTCTACACCCCAGAAGATCTAGGCTAACTCTTTACATCACCCAATCAGCATGTGTTAGGAGTGTAGACTAATCTCAAAGCAGTAACATCACATCAAGCAGCAACAGCGGAGCTAGGCATAGTGCTGCACCCCTGTAATTCCTGCTACCTGGGAGGTTGAAGCTTTAGTGAGCCATAATCATGCCACTGTACTCCAACCTAGGCAACAGAGCAAGATCCTGTCTCAAAAAAAAAAAAAAAAGAAAAGAAAAAAAATAGGAAGCAGCAGCAATGAGTGTCCCAGATTCTAACTTTCCAATAAGTAAATTCAAGCCCTTACAGTATATGTAACTTTACACAGAAGGACTGTTGGGGGAAAATGAGATCTCATATTCAATTGACTTATCTAACTAACCTTGTATGGGATACTTAACTTTGTTAAGCAAGTTTTCTAAAAGTATGTGGTTTTGCCTTTTTGTAAAAGGCAAAATAGTACACATACAGGAATCTTTGATAATCCAGGTCCTTCTGAACTTCAGGATTATCTTTGTTAATATAGTCTGGAACTGAAATTGACGAGTTGGGCTGAAATTGTAGGCTCCCAAAAGCAAAAGCCAAAAGAAGGGGGGAATCAGTGTCCCCACTTTCTAGGATCTTCCCCTGAGTGAGCCACCACAAGTAAATATCTGTGCGACATAAAAACAATGTATCTGTGCCTGCTAAGGAAAAGAGTTTCAATCTAGTCCACATAAACATACAGTCTAGGTAAATGAATTCTCTAATCTCCCCTGTTGCTGCCCACAAAGTCTCTTTTATAGGAATTCCAGAAACATCACTGACTCCAGGAAGGATCTAGCACCAGTCCAAATCCTCTTCTGTATATATGGGCATAAACCTAAAATTACTAGTTTTTTTCTGCCTCCAGCCAAGATGGAGTAATAGGGACCATGTATACCCTGTAACAACCAAAAATTGGACAAAATATATGCAAAAATAGATTTTAAGACACTAGACACCAGGCAATGAAAGGCAATGAGCCCAATAGGTGGGAAATAATCAAGGTGAAACCTAATGATTGCCGCAGTTTCCCGCCTTGAAAAAAGTCTCCAGGGCACAGTGTAGATAGGAGGGGGTGATACACACTGATTGTGATAGTGGGTTCATGGGGAGATATATGTGATGAAACATATATGTACAGTTTACTGTGTGTCAGTCATACCTCAATAAAGCTGTTACAACAAAATCCTACAAATAGAGCTTCTTTCCTGGAGCTGCTGGCTTTTGTGCCCGCTAAAATGGAAATCCCACCAAAGGAGTAACCATTTTAAATCTGTATTATTAAATTATCACAGCGTGCTCAGGGCAGTGGCTCATGCCTGTAATCCCAGCACTCTGAAAGGCGGAGGTAGGCAGATTATAAGGCCAGGAGTTTGAGACAAGCCTGACAAACACGATGAAGCCCGATCTTTACTAAAAATACAAAAAAATTTAACCAGGCATGGTGGCAGGGGCCTATAAGCCCAGCTACTCAGAAGGCTATGGCAGGAGCATCGCTTGAACCTGAGAGGCAGAGGTTGCAGTAAGCCAAGATCGTGCCACTGCACTCCAGCCTGAGTGACAGAGCTACACTCCATCTCAAAAAAAAGAAATAAAGAAAAAGAAATTATCACAATGTGGTATCAGTAAAAACCCAAACATAAAATGTACAGGGAGAGCAAAGATGCTTCCCAGGTGGTATGGTTTGAATATTTGTCCCCTCCAAAACTTATGTTGAAATTTAACCCCCAGTAAGGTGCAATTGAGAGGTGGGGCCTTTAAGAGGTGATTGGGTCATGAGGGCTCTGCCCTCATAAGTAGGTTAATCAATTCATGGATAAGAAAGCTCTCAGCGGATACACCTTGACCTTGGCCTTCTCAACCTTCACAACGGTTAGAAATACATTCTTTTCCTTATAAATTAGGCAGTTTCAGGTATTCTGTTATATGCAACAGAAAACAGATTAAGATACTAGAGAAGGCTATAGAGAAGACAGCACAGAGAAGGGAGAAAGAGCACAGAATGGGAGAAATGGAAACAAATCTTGACTGTCTGACAAGTGTGTTGAGAGCTGGAAGTAGCCAGGGTAGTTCCATGAAAATGCATGGTGACCATGGCCCGTGCTTACCTATGCAGCGAATCTGCACATCCTGCCATGTATCTCAGAGCGTAACATGAATAAGATTTAAAAGAAAGAAAATGTGTGCTAGTGTCTTTTAGTTGCCACAATAAATGGGGAATATTACTGGCACTTAGTGGTCAAAAGCCAGGTGAACTGAAGTTTCACAATGTGTGGCACCATTCTGCACAAGCACAAATGGTACCACACAAAATGCTAGTTGCACCTCTTGTGAAATATGGTGAAAGGAATTCAGCTTGCTGTTGGTCCCTTCTCCAATGCCAGCATTAAAAAGGGGTCTCAATGTGCATTTTAAGCAATGGTATGCAATGCTTTAGTAAATTTTTTTTTTTTTTTTAGACAGAGTCTCACTCTGTTGCACAGGCTGGAGTGCAGTGGTGCCATCTTGGCTCCCTGCAACCTATGCCTCCCGGGTTCAAGCAATTATCTGTCTCAGCCTCCTGGGTAGCTCAGATTACAGGCACCCGCCACCGTGCCTGGCTAATCTTTATATTTTTAGTAGAGACGGGGTTTCACCATCTTGGCCAAGCTGGTCTTGAATTACTGACCTCGTGATCCACCTGCCTCAGCCTCCTAAAGTGCTGGCATTAAAAGTGTGAGCCACCATGCCCAGCCTAGTAAGGTTTTTTTGATGTTTAGTTTCAAATCAGAACCTTCAAAGCCTTGAGAACTCTGACAAGAACACAGGAACACTATAGCTAACTCCTTAATCTTGAACTTAAGCACCTTTAAGAAAATTAGTTACTACGGCTGGGCGTAGTAGCTCATGCCTGTAATCCAAGCACTTTGGAGGCCAAGGCAGGCAGATCACCTGAGGTCGGGAGTTCAAGACCAACCTGACCAACATGGTGAAACCCTGTCTATAAAAACAAAAAAAAAGAAAGAAAAGAAAATTAGTTACTGTCCAACAATTTCTTATCTAGAATAATTGGCCATAAGGTTAAAATTCTACACAGCAAATTGGTAATGTGTTTAGGAAAAAGAAACGTCCTAAAGTTTTTTTTTTTTTTGTAAGAAAAGAAGTAACAATAATGAAATTTAAGTTTAAAAGAGACCTTATAGGTCCTCTTATTCACACTGTGAGAGAGGGTGAGAATGACAGTGCAGTGAGAAAAGGCCCCTCCCCAGCAAGCTAAGCAACTCACCATGACCCACCATGAGTTTGTGAATATCCCCGGTTAGGATTTCACTTTTTCCAACAGCATTTTGCAATGCTTTTCTAATCTGGATATTTCCCCTTGCTATGAACTGTCTTTCAAGGATTCAATTCATATTAATTTTCCCTATGCCTCTATATCCCTTGAGTGGCAGCTCCTACACTCCCTTCTTCCTTCGAATATCTAAATAGAGAAAGTGTGTAACAGTATCACACTTTAACTTATGCAACTTAAGAAACTCCTTTTTTTTTTTTGTCCAGGTGCAGTGGCTCACACCAGTAATCCCAACACTTTGGGAGGCTGAGGTGGGCAACTCACTTGAGGTCAGGAGTTCAAGACCAGCCTGGCCAACATGCCAAAACCCTGTCTTTACTAAAAATACAAAAAATTAGACAGATGTGGTGGTGGGCGCCTGTAATCCCAGCTGCTTGGGAGGCTGAAGCAGGAAAATCGCTTGAACCTGGGAGGCAGAGGTTGCAGTGAGCAGAGATCACACCACTGTACTCCAGCCTGGGTGACAGAGCGAGACTCAGTCTCAAAAAAAAAAAGAAAAGAAAAGAAACTCCTTTTTGTTCTTTTTAAATTTACCCAGGCTTCTTTCCCACCTTCCAGACTAAAATTTCAACTGCCAGATGAACTTTTCCACCAGATGAGGCCCACTAGGACCTCAAGCTTAATCTGTTTAAACCAGTGTGTGATCCCTTCTGACATCCTTATTTCTTTGAAGGGCATCACTATTCATCACCCCAGCTGGAAACCACAGTAGTTTCTCTTTCCATTTCTCCTATTTCAATCAAATGTTAGTATTGTGGACTCTGCCTCTGAAGTGTCTCTTCCATCTGTCCCTTTTTCTTTATTTTTGCTACCACTAGCCCAGTTCACATTCTAATGACTTTCCAACAGTCTCTGGTCTTTCCCTACTTCAATCCATTTTAAGCACAACCACTGGATTATTTTTCTGTAGTAATGCTTCTATATCATTCTCTTGGTCAAAACTTTCAATAGTTTTCTCATGTCCTGGGAAATGAAATGTAAAGCCTTCATATGGACTTTTAAGACCTTCCAAAGGATGTACTCAATTTCACTTTCAGGTCCTATTTTCAATCACACGGGGCTAATACATGCTCCATTTCTTTCCTGCCTGGATCTCCTTTTCCACTATTCCTCCAACGGCAGTGTCCCCATCCCCATGTGCCCTGTTTCTTTACCAGCTGTCACCTGGCATCTTGACTTCTCCCCACAACTGAATATAATCTGTCCACTCTGTAAGTCTCTTTGCAAATTGCTGAGGCATTCAGGACACTTAGCATGTGGACTATATATTTTCTTTATCTGTGCAAATGCTGTATATTTTGGTTAGAATCAGCTTCTCAAGGGCAGGATCTATGACTTACTCATTTTTGCATCCATCATAGGGCCTAACATAGTGCCCTACACAGAACCAGAGGTCAACAGATGTTTTTGAATTTAATGTTAGTGATTTATCTATATTGTGACATCTATATATTCAGTAATATATAGAAAATTAGAAATATTATTTAACTGATTTGAATTGAGAAAAAGTTCTCTCAAAAATACCTTCATATTTTACATATGAGATTAATAGTACTTAGTCCAAAGCCATTAGTAGAGAAAAAACATTAAGAAAAGCAAGTTGTAATGTAGAAATGTTTTGGTTAGCAAGTTAAGCACATATTCCAAACAACAATCTCACCTGGGAGGAGATTCATTCAGATTTCTGGGCTCTTTGCTTCTCCAAAAGACAGGGCCATTCTTTTCTTCCTTGACTTAAAAAAAAAAAAATAGTTATTTCATCATTAATTAAATAATTTGATCGAGATTATGAAGAAGACCTAGTCACATGTACTAATTGAATGTTCATAAATCCTCCCAAAAATTGCAAGTCCAAAATTGTAAGCTGGGTAGCATGATGGAGCAAAAAGAACTTTGGCCTTGACATGAACATGTCCTCGACCAAGCACAGTGGCTCACACCTGTAATCCCAACATTTTAGGCTGAGGTGGAAGGATCACTTGAGCTCACGAGTTCAAGACCAGCCTGGACAACATAGTGAGATGTTATCTCTACAAAAACTAGAAATATTAGCTGAGTGTGGTGGTATGCACCTGTAGTCCCAGCTACTTGGGGGGCTAAGGATGGAGGATTGCTTGAACCTAGGTGGTTGAGGCTGCAGTGAGCTATGATCATACCACCGCACTCTAGTCTGGGTAACAGAGCAAGACCCTGTCTCAAAAATAAATAATAAAAATAAATTTTAAAATGTAGGGCCTTTTGGGGAGTGATTAAGTCACTAAGGCTCTGCCCTCATAAAGGGATTAGTACCCTTACAAAAGGCTGGAGGGAGCACCCTAGTCCTTCTGCCCCTCCCACCCTGTGAGGATATAACATTTGTTCCCTGTGCCATGTGAGGATGCAGCAAGAAGCTGCCATTTCTGAAGTAGAGAGCAGCCCTCACCAGACGCTGAGTCTTTCGGTGACTGGATCTTGGCCTTCCAGCCTCAAGAACTGTGAGAAACAAATTTCTGTTGTTTATAAACTACTTACTCTAAGGTATTTTGTTATAGCAGCAGGTGCAGGATAAGACAGTGGTCTGCTGTTATTCTGTCTTTCCAGGCTCTCCCTTTTTTCACTTGAGGCCAGAAGTTCAAGGCCAGCCTGGCCAACATGATGCAACCCTGTCTCTACTAAAAACACAAAAATAGCCAGGCATGGTAGCTCAGGCCTGTAGTTGAAGCTACTCAGGAGGTTGAGGCAGGAAAATTGCTTGAACCCAGGAGGCAGAGGTTGCAGTGACCCGAGATTGAGCCACTGAACTTCAGCCTAGGCAAAAGAGTGAGACTCTGTCTCAAAAAAAAAAAAAAAAAAAAAAAAATTTCAGCGGCCCTCATTGCATGAGTGAGTTCCTTCCAAAGTCTTAGGAGAGACCCTAAAAATGTGTTCACATGGCCAAATATTTTTATGAGAATTGCAAAGAGAATAATCCACGTTCTCAGCCACAACCATTTAAGACCACAAGCTCTTCTTCCTACTTCAATTATCCTTCTGTCTCACTTCCTCTCTTGACAGTGGTTGTAGGCATTTTGTATTTGTGATTTCTTCTACCCTGATTTTTTGTAGTGCTGCAGGCACTGTCTTTTGTAGGGAACTACCCTATATCACCCGTTTGGTACCCCGTGTTTGGTGGTGAAAAGACAGATTAAGAGAGAAAGTGGGACCAGGGGACCATTGCTTTATTACTTTAGAGGATACAGTGAAGGCCCTGAGCTCTCATCATCCACACTATTTATTGATTACAATCACTTTGATCTATGGGGTAGGGGTGGAGTGAATTAGTGAGCCAGAAGCGAATCAGTGAGCCAGACTGGTATGTCAACCTAAGGACTGGTAACAGCAGTGGTCTGGGAGTTTCACAAAACAAGAACGTGGTTATTTTTAGCTGATTATCTATGTACAGCTGAGGGAACACGGGCCTTACAAGGAGTCTACAAGTCTGGCTATGTCATAGTGCTACGAAGGGGTTTTACATCCTTGAGCACAATGATTATGGTAACAGAGCCCAGGTCACACTGCACCAGAACATGAGGCATGGAGAGGCCTTCCTCCTGAGAGGCCTCCTGCAGCCTTCCGCAGTTTGTTGTTCCTTGTTTATGTGTTACTCATAACCAATTTATGTAGGCACTCTAAGTCCTTTCCCCTTTGCTACTTTTCCCAACAGTATTTGTACAATGTAAAACAGACATCTTAACTATTTCAAGGTGTGCTCTCCAAATTGTATGAGTTTTAGTCCCTGTAAAACCTAGATCTGCTCCTGCCCTAGCCATAGCTGATGGGTCTAGAGGTGGACTGCTGACCCAGTCTGGGCCAATCAATGTCTTGCCCTGGATTTGTGACATTTGATCTTGAGAGACAGGGCTAGAAGTCTTTGGAGCTGGCTGGACTCTAGCTGGAGGTTCTGGCTCAGGCCCTGGAACAGGCCCCTGGGTTTCTGTTCTCCCACTATTTCCCTCTTTTGTTTCCCTTTTGATTCCCTAAGAGACTCCAAAATCTTCCAACAAATTCCCCTTGACATTAAGATAGACAGAATCAGTTTTTTCTATTTTCGAGTTAAGAAACTTTAAGACCCCAACTATCACAATCACTTGTAAAAGTAGGCATTTCACAAATAATGGTACCAAATGTGATGTAAATAATGCCTTTGTATATTGCTGGAATTAAATGGAAGCACTTATGACTCATCAATCAGACAGGTTTGAGCCTATATCCTGCTTCAGATCACAAATTACAGATTGTCTAGGAGGTAAACCACTGGAATCTGGTGATATAGTAATACCAACCCAGGGAGCATGCAGCTTGGAGGAGAGCAGGAAATACAGAGCACAACACTGCTGGCATGCTGGAAAAGAGGACAAGATCACCAAGGCTCATCCATTAGGATGCTGGAGTTACCTGCACAATCATCATGTAACAGTCTTAAGTTGTCTCTTAAACCTAATTCAGTCCAGATTCACTCACCAAACTTGAATTCTCTCTTTTTTGTGCAAGTTCATTAAAAAGTTGAGAAAAAATAACTTTAGTGTCCACGTCCCTGCCTCTTTCTATGTTAGCTTTATTTTATTTATTATTATTATTATTTTTTGAGACAGAGTCTCTGTCTGTCGCCCAGGCTGGAGTACAGTGGTACAATCTCAGCTCACTACTGCCTCTGCCTCCCAGGGTCAAGTGATCCTCCTGTCTCAGCCTCCTGAGTAGCTGAGATTACAGGCACGTGCCACCACACCTGGCTAATTTTTGTATTTTTAATAAAGACTGGTTTTCACCACTTTGGCCAGGCTGGTCTCAAACTCCTGACCTCAAGTGATCCACCCACCTTGGCCTCCCAACATGCTTGGATTCCAAGTGTGAGCCACTGTGCCCGGCCTATGTTAGCTTTAAATTTCACTTTGTAACCATGGTCTGGAGAATCAGTATCATCTGTACTCTCCACTCAGAAATAAAGAACAGTTCAATCTGTTTCTGCACTTGGGGGAAAGTGTGGTCTCCTAGACACCAAGGACCACAGTCTGGCAGGTGTAAGGCAATGATGACAAGAGAGCCTGAGTGCAGAGTCATCAGCTGCTGAATTCTCTAGTGTGCATGTAGCAGTTGACACACTTCTTCAGTGGTTTGGGTACAAATTCCTTCAGTCATTTAGCACAATGCATATCTCATGGAATACTTGGTGGTTCCATGAGGAACGTTTTTTAGAAGGGACACTACAAAAGTAATATATCTGCTTTCTCTATTGCAAGAGGTTCAATTATATTCATATAGTCCCATTCCTGTGGGGAAGATTGTCAAGCTTCTATATGTAAAAACTATCGAGAAGCCTGAGAGACTCATCGGTTTCTTGTGCTTTTACTTTTGCCCCACATCGTCGGTTTTATAAAATATCCAGGTTTTACATTTATTTTTAAAAATTACACCACACATACACACACACACATTCACACACACACACACACACACACACACACACACACACACAGTTGTCTCTCAGTATCCATGGGAAATTGGTTCTAGGATCTCCCTTGGAAACCAGAATCTGAGTATGCTTAAGTGCCTGATAGAAAATGGCATAGTATTTTCATATAACCTATGCATATCCTCCCATATACTTCAAATAATATCTAGATTATAGATATTATTTGTATTTATAATACTAAATACAACAAAAAATGTCATGTAACTAATTATACTGTATTGTTTAGGGAATAATCACAAGAAAAAACTCTGTACATATATAGCACAGATTTAATTTTTTTGAGTACGATTTCAATCTTCTGTTCGCTGAATCTATTAATGTGGAACTCATGAATATGGAAAGCCAATATTCACTGCAACTCTAGAATAACAGAAAAGACCTTAACGGCTTTCATGGTATGACTAAACTTTGGTTCAGTTTAGATTTCATTAAATTATGTTTCAATTTGGTTGGGGAACTAGTCTATTTAATTTTATGCCAATATTTCAAAATATACCACTAAATCTTTTAAGGTCTTTTGTGTTTTTCTAGAGCTGCAGTGAATATTTGAAAATACTGGTTACCTGTGTCTATTCAAATTTAAACTTAATTTAAACTCAATTATTCAGCAGCACTAGCCACATTTGAAAAGCCCAATGGCCACAGGTAGACAATGGCTACTGTATTAGACATGATTAGACAAGATACAGAACATCACCATCATTGCCAAAAGTTCTGTTGGGTAATGCTGTTCTAGAATGTATCTGAAACTGAAGCTAAGTGGTTAATAACACAATCCATTTAAGAGCTTTTGTGGCCAGGCGTGGTGGCTAGCACCTGTAATCCCAGCACTTTGGGAGGCTGAGGCGGGTGGATCACCTGAGGTCAGGAGTTTGAGACCAGCCTGGCCAACGTGGTGAAACCTCATCTCTACTAAAACTACAAAAATTACCTGGGTATGGTGGTGGGCACCTGTAATCCCAGCTACTCAGGAGGCTGAGGCAGGGAGAATTGCTTGAACCTGGGAGGCTGAGGTTACAGTGAGCAGAGCTCATGCCAGTGCACCCCAGCCTGGGTGACAGAGTGAGACTTCATCTCAAAAAAAAAAAGAGCTTTTGCTACTAATACAGTTCACTCCTGTCACTCTTTTCCCATCTGCATTGTTCACTTAGAGTTTAATAACCATCCTCTTTCATCTAAATGTAAAAAATACAATTCAGGCAGGGCATGGTTGCTCACACCTGTAATCCCAGCACTTCAGGAGGCTGAGGCAGGAGGACTGCTTGAGGCCAGAAGTTTGAGATCGGCCTTGGCAATTCAAAGTGCTAATTGTGGCCCATATAAGAACATATGTATACTAAAGAGAAAAGCATCTTTTCCTCTATATATTCAGAAAAGTTGGATCTAATTAGGAATCCTGTTAAAAGTGTGATCATTTTAACTCAGTATTTTTACTAGAAATGATTTCCATTGTTGAGCTTCCTTTGTTCAGATGACTGAATTGATTGGATCATGGTCAATTGTATCATATGATAAAAATATCCCCAAGGCTTTTACCCAAGAGGTTTGGAGTTAGTCCTAATACTTATCTGTATTTAAGTGCTCAGTAGTTATCGTGTGCTGCTGCTCTAGGCATGACATCATCATTATTGACATATTAAAGATTCTAGCAATGACTGTTGTCAAATAGATGATCTGGTAGGTTTGGGCCTGTCTCTTGCTTTAGGATACATATGGCAGAATGTCTCTGAGGTGAACCACTGGGTCCTAGGTATACAGCAGTACCTAACTCAGGGAACAAGCCACTGGAAGGAGAACAGAAAACACAGCATCACTGTTGGCATAATGGAAAAGGGGAGTGTTTTCTATATTGTAAGGTAGCCGGGGCTCCTTGTGACAGTGGCATTTTTGTAAAGCCCCCACACCCCAGTGTCACATGGTATCTTTGGGAATGAAAGTAGAGAACAGGTGGGGGCAAGTGTTATTCTATGAATAGCCCTGCACATAAGCACAGGACAAACTCTTCACTAATTTTAATATCACTTGCAAAGTTTCTAGGAATTAAACAGTCCTATCTGTTTTACCACATTCTTTTCATATGTGTTTTTATTTTCCTGTACACATTGAAGGAAAAAAAAGCCAAGAATAATTATGCTTGTGGACAAGGATAAATATGCATTTAAGGCAACCAACACCAGTTAGATACCCTAATTAGTATGACAGGAGACCTAGTGAGCAACCAGAGATTTGATAAACCTGCTAATTACAACTCCTACAAACAGTTTCCATGCCACAGTGTGTCAGCTTGGAAAGGTGCTTCTTCATGAAAGTGTACAAACACCACACAGTTTTCTCACACATCATAGCTCTAAGTCTGACTTGGAATAAAGTCTAGTGGACAGTCCGTGAGCTGAATGGGCTGGTCTAGCTACACAAGCTGGATGCCAGAAGTAGAAGGGCCTATCCAGCTCTACGGACCTTCATCCTTCTCTTCTCCTTCTATGCTAAAGATTGTCTTTTTTTTTTTTTTTTTTTTTTTTAATTTTAAAGATGGGGTTTCACCATGATGGCCAGGCTGGTTTTGAATTCCTGACCTCAGGTGATCAACCCACCTCAGCCTCCCAAAGTGCTAGGATTACTGGTGTGAGCCACCACACCCGGCTAAAGATTCAGTCTTAAGGGCTGACTCCGTTAAATCAGCCACCCCAGCTGTGTACCTTGCCCTGCCCACCTTATTTCATGTAATATAACAACTCTGTGAAGCTAGTAATGGAGATGAGGAAACTGAGACTCACAAAGGTTAAGTGACTTGCTGAAGGTCACACATCCAGGATATATGAGAAACAGGATTCAAACCTGGGCTTAGCAAAATGCAAAGTCCATGTTCTTTTTCTATGCTTTTCACTAACTCCCAATTACAGGGACAGATACCTTTAAAGTTTCATATATAAATATGTCTATATAAATAAAGATATACAGATATGTCTGAGCTGTTTTTACTCACTTCTGATACAAATATGTGAATTTTTTTTTCCTTTCACCCAAAGCCAATTCTCTAATTCTCTAGATACTAACCAAGAGTACTACAATTCAATTCCATTCTGCCATTCACTATTTGGCATTAGCACGGACCCCACAGGTTAAAGATTCAGTCCCACAAGACTGCCCCAACTGCCAGTTGCAACTCCCAGGTTTCCACCTATATATCTGAATAAACCACTTATAAATCAGGGACTCCCCATGAAGTGAATCAGAACATGCCACCCAAAATATGCCACTTTGGCATATTGGTTATTTTGACCTGAAGGTGCTTGAGAGACAGCAGCTGTAGGAAGGGTTCTCTGATCTATACCTTTCAACATTAAAACAGGACATAGACCATGCACAGTGGCTTGGTACACCTATAATCCTAGCACTTTGGAAGGCTGAGGCTGGCAGATGACTTCAGGCCAGCAGTTTGAAACCAGCGTGGCCAACATGGCGAAAACCTCATATCTACTAAAAATACAAAAATCAGCCAGGTGTGGTGGTGCATGCCTGTAATCTCAGTACTCAGGAGCCGAGGCACAAGAATCACTTGAACCTGAGAGGTGGAGGTTGCAGTGAGTTGAGATCATGCCACTGCACCCCAGCCTGGGTGAAAAAGCAAGATTTTGTCTTTAAAATAATAAAATAATAAAACAGGACATACATTTCCCATGACAAAGGCAATCTATTTGCATCAGGAAGAGGAGAACATTCTCATCAACAGAAGTGAGGCATGGACACTGACATGAATCCGCACAAATACTAAAATAAATCTTATCTTCCATTAATTTTCACCACATATTTCCTAGTCATTTTCCCACAGTTCACTATGCATAGGCCAAGACCCCTTGCCTTGTCTTGTTATAGCTCTACAATTTATCATCTTTTGTTAACATGGGATATCAGCTCTCAGGCCTGTCTGCTTCTTTTTTTTTGAAAGGAGAGAAGGAAAGAAAGAAGAAAAAGGAGTGAAGGAGAGGAAGAAAGAGGAAGAAAAAGAGGGAGAGAGAACGGGAATGTTGCTATAGTCTAAAAATGGGTATTGAAAACCTCTTTTATGCAAATAATTGTGCTTAATAATGGCCGATCAATATTTCATTTAAACCTATGAGTAGGTGTGACAAGAATGTATATTTTGTGTTTTTAAAGTGGAGAGCTCTATAAATGTTTATTAAGTTTACTTGTTCCAGATCCGAGTTCAAGTCCTGGATATCCTTATTAATTTTCTGTCTCATTGATCTATCTAATATTCATGTTGAAGTCTCCCATTATTATTGTGTGGGAGTCTAAGTTTCTTTATAGGTCTTATGTATCTGGGTGTTAGGATCTTTAGCTCTTCTTGTTGCATTGATCCTTTTCCCACTATATCTTTGTTACTTTAAAATCTATTTTATCAGAGGCGAGAATTGTAACTCCTGCATTTTATTTATTTATTTATTTATTTTTGCTCTCCATTTAGTTGGTAAATCTTTCTCCATCCCTTTGTTTTGAGTCTTTGTGTATCCTTGCATGTGAAATGGGTCTGGATGTAACATGCGGTTGGGTTTTGGCTGTATCTTTTTATTGGGGGATTTAGTCGATTTGAATTTAGGATTACTGCCATTTGATGTTAACTGGCTGTTTTGTCCGTTTGTTGATGTAAATTCTTCATTATGTTGATGCTCTTTACTTTTTGGTATATTTTTAGAAAGGCTAATACTCGTTGTTTCTTTCTATGTGTAATGCTTCTTTCAGAAGCTCTTGTAAAGCAGGCCTGGTGGTAATAAAATCTCTGAGTACTTGCTTGTTCATAAAAGATTTTATTTTTCCTTCAGTTGTGAAGCTTAGTTTGGCTGGATATGAAATTCTGGGCTGAAAGTTCTTTTCTTTAAGGATGTTGAATATTGGCCCCCACTCTCTTCTGGCTTGTAGGGTTTCTGCTGAGAGATCTACTGTAAGTCTGACAGGCTTCCCTTTGTGTGTAACCTGACCTTTCTCTCTGGCTGCCCTTAGTATTTTCTCCTTCATTTCAACCCTGGTAAATCTAACGATTATGTGCCTTGGGGTTGCTCTTCTTGAGGAATATCTTTGTGGTGTTCTCTGTATTACCTGGGGCTGAATATTGTCCTGCTTTGCTAGGTTGGGAAAGTTTTCCTGAATAATATCCTGAAGAGTATTTTCCAGCTTGGATTCATTCTCTTTGTCATATTCAGGTACATCTATCAAATGTAAATTTGGTCTTTTCACATAGTCCCATATTTCTTGGAGACTTTGCTCATTCCTTTTTATCCTTTTTTCTTTATTCTTGTCTTCTCATTTTATTTCATTAAGTTGGTCTTCGACTTTTGATATCCTTTCTTCTGCTTGATCAATTCAGCTATTAAAACTTGTGCATATTTCGCTAAGTTCTTGTGTTGTGTTTTTCAACTCCATTAATTCATTTATATTCCCCTCTATATTGTCTATTCTTGTTAACATTTCGTCAAACCTTTTTTCAAAGTTCTGAGTTTCTTTACATTGGGTTAGAACAAATTATTTTAACTCCCAGAAGTTTCTTATCATCCATTTTCTGAAGCCTACTTCTGTTAATGGAACGCAGTCCTTCTCCATCAGACCTGGTTCCGTTGCTGATGAGGAACTATAATCCCCTGTAGAGGGAGAGGCATTCTGATTTTGGGTATTCTCAGCCTTTTTAGGCTGGTTTCTTCCCTTCGTTATAAATTTATCCATCTAGGGCCGGGCGCGGTGGCTCACGCCTATAATCCCAGCACTTTGGGAGTCCGAGGCGGGTGGATCATGAGGTCAAGAGATCGAGACCATCCTGGTCCACATGGTAAAACCCCGTCTGTACTAAAAATACAAAAAATCAGCTGGGCATGGTGACGCATGCCTGTAATCCCAGTTACTCTGGAGGCTGAGGCAGGAGAATTGCCTTAACCCAGGAAGCAGAGGTTGCGGTGAGCTGAGATCACGCCATTGCACTCCAGCCTGGGTAACAAGAGCGAAACTCCATCTCTAAATAAATAAATAAATAAATTTATCCATCTGTCGTCTTTACAATTACCGCCTTACTAATTAGGTTTCTGAGTGGATGTCCAATTTATTGATTCCCAGCCCCAGAATCTGAGCAATCCACTGCGCCGGCCAAAACAGAGGCGTTAAGACTGATGGTGCTCTTCTGCTCGGGAATCTACGGTCTGGCTTCCTTCTTGAGTCCATAATAGGCGACTCTGCCTTCCCGGAGCTCCAAGCATTGGTTAGAAGGGGAACCAGTCCCGTTTACTCTGCACCAAGAGCTGCTGCGCTGAGGCGCCGGCAAAACTGCCACACCAGCCACAAGAGTCGTGCTGGCGACCCATGCGGCTCCTCCACTGGGAATCTTTTGGTCCGTGAGTGATAAAAATTTGTCTGAAAGTGTGGCATCCTCTCGTTCTCTGTGCTTTCACTGGGAGCTACAATCCCAAGCTGTTAGTGATAAGCCATCTTGGATCTCTCTGTCATTTTCCCACAGTTCACTATGCATAGGCCAAGCCCCCTTGCTTGTCTTGTTATAGCTCTACAATTTATCATCTTTTGTTAACATTGTATATAAGCTCTCAGGCCTGTCTGCTTCTTTGGGTCTTCATTTCTCTCTTATGAAGATTCCCCTGCCATGTAAAAATGCTAACATCAAATAAAATACGTATGCTTATGTCCTGTTAACCTGTCTTTTCTCAGTTTAATCCTCAGGCACAATCACAAAACCTAAGAAGGTAGGGGAAAAGACTTTCCTCCCCTTTACCACAAGCCCCTCCTCAGGTTTGATAGTTTGCAAAAACAGCTCTTAGAACTCAGGAAAGTGCTTCACTTATTATTACCAGTTTATCATAAAGGTTCATATTAAGGAATAACCAAATGGAAGAGATACATTAAGCAAGTGCAAAGCCTCCATGCCCTCTCTTGGTACACCTGTCCTAAGAACTTGATGTCGTCACCAACTTGGGAGCTCTCCAAACCCCATCATTTAAGGGTTTTTTTTTTCTAGTTTTTGCTTGTTTGTTTGTTTTTCAGACAGGGTCTTGCTATGTCACCCAGGCTGGAGTGCAGTAGTATGATCATAGCTCACTATGATCCACCAAGCCCGGCCCCTGCATCAATTTTAAGAATTATGTTACGTGCCTTTTTTTACCTTAGATCCAGACATAGACTGGAAGTACCTACCTTTCTTTCTTTCTTTTTTTTTTTTAAAAAATGGGGTTTCACCATATTGGTCAGGCTGGTCTCAAACTCCTGACCTCAGGTGATCTGCCCACCTCAGCCTCCCAAAGTGCTGGGATTACAGTCGTGAGCCACCGCGCCTGACATACCTACCTTTCTTGTTAGCTTTAGTATGATGAAATGGAAATAGGAATTTCTTGACACCTTTTGACTTTTTGCACTCTTTTTTCAAAACAGTTGAAGAATAAATGATACGAATGTGTTGGCTGATTTCTCTATCTGGTGCACTCAAAAATTCTGGGGAATCATCAATCTGGAAAAAAAAATTAATTCACCTTATTGAAGACAAATACAACTGTTTACCTATTTTGGTGTAATAAATCCCCCAAAGCCAAGGACAAGTGTGTGTGTGTGTGTGTGTGTGTGTGTGTGTGTGTATACACATACATATATATATTCACACACACACACACACACATATATATATATATATATATTTCAAAACAGAGTCTTGACCTGTCACCCAGGCTGGAGTGCACTGGCGTGATCTCGGCTAATTGCAATCTCCGCCTCCTGGGTTGAAATGATTCTCCTACCTCAGCCTCCTGAGTAGCTGGGACCATTCCTGGCTAATTTTTGTGTTTTTAGTAGAGACAGGGTTTCACCATGTTGGCCAGGCTGGTCTCGAACTCCTGACCTCAGGTGATCCACCCGCCTCAGCCTGCCAAAGTGCTGGAATTACAGATATGAGCCACTGCACCTGGCCCAAGGGCAAGTTTAAACTGAGTTTTGTTTGTTTTTTTCCCTTCATTTTCTCTACTGGACATCTTTCTTTTCTTGTTGTTAGGTTTCCCAATTATTTCTCTATTTGTTTAAGTACTTTCTAAAATGTGCTCAGCAACAGAACCCAATAAACTATTTACATTATAGAATTGCTACATAAATAGTAACAGTGTTTTGTTACAGTATTTGTCAAAATGAGGAGGGAGACCCTTAATCACCCTTAAGCATTTAAGACCACCTCCCCCTTGACTTCCACGTTGCATTTCAATAGGGAAGTAAAGGCTGGCAGACCAGCCACCACCTTTAATCACCCTCCTATAAATCACAGGCATGGTATGGAGGAATCTTTCTGGAAGGCATTGTTTTTACTTAAACACAATTAAACCCCCACCTAAGTCACTGTACTCCATGCTACTCCATGGCCTAAGACCCTTTCACATGTAAATTCTAGAGCTGTAAACCCAAAAGGCTTTCACTGTAATATCTAGAATTGTGAGCCTTTATAAAGGCAGAGATTTCCTTTGTTAGACAAGCTTGGCTGTTAGGCAACTATGCCATCTTGCTCCAAGCCAAATAAATCACCTCTTCCTTCCCAGTTCAGTGTTAGAGAGGTCTGTTTCCCTTGGGCGCTCTTGCTTCAAAAATGCATCCCTCTCCACTCCATTTTATTTTATTTATTTTTTTGAAATGGAGTCTCCCTCTGTAGCCCAGGCCGGTGTGCAATGGCACAATCTGCTCACTGCAATCTCTGCCTCCTGGGTTCAAGCAATTCTTGTGCCTCAGCCTCCTGAGTAGCTGGGATTACAGGTACCTGCCATTATGCCCAGCTAATTTTTGTATTTTTATAGAGATCGGGTTTCACTATGTTGGACATGCTGGTCTTAAACTCCTGACCTCAGGTGATCTGCATGCCTCGGGGTCCCAAAGTGCTGGGATTATAGGCAGGAGCCACTGTGCCCAGTCTAATTCCATTTTAAAACTAAGTTTTTCATAAAGGTCTCAAAAATGTATCATTAATTGATTTTACACTAAGATTTTTCTATGAAGGAGACTATGTCCGTTTATAGGTAACAGTCTACAGAGATCCTGTGAAGGCAGACATCTAGGTTTGAACTACTGGAAATGTTCTCTCCAACATGCTCTGTTCTCTATTCTTGATTAAAAAGGGAAAAGGTCGTCCGGGCGCGGTGGCTCATGCCTGTAATCCCAGCACTTTGGGAGGCCAAGGCGGGTGGATCACGAGGTCAGCAGATTGAGACCATCCTGGTCAACATGGTGAAACCCCCGTCTCTACTAAAAATACAAAAAAAAAAAAGGGAAAAAGTCTCCATAAATAAATAGGACATTTAAATCTTCTCTGTAACAGCCTACTTCACTTTCTATAACAAGCAGCAGTAGTATTTGATTGAAAAGCTAAGTGAGACAGGCTGAGGCAGGGGAATCACTAGAGCCCAGGAGTTTGCGTCTGTAGTGTGCTATGATCTATGCAGTGCACTTCTCTGTGAATAACCACTATAACCCAGTCTGAGCAACATAGCAAGAGCCCATCTCTTTTTTTTTTTTTTGAGACGGAGTTTCACTCTAGTTACTCAGACTGGAGTGCACTGGCACGATCTCGGCTCACCGCAACCTCCGCCTTCTGGATTTAAGCAACTCTCCTGCCTCAGCCTCCTGAGTAGCTGGGACTACAGGCGCGCACCACCATGCCCAGCTAATTTTTGTATTTTTGGTAGAGACGGGGTTTCACCTTGTTGACCAGGATGGTCTCGATCTCTTGACCTCGTGATCCACCCGCCTCGGCCTCCCAAAGTGCTGGGATTATAGGTGTGAGCCACCACCCGGCCCCATCTCTTTTTGAAAAGGTGAGGGTAGGTTGGGTGTGGTGGCTCCTGCCTGTAATCCCAGTAGTTTGGGATGCTGAGGCAGTTGGATCACCTGAGGTCAGCAGTTCGGGACCAGCCTGACCAACATGGTGAAACCCTGTCTCTACTAAAGAAACAAAAAATTAGCCAGGCTTGCTGGCACGCACCTGTAATTCCAGCTACTCGGGAGTCTGAGGCAGGAGAATCCCTTGAACCTGGGAGGCAGAGGTTGCAGTGAGCCGACATTGTGCCACTGTGCTCCAGCCTGGGTGACAGGGAGAGACTTTGTCTCAAAAAAAATTAATACATACACTTAAGCTTATTTTTATATTTTACAGAAAGATTATATATTTTGGTAATGTTAATGAATGTACTTGTTTACAAAGTTTCTATGCTTGTGAAAGAGGTTCTTTTCAAGCATGTTGCTTTCCATGTCTATTACTAAATGTTTTATTGTCACTTTGACTAACTAGGTAACCAGGTATTATTTCTTAGGCACTCATGATTCTCTCTTAAACAAAAGTCAAAATCTCCTTTAATAAACACTTGATTTTTGCCTTCCACAAATAAGACTCTAAGAAAGAAATATATTAAAATCTTAGGATGTATTTTACATTTAAAACATCTTTGCAATTTCTCAGCGGGTTTCTAAAAATGAAAAATACACAAAATCTTGGTCTTTTGGCCAGGTGCAGTGGCTCATGCCTATAATCCAAGCACTTTGGGAGGCCAAGGCGGACAGATCACGAGGTCAGTAGTTCGAGACCAGCCTGACCAACATGGTGAAGCCCCATCTCTTCTAAAAATACAAAAAATCAGCCAGGCATGGTGGCAGATGCCAGTAATCCCAGCTACTAGGGAGGCTGATGCAGGAGAATCACTTGAACCCTGGAGGTGGAAGTTGCGGTGAGCCGAGATTGTGCCACTGCCTTCCAGCCTGGGTGACAGAGGAAGACTCTGTCTCAAAAAATATATACATGCAAAAATTAGCTGGGTGTGGTGGCACATGCCCATAGTCTCAGCTACTTGGGAGGCAGAGGCAAGAGAATCGCTTGAACCCAGAGGGTGGAGATTGCAGTGAGCTGAGACTGTGCCATTGCACTCCAGCCTGGGTGACAGAGCGAGACTCCATCTCTAAAAAAAAAAGAACGAGAGAAGGGGAAAAAAGAAAAAAAACTTGGTCTTTTAACTTATGGAAAGAGGAGGCTGGAAATAATTTGGTCTATTTACTACTGTTTCATGGTAAGAATTGTCAAGTCCAAAAAGATGTTCAGTGTTCCTTAGCTTAAATTTGTATTGGTAAGTTCTTGAGTAAGTTGTAATTGTTAAAACACGCACAATGAATGAAGAGACCCCCCCCCCACAAACAGGCTTTGTGTGAGCAACATGGCTGTTTATTCACCTGGGTGTGGTAGGGCTGAGTCCAAAAAGAGAGTCAGCAGAGGGCAGTGGGATAGGAGTTGTTTTATAGATTTGGGGTAGGCAGTGGAACATTACAGAAGTTACAATTTAGGGTGGTTTTTGCAAGATGGGAGGGTATTGTCGGGTTGACCAAGGTCAGTTACAAAGTCCAGTTGCCTTATCAGTTAAGGCAGGAATAAGGAACAATAGAAGAATGTCTCAAAGTTAATTAGGTGCTGCTGGGGTTGATCATTCTTCCCCGATTGATGGTCTTCCAGTTACTTCAGATTTTCTAATTCTGGGAGGCCATCCATAGGTATCTGTGCAGGTCACGGGAGTTGCCATGGCTTGAATTAGGGTATGGCCTATGGTGCAGCCAGTTCAACGAACCTTGCAGTAATATCATAAATATTTCAGAAATTGCTTTATGTGAGATTTGTCAGTGCTTTCGTTGCCTGTGTATCAGTCTTGATGGTGCTTTCCCTTATTATATTAGACAACTAGAATACATATTATCAGTCATTTTTTTTTTTTTTTGAGACAAGGTTAAGCTCTGTAGATGGGGCTGGAGTAGTGCAATCTCAGGTCACCATAACCTTTGCCTCCCAGGCTCAAGTGATCCTCCCACTTCAGCTTCCTGAGTAGCTTGGACTACAGGCATGTGCTACCAGGCTCAGCTAATTATTTTTACTTTTTTTGTTGAGATGAGATCTCAGGCCCAGCACAGTGACTCACGCCCATAATCCCAACACTTTTGGGGACCCAGGCGAATGGATTATTTGAGGTCAGGAGTTCGAGACCAGCCTGGCCAACATGATGAGACCCCCATCTCCACTAAAAATGCAAACATTAGCCGGGCATGATGGTGTGGTGCACCTGTAATCCCAGCTACTTGGGAGGCTAGGGCATGAGAATCACTTGAACCTGGAGATGGAGGCTGCAGCGAGCTGAGATTGAGCCACTGCTCTTCAGCCTGGGTGACAGAGGGAGACTCCATCTAAAAAAGAAAGAAAAGAAAGCCACTGCTACATAATGTACAAAGCTTCCATCACTGTAAAGTATATTTGTGTATATTTGTATATTACATATTTGTGTATGTAAAAGGAAGGATGATGACAGATGTGATAAAAATAACTGTGAGTAATGGTAGAACCAAAAGATAATGTATCAAAAGTACTACGATTTCTCATTTCCCCCTTTCTCTCTTAGTGGTTGATTTAAAAATTATAATCTCAACTGGGCTCAGTGGCTCAAGCCTGTAATCCCAGCATTTTAGAAGGCTGAGGCAGGCTGATCACCTGAGGTCAGGAGTTTGAGATCAGCCTGGTCAATGTGATAAAACCCCGTCTCTACTAAAAATACAAAAATTAGCTGGGTGTGGTAGTGCACAACTGTAATCCCACCTACTCGGGAGGCTGAGGCAGGAGAATTGCTTGAACTCAGGAGGGGGAGGTTGCGATGAGCTGAGATTGCACCATTGCACTCCAGCCTGGGTGACACAGTAAGACTACGTCTCAAAAAAAAAAATCATAAGCTCAGTCACAAAGTTGTAGACAGAATAAAACTCTAACAGAAACATTTAATTCAATGTGGACTTGAGTAAAAAGGGCAAAGTGTTAAAGAAAGGTGGTTTCTTCCTCTTTTTATTTTTTGTTTGCTTTTGATGGAGTTCAGAACATACTATCCCAAAATAGGGCACTTCGCCAGACTTAATATTTTAAGCTGAAGGAATTTGAGGAATGAATGTACAGGAAGCAGTTTTTGACCTTTCTCTTAAGCAGGTCATAAAATCTAGGAATAATTATCTAACCTTCTTTTAATGCCAGTCAGGAAACCCTCATGTGAAAGGTACCCTCCCTATATTCAGAGGAAAGGATAAAGTATCTGAACAAACAGGCCTAAGTTTCTCCAATTTGGTACACTGAGTTCATACTTTTACTCTGCCCTATTATATTTCTCTATGACTTTCCTGTCTTCATAAACCAAGCATAAAAACATTCAGGTTTAACCACTCCTTCAGATCTTCATTTCCTTATGAAGGCTCCCATGTCACATAAAACTTAAATACATGTGTATGTGTTTTTCTTGTTAATCTATCTTTTGTTAGAAGGGTCCCAAGCCAACGAACCTAAGATGGGTAGAAGGAAAATATTTATTTCCTCCCTTATACTTTTAGAAATAAGAAATTTTTCAAAAATAAAAATCTGTTTAAATAAATGTCTCTTTGTAAAGATCACAGCATGTTTGTAAAGCCAGAGAGGACCACTGAGGAGCTAAGCAAGCCTAATTTACACATCTATGGGGGGTAAAGAGTTTTCTGAAAGCTTTTCCGCTGTGAGCACTGTATAAAAGCTTAAATCCAATGAACATGTTCTCAGTGCCTGAAAGAGGCTCTTTTTTTTTTTTTTAAGATGAAGTGTGGTTCTGTAGCCCAGGCTGGAGTGCAGTAGCATGATTTTGGCTCACTGCAACCTCCTCTTCCTGGGTTCAAGCAAATGTCCCTGCCTCACCCTCCTGAGTAGCTGGGATTATAGTCACCCATCAACACGTCAGGCTAATTTTTTGTATTTTTGGTAGAGATGGAGTTTCACCAAATTGGTGATCTGCCTGCCTTGGCCTCCCAAAGTGCTGGGATTACAGGTGTGAGCCATGTTGCCCAGTGAAAAGAAGCTCTTAAGAGGGACAAAGCTGAATTCAATACCTTGCTAGCAATTTAGTTTAGACATGGTATTATTTTAATGAAAATTTTCTGAATTTACATCAGAGACATTTGTAGAAAATTCAAAAGCCAGGCCGGGTACGGTGGCTCACACCTGTAATCCCAGCACTTTGAGATGGGCGGATCATGAGATTAGGAGTTCAAGACCAGCCTGACAGTAAAACCCCATCTGTAATAAAAATACAAAATTAAGAGGTGGAGGTTACTGTGAGCCAAGGTCACACCACTGCACTACAGCCTGGTGACAAAGCAAGTCTCCATCTCAAAAAATAAGAAAATTAACTAGCTGGGTACAGTGGCTCACGCCTGTGATCCCAGAACTTTGGGAGGCCGAGGTGGTCGGATTGCTTGAGGCCAGGGGTTTGAGACCAACCTGGCCAACATGGTAAAACCCCATCTCTACAAAAAATACAAAAATACACCGGATGTGGTGGCAGGCCCCTGTCATCCCAGCTACTCAGGAGGCTGAGGCAGAAGAATCGCTTGAACCTGGGAAACAGAGGTTGTAGTGAGCCGAGATCATGCCATTGCACTTTAGCCTGGGTGACAGAGCAAGACTCTGTCTCAAAAAAAAAAAAAAAAAGAAAGAAAGAAAGGAAAAGAAAATTCAAAAACCAAAGCCTCCATTTAACCCCAAAATGTGAAAAAAAAAAATAGATAGATAGACAGATGATAGGTAGATAGGAAGAATATTGTAATGATCCTATAGAATAATTTTGTTTAGAATGTTCTAACTGTCCTACAATAAGCTCAAAGTATGGTGAGTAGAATTTATTTTGGATGGATATTTAGCTTATTGAGGTTGAAAATAAGTTAAGATTTTTCATGTTTCATATAATACCGAATTTATGTTTTTAGGACTGTTTATGAAAGCTGAGAAAACTGCCTTTCTCCAGACCCTTTTCAGCACAGGCAATAATATCTAAGTAATATACACCTGAAAATAATTTTAAAAGTCTGAATCAAGACACATACATTTTTTTCCCCTAAGAATTACTAACAAAAAAATCTTTGGTATAACAATGAAATTACCCTATTTATTTATATTTGATAAATCAACTCTTTTAAGTGTAATTGCATACAATTATTTTTGGGAGCCGGGCATGGTGTCACACCTATAATCCCAGCACTTTGGGAAGCTAAGGTGGGTGGATCACTTGAAGTTGGGAATTTGAGACCAGCCTGGCCAACATGGTGAAACTGGTCTGTACTAAAAATGCAAAAATTAGCCAGGTATGGTGGCACGTGCCTGTTATCCCACCTACTTGGGAGGCTGAGGCAGGAGAATCACTTGAACCTGGGAGTCGGAGGTTGCAGTGAGCTGAGATCGCACCACTCCACTCCAGCCTGGTAGACAAAGTGAAACTTCGTCTCAGGGGGAAAAAAAATTATTATTGGCCCAGCACTGTACTTGTATATCCCACCAGTATAAATGGTAATGTTTGAGGTAATTGAACCAGATCAACTCCATCTTGAATAGGAGCTGGGTAAAATGAGGCTGAGATCTGCTGGGCCAGATTCCTAGGAGGTTAAGGCATTCTATAATAAGTCACAGGATGAGATAGGAACTCAGCATAAGATACAGGTCATAAAGACCTTGCTGATAAAACAGGTTGCAGTAAAGAAGTCAACTAAAACCTACCAAACCAAGATGGTGATGAGAGTGATCAATGGTCATCCTCACTGCTACACGCCCACCAACGCCATGACAGCTCACAAATGCCATGGCAACCTCCGGAAAGTTACCCTATATAGTCTAAATAAAGGAGACATGAAAAATCCACCTTTTGTTTAGCATACAATCAAGAAATAACCATAAAAATGGGCAACCAGCAGCCCTGGGGGCTGCTCAGCCTGTGGAGTAGCCATTCTCTTATTCCTTTACTTTCTTAACAAACTTGCTTTCACTTTACTCTGTGGTCTTGCCTTGAATTCTTTCTTGTGCAACATCCAAATACCCTCTCTTGGAATTTAGATCAGGAACTCTTTCTAGTAATAGCAACTAGCTGTCTTTTCTCATTAGAAACTGGGGCTGGGGAAGTCAGAGTTAGTTGCAAATGGTCTCTAAGGTTCTCATACCTTGTTGTAAATTATAGCATTTTCTAATATTTGGCTTAACTTGCTTTGGAAGGTGCTGTTACCAGAAAGCAGTCCCAATCCAGAACTCAAGAGAAGGTTCATGGATCAGGCACAAGAAAGAGTTCAGGGTAAATCCACAGTGCAAAGTTAAAGCAAGTTTATTAAGAAAGTAAAGGAGGCCGGGTGCAGTGGCACATGCCTGTAATCCTAGCACTTTGGGAGGCAAAGGCGGGTGGATCACCTGAGGTCAGGAGTTCAACACCAGCCTGGCCAATATGGTGAAACCCCGTCTCTACTAAAAATACAAAAATTAGCCAAGTATAGTAGCAGGCACCTGTAATCTCAGCTATTCAGGAGGCTGAGGCAGGAGAATCGCTTGAACCTGCGGGGTGGAGATTGCAGTGAGCCAAGATCATGCCATCACACTCCAGCCTAGGTGACAGAACGAGACTCCGTCTCAAAAAAAAAAAAAAAAAAAAGGAAGTAAAGCAATAAGAATGGCTACTCCACAGGCAGAGCAGCCCATTTTTATGGTTGATTATACGCTAAACAAAGAGGATTATTCATGAGTTTTCTGGGAAAGAGCTGGGAAATTCCTGAAACTGAGGGTGTCTCCTCTTTTTAGACCACATAGGGCAACTTCCTGAGGTTGCCATGGCACTGGTGGGAGTGTAGCAGTGAGGACGACCAGAGATCACCTCATCAACCATCTTGGTTTTGGTGGGTTTGGGCTGGCTTCTTTTTTTTCTTTTTGAGACAGTCTTGCACTGTCTCCCAGGCTGGAGTACAATGGCACAATCTCAGCTCACTGCAACCTCCACCTCCTGGGGTTCAAGCAATTCTCCTGCCTCAGCCTCCCGAGTAGCTGGGATTACAGGCACCTGCCAGTGAGCTCAGCTAATTTTTGTATTTTTTTAGTAGAGACAGGGTTTTGCCATGTTGACCAGGCTGGTCTCGAACTCCCGACCTCAGGTGATTCGCCTGCCTCAGCCTCCTAAAGTGCTGGGATTACAGGCATGAGCCACGGCACCTGACCTTGTCTGGCTTCTTTACTGCAACCTGTTTTATCAGCAAGGTCTTTATGACCTGTATCTTATGTCGACCTCCTTTCTTATCCTGTGAATTAGAATGCCTTAACCTACTGGGAATGCAGCCCAGTAGCTCAGCCTCATTTTACCCAGCCCCTATTTCAAGACAGAATTGTTCTAGTTTAAACACCTCTGACAGTGCTAAATGTATAATCCCCAAGTGGTTTGGAACCAAATGATGCACAAACTACTGTTCTCGCAGTAAAATCTGGGCACTGAGAAAACTCTAAGACAACCATGTTACCTGTGTGAAGGAAAAAACTATGCTGGCTCCCTAGTGAGGTGCACCTTTTCTCAATCTGTAAGGCTAAAAGGATAGATAAATTGGCTTCTGAGTAACTGAAGTCACGCACTCACTTATGCAGGCCCTACATGCCTATGGGAGCAACAGAACACCAAAGTTAAGGTGAGCTTCCCTGGTTAGCAACACTTTGTATACATTGTCTTATGTTGCTGGTAAAAGTAAGCAGGTCTGTGCTGCTCCATTGAAAAGGGACACCTGGCAGCTTGCACGTAGTTCTCTTGGATTTCATCCCATGCACCTTTCTCTTTACTAACTTTAATCTATATCCTTTCACTGTAATAAGTGTCGCTGCAAATATAACAACGTTTCTGAATCCTGTGAGTCCTTTTAGCTGAGACCACCTCAGCCTGCATTTCATTGTCCATATCATTGTCAACATTTTGGTCAAAGCCATTCAACAAGTCTCTAGGAAGTTCCAAACTTTCCCACATTTTCCTGACTTCTCCTGAGCCCTCCAAACTGTTCCAACCTCTGCCTGTTACCGAGCGCCAAAGTTACTTTCGTATTTTCAGGTATCTTTTCAGCAGCGCCCCACTCTACTGGAGTCAGTTCCACATGGTCCTCCACCTCCCAGGTTCCAGTGATTCTCAAGCCTCAGCCTCCTGAGTAACTGGGATTACAGGCGCACGCTCACTATGCGCAGCTAATTTTTGTACTTTTAGTAGAGACGGGGTTTCATCATGTTGGCCAGGCTGTTCTCCAACTCCTGACTGCAAGTGATCCATCCGCCTCAGCCTCCCAAAGTGCTAGGATTACAGGCGTGAGCCACCGTGCCCAGCCAAGAATATCTTATACTATACACAAAAATCAACTCAAAAATGGATTAAAGACTTAAATGTTAATAACTGAAACTGTAAAAGTCCTATAAGAAAATCCAGAAAGTGGCTGGGCATGGTGGCTCAAGCCTGTAATCCTAGCATTTTGGGAGAGGGGAGGCGTGCAGATCACCTAAGATCAGGAGTTTAAGACCAACCTGGATAACATGTTGAAACCCAGACTCTACAAAAAATACAAAAATTAGCTGGGCATGGTGGTGCACACCTGTAATCCCAGCTACTTGGGAGGCTGAGACAGGAGAATTGCTTGAACCCAGGGCAGTGGTGGTTGCAGTGAGCCAAGATCATGCCACTGCACTCCAGCCTGGGTGACAGAGCAAGACTCCACCTGAAATAAAATAATAATAAAAATACAGGGGGAAAGTGTCATGATATTGATCTTCACAATTTATTTTTTTTTTGAGATACAGTCTTGCTCTGTTGCATGCGCCATCACACCCAGCTAATTTTTGTATTTTTGTAGAGATGGAGTTTCACTACGGTGGCCAGGCTGGTCTCCAACTACTGACCTCAAGTGATCCTCCCAACTCGGCCTCCATAAGTGCTAGCATTACAGGCATGAGCCACCATGACTGGCCATTTACATAGTACTTTCTATGTTTAAAATCTGTTCTAAGCATTTTTTCTTTAATTTTTAAAAAACAAAGACGGGGTTTCACCATGTTGGTCAGGCTGGTCTTGAACGCCCTACCTCAGGTGATCTGCCCACCTTGGCCTCCAAAGTGCTTGGATTACAGGTGTGAGCCACCACGCCCAGCCTAAGCATTTTTTGTACATTTACTCATTTGATCTTCATACCAATCCTGGAAGATAAGTATGTTATAGTTGAAGAAACTGAGGCATAGCGAAGTTAAGGGATTTGCCCAAGAGTATATAAAACCCAATAGTTCATTTATAAACAATTATTGAGAATATGCTATTAAACTGTGTTTTTTACCTTTGTTTAAAAAAGAAACCCTAAGAGTTTAATCATATAAACTGCTTTGGAGTTTAGCAAAACTGTTCATTTTTTCATAATTTAAACTTGAAAGTATTCAAGTATTCCATGGCAATATTTTATTGTGCAATATGTCTGACTACCTATTATTTTATCCTAAATCTTTTTTTTTGAGATGGAGTTTTGCTCTTGTTACCCAGGCTGGAGTGCAATGGCGCAATCTCAGCTCACTGCAACCTCCACCTCCTGGGTTCAGGCAATTCTCCTGCCTCAGCCTCCTGAGTAGCTGGGATTACAGGCATGCGCCACCATGCCCAGCTAATTTTTTGTATTTTTAGTAGAGACGGGGTTTCACCAGGTTGACCAAGATGGTCTCGATCTTTTGACCTCGTGATCCACCCGCCTCGGCCTCCGAAAGTGCTGGGATTACAGGCTTGAGCCACCGCGCCCGGCCTATTTTATCCTAAATCTTAAGCTGTAGGAAATGGTTTGAATTTAATAATCTTGATGCTTTTAGAATCTTAGCAATTCTCATGGCTGGGCACAGTGGCTCACACCTATAATCCCAGCACTTTGGGAGGCCGAGGTGGGTGGATCACCAGGTCAAGAGATCAAGACCATCCTGGTCAACATGGTGAAACCCCAGCTCTACTAAAAATACAAAAATCAGCTGGGCATGATGGTGCACGCCTGTAATCCCAGCTACTTGGGAGGCTGAGGCAGGAGAATTGCTTGAACCCAGGAGGCAGAGGTTGCGGTGAGCCAAGATCTTGCCATTGCACTCCAGCCTGAGTAACAAGAGTGAAACTCCATCTCGAAAAAAAAGGCCACTTCATTTTGGCCGGGCGCTGTGGCTCACACCTGTAATCCTAGCACTTTGGGAGGCTGAGGTGGGTGGATCACCTGAGGTCAAGAGTTCAAACCAGCCTGGCCATCATGGTGAAACCCCTTCATTAAAAAAAAAAAAAAGAATCTTAGCAATTCACCTGCCTCAGCCACCCAAGTAGCTAGAATTACAGGCACATGCCACCATGCAATTTTTTTTAGGTTTTTCTTAGAGTTTTGCTCTTGTTGCCCAGGCTGAAGTGCAATGGCACGATGTTGGCTCCAGGTTCAAGCAATTCGCCTGGGATTACAGGCACATGCCAGCTAATTTTTGTATTTTTAGTAGAGACAGAGTTTCACCATGTTGGCCAGGCCGGTCTTGAACTCCTAACCTCAGGTGATCCACCTGCCTCCACCTCCCAAAGTGCTGGGATTACAGGCATGAGCCACCACGCCCAGTTTGGCTCTACTAAGTTTCTATTTCAGTTTAGACATATTGTAGAAAGCTGATCAGCCCAGGCGGCTGGGGCTCTTTGAGTCCCTCCTTTACGTGGGCCAGAAAAAAAAAAAAGAGAGCTGATCAAGCACAGGCTTTTCCCTCCTTTTGGAACATGCTTTCCATTTTTCTCTGCCTAGAAACTTAATCATTCTTAAGACCAAGCTTTTTACTTCCTGGATGAAACTTTACCTGTATCATGCCTTCAACAGAATATGTCAGTCTCTCTTCTGGATTCTCACAAATTCTGCTTATTATATCAGTTCTCACATTTCATTATCATTATCTGCCTACAACTGTTTTTCTTATTCCTCATTTGCTTGCCTCCTTCCCTAAGTTATGAGTTACTCAAAAACAGGTACCATTTTCTATTCACTTTTATGTTTTTGGTCCCTGATAATTCAAAACATTGGTGGAATACTCTCCATATGAAATCTAATATTGAGGCAGACAGATAGCTTGAGCCCGGGAGTTAGAGACCAGCCTAGGCAATATGGCAAAACCCTGTCTCTACAAAACATATGAAAAATTGCTTGCGCAACAGCGCAAGACCCTGTCTTGAAAAAATAAAGAAAACAAAATCAAATATCCATTTAATAGAAGTGCACAATGTAAAGAAAAGTTTGGAGATCAACTGGGAAACAGTTTAAAGATCACTTTACTCAATGGGACATTATGTAGTGAAAGTAAGACCCAGCAAGTGCTAAATTGTGAGACATCTTTCAGCTTCTATGGTCCTTTCAGGACCCAACTTCTCTGCACAGCAAGCTCTAACTCTCCAGTCTCCATTAAAGGAAGGAAAGCAAGTAATAAGTTATTTATTGCAATTCATATTGCAATTTAATGAGTTATCACTTCCAAGAGTATTTTTTAAAAAATCTAAGAGGACCAACCAGTGGTAAACCCAAAGAATTGAATCTACTGATAAAATTTGGGGGGGCGGGGGTTAAAATTTATTTATTTTTTATCTTTTTGTTCATGTTCTCTCATGAAAATCTACTAAAAAGTGGCCAATATATGGAAACATTCTGAGTAGCTTTCTTCCAAATTAAACTGCATTCACAATTACCTTCACATTGTACATAAGCTTAGTCCTAAGTCAAAACTATTTTTACATTTGGAACTTGGCAAATTCTCTCATTTTCGTAATTAAAAACCTCATTGCCATCTCTACCAGGTGGTCTTTTTTTCCATTATGTTCTACCTGGGCCTTAGTGTAGCAATCCCTAGGGAAGTCTGGGTAGATGAGCTATTTTACTATTGCTGGCATGATTACTTCATCCCCTCCTCCCCCAATAGCTAATGCCCAGGAACATGGAATTTGCATACTAATGTAATTATGTTGCCTCTATTGCAAAACCTAAAAACTTCTTCTTTTTTTTTAGGCAGAGTTTCGCTGTTGTTACCCAGACTGGAGTGCAATGGCAAGATCTCGGCTCACCACAACCTCTGCCTTCTGGGTTCCTCAGCCTCCCGAGTAGCTGGGACTACAGGTGCGCACCACCATGCCCAGCTAATTTTTGTATTTTTAGTAGAGACGGGGTTTCACCTTGTTGACCAGGATGGTCTCAATCTCTTGACCTGGTGATCTACCCGCCTCGGCCTCCCATAGTGCTGGGATTATAGGTGTGAGCCACCGCCCCTGGCCTTTTTTTTTTTTTTTTTGAGATGGAGGTTCGCTCTGTCGCCAGGCTAGAGTGCAATTGCGAGATCTCGGCTCACTGCAACCTCCACCTCCGGGTTCAAGCAATTCTCCTGCCTCAGCCTCCTGAATACCTGAGACTACAGGCACGCACCACCACGCCATGTTAATTTGTGTATTTTTAGAAGAGATGAGGTTTCACCATGTTGGCCAGGATGGTCTCAATCTCTTGACCTCATGATCTGCCATGGTGGTGCACGCCTGTAGTCATAGCTACTCGGGAGGCTGAGGCAGGAGAATCACTTGAACCCAGGAGGTGGAAACTGTGGTGAGCTGAAATCATGCCACTGCACTCCAGCCTGGGCAACTGAGCAAGACTCCATCTCAAAACATAAAAAAAAATTTTTTTTAATAAGTTTCTAGGCCGGACGTGGTGGCTTACACCTGTAATCTGAGCACTCTGGGAGGCCGAGACGGGCAGATCACCTGAGGTCAGGAGTTCAAGACAAGCCTAGCCAACATGGTGAAACCCTGTCTTTAAAAAAAGAAAAAAAAAGTTTCTAGGTTTTGATTGGGCGTGGTGGCTCACTCCTGTAATCCCAGCACTTTGGGAGGCCAAGGTGGGCAGATCACTTGAGTCCAGGAGTTTGAGACCAGCCTGGGAAATATAGCAAAACCCCATCTCTACAAAAAATAGCTGAGCATGGCAGACTGTGCTTGTAATCCCGGCTACTCAGGAGGCTGAGGTTGGAGGATCACCTGAGCCTGAGAAGTCTAGGCTGCAGTGAGCCGAGATCTTACTACTGCAATCCAGCATGGGGAACAGAGTCTCAAAAAAAAAAAAGTCCAAGAAAAAACAAATAGTATCTCTTTTGCTTAACTGCATTTTCCTGATTATAATTGAGAGAACCAAAAAAAAATTTTTTTTGAGACAGATTCTCCAAGGGTGGAATGCAGTGGCATGATCTCGGCTCACTGCAATCTCCACCTCCTGGGTTCAAGGGGTTCTCCCGCCTTAGCCTCCTGAGTAGCTGGGATTATAGATGCGCACCACCATGCCCAGCTAATTTTTGTAATTTTAGTAGGAGACGGGATTTCACCATGCTGGCCAGACTGGTCTTGAACTCCTGACCTCGTGATCTGCCCCCTTAGCCTCCCAACATGCTAGGATTACAGGCACGAGCCACAGTGCGTGGCCCAAATATTTATTTTTTATGTGATGGACACCTCTCTTCATCCCTTCATAATATAGGTAAATGTGCTGATAAAATTTAAAAAAGAAAGAAAGAAAAAAAAACTTGATTAAAAAAAGTCTACAACTGCAAATCAACCAAATAGGAGCTTTGTCCTTCATTATACCTTTACCCATTCAACCAGTACACATTAAACTGATATTTGCTAGGCCTGGTTTACAAAGATGACTAAGATATTGGGTGAAGACAAAAATGAATCCAGCTAATTATAAGGCACTGAGTTAACTGCTATATTAGACATAGGTTCACAATGCATGCCTGGAAAAACAGCATTCGTCCTTCAAATTTCTGCCAAGTAACAACTAGGATTGACTGCTTGTTCTGACCTATTCACTGTGCTAAATGTCTCACATGAATGATCTCAACTGATCGTCACAACAACCTTAAGAGGTAGTTCTTATTATTTTCTCAATTTCATAGATGAAAGAACTGTGACAGAGAGAAGTTAAGTAGTTTTTCCAAGGTTGTGGCAGAACTGGGATTTGAAGACAGGCAATCTGACTTCAGAGGCTGTGTTCTTAGGCACCTTACACTATTCTACCTCCTTAGTCTATTCTGTTTATGTCCCCTTCCTCTTTATGATCAAAATCAGAAGACAGTATTTTGTGGTATCATAGCATTTTTTTTTTTAAATAGAGACGGGGTTTCTCCATGTTGGTCAGACTGGGTCTCAAACTCCAGACCTCAGGTGATCCACCTGCCTTGGCCTCCCAAAGTGCTGGGATTACAGGCATGAGCCACTGCACCCAGCCAGTATTATAGTATCCTAGAAATATCTCTATCGGAGATTCTATTATTTTGAACTACTATGTTCCAGTGACTGTCTCCTTTAGAAAAGGACTGTATTATTGGCCGGGCGCAGTGGCTCATGCCTGTAATCCCAGCACTTTGGGAGGCCGAGGTGGGTGGATCACGAGGTCAAGAGATCGAGACCATCCTGGTCAACATGGTGAAACCCCATCTCTACTAAAAATACAAAAAATTAGCTGGGCGTGGTGGCACGCGCCTGTAGTCCCAGCTACTCAGGAGACTGAGGCAGGAGAATTGCTTGAACCCAGAAGGCGGAGGTTGCAGTGAGCCGAGATCGCACCATTGCACTCCAGTCTGGGTAACAAGAGCGAAACTCCATCTCAAAAAAAAGAAAGAAAGAAAGAAAAGGACTGTATTATTATTTTTTAGACTGCATAGCAAGTAGTAGGTGTTCAATAATGTCACCAAGGATTAAACATGTGATGATCTTGGCTGGGCATCGTGGCTTATGCTTGTAATCCCAGCACTTTGGGAGGCCAAGGTGGGCAGATCATATGAGGTCAGGAGTTTGAGACCAGCCTGATCAACATGGAGAAATCCTGTCTCTACTGAAAATACAAAATTAGCTGGGTGTGGCAGCACGTGGCTGTAATCGCAGCTACTCAGAAGGCTGAGACAGGAGAATAGCTTGAACCTGGGAGGCGGAGGCTGCAGCCAGCCGAGATCACACCATTGCACTCCAGCCTGGGCAACAAGAGCGAAACTCTCTCAAAAAAAAAAAAAAAAAAAAAAAGAGAGAGAGAGTGATGATCTCAGTTGCCTTGAAGGAAGACAAACCATTCCTGGCAAGCAATGAGGCCAGGCTGTAAAAGGTGCATTTGATCATTTGTTGCATGTTCAAGAAGCCTCATAGAGCCTAGGATACCTAGAGAGGAAGAGGTGGTGGGAGGGGTGCAAGGATAAGGAGAAAGAGAGGCAAGGGCTGCTGGAGTTGACAGATTTTCTTTCCTGAAGGGGATGGGATGGCTTTGAAGGACAGTGATCCATAGGAAATTTATAGACTGCTCTGTGTATTTGTTCTCACACTTAAAAATGTGTCTAACTGGCTGGGCATGGTGGCTCATGCCTGTAATCCCAACACTTTGGGAGGCCAAGGCGGGTGGATTACCTGAAGTCGGGAGTTTGAGACCAGCCTGGCCAACATGGTGAAACGCTGCCTCTACTAAAAATACAAAAATTAGGTGGGTGTGGTGGTGAGTGCCTGTAATCCCAGCTACTTGGGAGGCTGAGGCAGGAGAATCACTTGAACTCAGAAAGCAGAAGTTGCAGTGAGCCAAGGTCACATCACCACACTCCAGCCTGGGCAAGAAAGCGAGACTCCTGCTCAAAAAATAAAAATAAAAAAGCATCTAACCTTAGAAGGGCTTAAATAGTATTCTGATGCACCTAACAGCAGAACTCAAGAGAACTCTTTCAAAATTAACTTTTAAAGAAAATGTCAGCCTTTTATAAAATCTCTGCCCAAGTAACTTGGAAACTCATTTTTTTGAGAAAATGAACCACATCAAACATGTACTGAGATCTCAAGTGCACTTTAAGCTCATTTTTGCTGGAAGGGAAATCTCACTTGTGCCCTTCTTCAAGACAAACGTGTAGAGTCTGGTCTAACTTTTTGTTGCTGTTACCTTTAATATTTTTTTAATCAAAGTCTGACTGTCACCCATGCTGGAGGGCAGAGGTGTGATCTTGGCTCACTGCAACCTCCACCTCCTGGGTGCACGCCATTCTCCTGCCTCAGCCTCCTAAGAGGCTGCACCCAGCTATTTTTTTTAATTATTATTTTTAGTAGAGATGGGGTTTCACCATCACCATGTTGGCCAGGCTGGTCTTGAACTCTCAGGTGATTCACTCACCTTGGCCTCCCAAAGTGCTGGGATTACAGCATGAGCCACTCTGCCTAGTCTAATTATTTTTTCCTTTGTGAGGGGAATAGAATTTTTATCTGTATTATTTGTAAGGGCTTTTTCCCCCCTGAGCTAACTGTGACATATGTCAGGAACTAGAGTTAATCTGGCCTAACATGGAACAAAGAAAGCTGGGGCTCAGAGGCATAAAGGACTTTATTCATTCCCTAACATCAGTACTTGAGATATTTTGCAGATCCTAAACTTGATGTATCAACTGGTACCACTCAGATTGATTAAGTGGCTCATCTGATCTTGTGGCCCCCACCCAGGAACTGACTCAGTACAGGAGGACTGCTTCAATTCCCTATGACTTCATCTCCTACCTAAACAATCAGCACTTCTGGCTCCCTGGCTTCCCACACCACACTCACCAAGTTGTCCTTAAAAACTCTGATCCCTGAATGCTCAGGGAAACTGATTTGAGTAATAATAAAACTCAAGTCTCCTGCACAGCCTGCTCTGCTCTACATGAATTACTCTTTCTCTATTGCAATTCCCCTGTCTTAATAAATTGGCTCTGTTTAGGCAGCAGGCAAGGTGAATCCACTGGGCAATTACAAACTTTAGAATCCTCTTGAGGTGGGAGGATCATTTGAGGACAGGAGTTCAAGACCAGCCTGGGAAACATGGCAAGACCCCCATGGCAGCCTCCAAAGTGCTAGGATCCTACTAAATAAATTAAATTAATGTGTTGGCAGGACTTTCTGGGATCTCTAAGGGAAAATCCATTTCCTTGCCTTTTCTAGCTTCTACAGGCCACCTATATTCCTTGGCTAAAGATCTTCCACCTTCATATTAGCAATGGCTAGTCAAGTTTTTCTCATGCTGCATCATTCTGCCACTGACTCTTCTGCCCCTCTCTTTCCACTTAAAAAAACAATTTTTTATTATTTTGATAATAAAATTGCAAAGAAGGTGATTGCAAATGATAAATATATATATATATTTTGAGACAGAGTGTCACTCTGTTGCCCGGCTGGAGTGTAATGGTGTGATCTTGTCTCACTGCAACTTCCTCCTCCCAGGTTCAAGCAATTCTGTCTCAGCTTCCTAAGTAGCTGGGATTACAGGTGTGTGCTACCATGCCCGGCCAATTTTTATATTTTCAGTAGAGACGGGGGTCTCACCATGTTAGCCAGGCCGGTCTTGAACTCCTGACCTTGTGATCTGCCACCTCAGCCTCCCAAAGTCCTGGGATTACAGGTGTGAACCAACCTGCCCGGGTGTCTTTATGGCTGGGCTAAGTAGCGTATGTCTATGATCCCCGGACTTTGGCAGGCCGAGGCAGGTGGATCACCTGAGGACAGGAGTTCCAGACCAGCCTGGCCAACACAAAAATTAGCTGGGCATGGTGGCACATGCCTGTAATGCCAACTACTGGGGAGGCTAAGGTGAGAGAATTGCTTCAACCCAGGAGGCGGAGGTTCAGTAAGCTGAGATTGCACCACTGCACTGCAGCCTGGGCAACACAGCAAGACTCTATCTAAAAAGATGTCTTCACATTGAGCCTACCCAGATAATCCAAATTAATCTTCCTATTTTAAGGACATATGATTAGCAACTTTAATTCTATCTGCAACCGTAATTCTCCTTTTTCATGTAATGTAACATAGTCATGGGTTCCGGGGATTTAGCCTGTGGTTATCTTTGAGGTTAAATTATTCTGCCTATCACAACTTCTAAAGTTGAACTATATTGTGTAAGATGGACATTCAAGTTACCAACAATGTTGAAAGCTTAGATTTCTTCAAGACATTTATAGACATTACACATTTTACCTTTATGCCTGAAAGGTAAATCTTGTACATAAAGCATGAACAAATAAATTGGTAACCTTTTTCATAGGATTCTTGGCTCAGGGCCTAAGGAGCTTTACAGTACTTTTTAGATTCTCACAGATTGAAAATAATAATAATAATAATAAAATAACAAGCCAGAAGCAGTGGCTCATGCTTGTAATGCCAACACTTTGGAAGGCCAAGACTGGTGGATCGCTTGAGCCCAGCAGCCTAGGCAACATGGCAAAATGCTATCTCTAAAAAAAAATAGAAAAATTAGCCAGTCATGGTGGCATGGGCCTGTGGTCTCAGCTACTCAGAAGGCTGAGGCAGAAGAATCACTTGAGCCAGGGAGGCAGAGGTTATAGTGAGCTGAGATCAGGCTACTGCACTTCAGCCTGGGCAACAGAGCAAGACCCTGTCTCCAAAAAAAAACCAACCAAACAAACAAACCCGAAGAGATATAGAACACTGTTGATATACATAAATGTCTCTTTTGGAGGAGAGTAACAATATTCTAAAGTCATGATTTTTTTTGTGTCAGAATAATAAAAGTTTACAGTAAAGACAATAGAAAAAGCTGAGCATATAAAGTTTTTCATTTTTGTTTTTGAGACGGAGTTTTGCTCTTATTGCCCAACCTGGAGTGCAATGGTGTGATCTTGGCTCACTGCAACCTCTGCCTCCCTGGCTCAAGTGATTCTCCTGCCTCAGCCTATCGAGCAGCTGGGATTACAGGCATGCACCACCACACCCAGCTAACTTTTGTATTTTTAGTAGAGACAGGGTTTCACCATGTTGCCCAGGCTGGTCTCAAACTTCTGACCTCAGGTGGTTCACCTGCCTTGGCATCCCAAAGTGCTGGAATTACAGGCGTGAGCCACCACACCTGGCCCCATCTAAATTTTTTTGTTTGTTTACAGACAGTCTAGCTCTGTCACCCAGGCTGAAGTGCAGTGATGAGATCATGGCTTACCGCAGCCTTGAATTCCTTAACTGAAAGTATTCTCTCACTATACCCTATGAAGTAGCTTGGACTACAGGCATGTACCACCATACACAGCTATTTATTTTTATTTTTGTAGAGACAGCATCTTGCTAGGTTGCCCAAGTCTCTAACTCTTAGGCTCACGTGATCCCCTCGCCTTGGCCTTCCAAAATTCTGGGATTACAGGCGTGACCCACCTTGCCCAGTCTAAACTTTTAAAAAACCTTTAGTAGGAACGATCCAAGATGGCTTATTGCTAACATCTCAGGATTGCAGCTCCCAGTGAAAGCACAGAGAACGAGAGGACACCAAACTTTCAGACAAATTTTGGTCACTCACAGAGCAGAAGATTGCCAGTCGAGGAGCTGCACGGGTTGCCAGCGCGACTCTTGTGGCCGGCGCAGCAGTTTTGCCGGCACCTCGGCACAGCAGCTCTTAGTGCAGAGTAAACGGGACTGTTTCCTCTTCTGACCGAGGTTTGGAGGAGCCTCATGGGTCACCAGCGCGACTCTTGTGGCCAGCGCAGCAGTTGTGCCGGCACCTCGGCGCGGCAGCTCTTGGTGCAGAGTAAACGGGACTGGTTCCCCTTCTGACCGAGGTTTGGAGCTCCGGGAAGGCAGAGTCACCTATTACAGACTCAAGAAGGAAGCCAGACTGGAGATTCCCAGGCAGAAAAGCACAATCAGTCTTAACGCCACTGTTTTGGCTGGTGCAGGGGGTTGCTCATATTTTGGCCATGGGAATTAACAACTTGGATGTCCACTCAGAGACCTAAATTTGAAAGTTGGGAATTACAAAGACGACAGGTGGATAAATTTACAATGATGGGAAGAAACCAGCATAAAAAGGCTGAGAATACTCAAAATCAGAATGCCTCTCCCTCTAAAGAGGATCACAGTTCCTCATCAACAAGGGAACAAAACTTGATGGAGAAGGAGCACATCCCATTAACAGAATCAGGCTTCAGAAGATGGATAATAAGAAACTTCTGTGAGTTAAAAGAACATGTTGTAACCCAATGTGAAGAAACTAAGAACTTTGAAAAAAGGTTTGACGAAATCCTAATGAGAATAGACAACTTAGAGAGGAATATAAGTGAATTAATGGAACTGAAGAATACAATACAGGAACTCCGAGAAGTATGCACAGGTTTAAACACTCGAATTGTTCAAGCAGAAGAAAGGATGTCAGAGGTCGAAGTCAAACTTAATGAAACAAAATGAGAAGACAAGATTAGAGAAAGAAGGATAAAAAGGAATGAGCAAAGTCTCCAAGAAATGTGGGACTATGTGAAAAGACCAAATTTACGTTTGATAGGTGTACCTGAATGCGACAGAGAGAGTGAATCCAAGCTGGAAAATATTCTTCAGGATATTATTCAGGAAAATTTTCCTAAACTAGCAAAGCAGGACAATATTCAACCCCTGGTAATACAGAGAACACCACAAAGATATTCCTCAAGAAGAGCAACCCCAAGGCACATAATTGTTAGATTCACCAGGGTTGAAACCAAGGAGAAAATACTAAGGGTGGCCAGAGAGAAAGGTCAGGTTACACACAAAGGGAAGCCTATTAGACTTACAGCAGATCTCTCAGCAGAAACTCTACAAGCCAGAAGAGAGTGGGGGCCAATATTCAACATCCTCAAAGAACAGAACTTTCAGCCCAGAATTTCATATCCAGCCAAACTAAGCTTCACAAGTGAAGGAAAAATAAAATATTTTATGAACAAGCAAGTACTCAGAGATTTTATTACCACCAGGCCTGCTTTACAAGAGCTTCTGAAAGAAGCATTACACATAGAAAGGAACAACCAGTATTAGCCTTTCTAAAAATATACCAAAAAGTAAAGAACATCACCATAAAGAAGAATTTACATCAACAAATGGATAAAACAGCCAGTTAACATCAAATGGCAGTCATCCTAAATTTAAATCGACTAAATCCCCCAATTCAAAGATACAGCCAAAACCCAATGGCATGTTACATCCAGACCCATTTCACATGCAAGGATACACAAAGACTCAAAACAAAGGGATGAAGAAAGATTTACCAACCAAATGGAGAGCAAAAATAAATAAATAAATAAATAAATAAAAAGGAGTTGCAATTCTCGTATCTGATAAAATGGATTTTAAAGCAACAAAGATATAGTGGTAAAAGGATCAATGCAACAACAAGAGCTAAGGATCCTAACACCCAGATACATAGAGACTTAGACTCAATGAGACAGAAAATTAATAAGGATATCAAGGACTCGAACTCAGATCCAGAACAAGTAAACTTAATATTTATAGAGCTCTCCACTTTAAATACACAAAATATACATTCTTTTTTTTTTTTTTTTTTTTTCTTGGCGGGGGGAGGAAGGCAGGAAGGGAGAGAAGAAGGACAGTAGGGAGGAAGGAAGGGATGAAGGAAGGAAGGGAATCAAGCAATGAGAGAGACATTGCCGACCTGGATCTAGAGGTTTACAAGTTGATTTCTTTTTTTTGAGAGAAAGAAAGAAAAAAAAAATAAGTAAAGGAGAGGAAGAAAGAGGAAAAGAAAGAGGGAGAGTAAATGGAAATATTGCCTTATTTTGAAAAAAATGGGTATTAATAATGGCCCATCAATGTTTCATTTAAACTTATGGGTAGGTGTGGTGTGGTATTGACTAAAATGTCTATTTTGTTTATTTGAAGTGGAGAGCTCTATAAATATTTATTAAGTTTACTTGTTCCAGATCTGAGTTCGAGTCCTTGATATCCTTATTGATTTTGTCTCATTGAGTCTAAGTCTCGTATCTGGGTGTTAGGATCGTTAGCTCTTACTGTTGCATTGATCCTTTTACCACTATATCTTTGTTGCTTTAAAATCTATTTTATCCGATATGAGAATTGCAACTCCTGCTTTTTATTTATTTATTATTTATTTTTGCTCTCCATTTGGTTGGTAAATCTTTCTCCATCCCTTTGTTTTGAGTCTTTGTGTATCCTTGCATGTGAAACAGGTCTGGATGTAACATGCCATTGGGTTTTGGCTGTGTCTTTTGATTAGGGGATTTAGTCAGTTTAAATTTAGGGTTACTGCCATTTGATGTTGACTGGCTGTTTTATCCATTCGTTGGTGTAAATTCTTCTTTATGGTGATGTTCTTTACTTTTTGGTGTATTTTTAGAAAGGCTAATACTGGTTGTTTCTTTCTGTGTGTAATGCTTCTTTCAGAAGCTCTTGTAAAGCAGGCCTGGTGGTAATAAAATCTCTGAGTTCTTGCTTGTTCATAAAAGATTTTATTTTTCCTTCAGTTGTGAAGTTTAGTTTGGCTGGATATGAAATTCTGGGCTGAAGGTTCTGTTCTTTGAGGATGTTGAATATTGGCCCCCACTCTCTTCTGGCTTGTAGAGTTTCTGCTGAGAGATCTGCTGTAAGTCTGATTGGCTTGCCTTTGTGGGTAATCTGACCTTTCTCTCTGGCTGCCCTTAGTATCTTCTCCTTCGTTTCAACCCTGGTGAATCTAACAATTATGTGCCTTGGGGTTGCTCTTCTTGAGGAATATCTTTGTGGTGTTCTCTGTGTTACCTGGGGTTGAATGTTGACCTGCTTTGCTAGTTTAGGAAAATTTTCCTGAATAATATCCTGAAGGGTATTTTCCAGCTTGGATTCATTCTCTCCATCGCATTCAGGTACACCTATCAAACGTAAATTTGGTCTTTTCACATAGTCCCACATTTCTTGGAGACTTTGCTCATTCCTTTTTATCCTTTTTTCTCTAATCTTTTCTTCAAGTTTTATTTCATTAAGTTGGACTTTGACCTCTGATATCCCTTCTTCTGCTTGAACAATTCGAGTGTTTAAACCTGTGCATACTTCTCAGAGTTCCTGTATTGTATTCTTCAGTTCCATTAATTCACTCATACTCCTCTCTAAGTTGTCTATTCTCAATAGGATTTCATCAAACCTTTTTTCAAAGTTCCTAGTTTCTTTACGTTGGGCTACAACATGGTCTTTTAACTCACCGAAGTTTGTTAATCTCCATTCCTTGAAGAGTGATTCTGTCATCAGGATGCGCTCCTTCTCCATCAAGCCTTGTTCCATTGTTGATGTGGAACTGTGATCATCTTTAGAGGGAGAGGCGTTCTGACTTTGAGTATTCTCAGCTTTTTTACGCTGGTTTCTTCCCGTCATTGTTAATTTATCCTCCTGTTGTCTTTGAAATTACCAACTTTTAGATTAGGTCTCTTGAGTGGACGTCCAGGTTGTTAGTTCCCAGGGCCAGAGCAGCAGCGTTAAAACTGATGGTGCTTTTCTGCCCAGGATTCTCCTGTCTGGCTTCCTTCTTGTGTCCGTAGTAGGTGACTCTGCCTTCCCGGAGCTCCAAACCTCGGTCAGAAGGGGAACTAGTCCCGTTTACTCTGCGCCGAGCGCTGCCTCGCCGAGGTGCCGTCACAGCCGCTGCGCGGGGCTCTGGTGTCGTGCTGGGGGCCGTGTGGGTCCCCCACACCTGTTTACTCTGCTCCGAGAGCTGCCACGTGGAGGTGCCAGCGGAATCGCTGCTCCAGCCACAGGAGTCGCGCTGGCCACCCGTGTGTTTCCTCCACTGGGGGATCTTCTGCTCCGTGAGTGACCAGAATTTGTCTGAAAGTGTGGCGTCCTCTAGTTCTCCGCGCCTTCCCTGAGAGCTGCAATCCCGGGATGTTAGCGATTGGCCATCTTCTAATTTGTTTCCAAAATATACATTCTTGTCAATACCACATCACACCTACTCATAGGTTTAAATGAAACATTGATTGGCCATTATTAATACCCATTTTTTTTAGAATAAAGCAACATTTCCGTTCTCTCTCCCTCTTTTTCTTCCTCTTCCTTCCTCTCCTTCACTCCTTTTTTTTTTTCCTTCTCTCATAAAAAAGAAAAAGAAATCAACTTGTAGACCTCTAGATCCAGGTCAGCAATGTCTCTCTCATTGCCTGATTTCCTTCCTTCCCTTCTCTCCCTCCCTCCTTCACTCACTCCCTCCCTCCCTCCTTCCCTCCCTTCCTCCCTCCCTTCCTCCTTTTCTCCCTTCCTGCCTTCCTCCCTTCCTAAAAAAAAATTAAAATTAAAATAAAAACCTTTAGTAAAGAGAATTTAAATTTTAAAAAAATTTAGTTCAAGGCAGATGAGGTGGCTCATGTCTGTAGTGGATCGCTTGGGCCCAGGAGTTTGAGACTAGCTTGGGCAACATAGCAAGACCCCGGCTCTACAAAAAAAAAAAAAGAGAGAGAGAGAGAAAAATTAGCCGGCTGTGATGGTATGATCGTGTAGTCCCAGCTACTTGGGATGTTGAAGTGGGATCATTTGAGCCCTGGAGGTTGAGGTGGCAGTGAGCCACGATGGTGCCACGGCACTCCAGACAGAGTGAGACTGTCTCCAAAAAAATTGTTTTAGTTCAAGAGAATGGAAACAGGCCAGGCGCGGTGGCTCACGCCTATAATCCCAGCTCTTTGGGAGGCCAAGGCAGGCGGATCATGAGGTCAAGAGATCAAGACCATCCTGGCCAACATGGTGAAACCCCCTCTCTACTAAAAATACAAAAATTAGCTGGGTGTTGCGCCAGTAGTCCCAGCTACTCAGGAGGCTGAGGCAGGAGAACTGCTTGAACCTGGGAGGCGGAGGTTGTAGTGAGCCAAGATCCCACCACTGCACTCCAGCCTGGCGCCTGGTAACAGAGGGAGACTCTGTCTCAAAAAAATAAATTAAAAAAAAAGAGAATAGAAACAATGGTAGTGAAGAAACACAATGTTTTATTTACCCCGAACTTTTTCTCAACAATGAAGAAAACAAACTGGCACAGTGATCGTTCACAAAGGTATTCCGAATAGAAAAAAATCTTTTGGCCGGGTGCAGTGGCTCACACCTATAATCCCAGCACTTTGGGAGGCTGAGGCGGGTGGATCACGAGGTCAAGAGATCGAGACCATCCTGGTCAACATGGTGAAACCCTGTCTCTACTAAAAATACAAAAATTAGCTGGGCATGGTGTTGCGTGCCTGTAGTCCCAGCTACTCGGGAGGCTGAGGCAGGAGAATTGCTTGAACCCAGAAGGTGGAGGTTGCTGTGAGCCGAGATTGTGCCATTGCACTCCAGTCTGGGTAACAACAGCGAAACTCTGTCTCAAAAAAAAAAAAATCTTTTCTTTTTTTCCATTTATTCTTTTTTTTACAGACTCGTTTAAAACAAGCCATGATTCTCAGCAAAACAGCTCCATCAAGCTTCTCACCAACCTCTCCCTTGGGGCTCAGTCAAGGGCATGAAGAAACGAGGCTAGACATCTGGCCCCAGTGGAAAAACCGGGAACACACCTGGAAAGCAACTCAAAGGGAGCCAGGCAGGGAAAGCAGCAATTGGAGAGGAGACCGTGCTTCCAGTCTGTTGCTGGTTTACAAGGTAAATCTATTCCAGGAGGAAAGGGGTACAACACGAAAACCCAGGACAGGCTGCGCCAGGCCCGACGTCTTTCAGGCCCAGCTCCCAGCGTAGACGCCCTTCCTTCCAAGATATTTCCTAGCAGGTACTGCCCCATTTGACTGGAGTGAGCTGCCTGAGATTGCCAAGCGTCCTGTGCGTGTCTCATTAACACATTTTTTATTCATGATTTTACTATTTTGTGGGGGCGGTAGAGGGACGGTGTCTCACTCACTCTGTTGCCCAGGCTGGAGTGCAGTGGCACAATCTCAGCTTATGCAACCTCCGCCTCCCAGTTCAAGCGATTCTTCTGCCTCAGCCTCCTGAGTAGCTGGAATTATAGATGCACACCGCCACGGCCGGCTAATTTTTGTATTTGTGGTACAGATGCCATTTCACCACATTGGCCAGGCTGGTCTCGAATTCCCGACCTCAGGTGATCGATCCATCCACCTCGGCCGTCCAAAGTGTTAGGATTACAGGCTTGAGCCATGGTACCTGGCCTCATGAATTTATTCTTATTGAGCACCTAACATGCTCTAAGCATCGGGGACGAAAAAGCAAATGAGCCATAACATCACTTAACACACAGCATTTATTTGCACGGGTGTTGGCTTTCTAGCCCTCCAGCAACTGCTTCTAGGAAGGGGCAGTCTTGCGTTTTTTTGCATCCTCGGAGTCTAGCACAGTACCTGACACTGACTAGGTGCTTTGTTAACAAAGGAACAACTTTAAAGCGTATTTTTGATAAGAGGCTTGGTTCTTGGGCCGGGCGCGGTGGCTCACGCCTATAATCCCAGCACTTTGGGAGGCCGAGGTGGGTGGATTACGAGTCAAGAGATCGAGACCATCCTGGTCAACATGGTGAAACCCCGTCTCTATTAAAAATACAAAAAATTAGCTGGGCATGCTGGCGCATGCCTGTAATCCCACCTACTCAGGAGGCTGAGGCTGGAGAATTGCCTGAACCCAGGAGGCAGAGGTTACGGTGAACCGAGATGGCGCCATTGCACTCCAGCCTGGGTAACAAGAGTGAAACTCCGTCTCAAAAAAAAAAAAAAAAAAAAAAAGAGGCTTGGTTCTCAAACCTGTAGCCCTACATGGGGTAGGGGAGGCGGGAGAACGGGTGGGCAGGCAGACCCGAGGAGCATGGGAAAGGTGTCTGTATTGGGAGTGCTCACAGCAATCCACAGTTTCCCTGTGTTCCTCGTTCTCAAACAAGAGTAGGGGAGTCGAGGGCGGGATGGGGCAAGTCTCCCTTCTCCCCGCGCGCAGGAGGGCTGGGTTTGGGGGCCCCAGCCGGGGATTTTCACTACGCTCTACAGACCGCTGCGCACCCGCGCCGCTCACCAGGTCAATAGCCACGACGTCCCGCAGAGCCACGACACGCCGGATGGATTTCGGCGGGTTCTCGGTCAGGTAGATGAACCGGTCACTGAGCACCACGTACTTGAGGGTGTGGTTCTCCGAGTTGGACACCACTATGCAGCGATCGCAGGCTCGGACGGCGTCGTAGACCTCCGGCTGCAAATGCCGCCGCAGGAACACATCCAGGCGGCTGTTAGTGCGCGCCGGGAAGCCTGACCGCAAGAGGCTGGCCATGCGCGGCGCCGGCAGCCAGGCGGAGTGTAGGGGCGCGGGGACCTCTGTTCCCCCGCTCTCCCCTCCCCCGCGCTGGAACCCGCGCGCCACAAAGCCGCCAGTCTCGCGTCGTCTCATCTCCCGGGCGCTGGGAGCGGCCCGCAACTGAAGAAATCGACCCCTGGTCGGCTTCCCTGGAGCGCCCTCCCCTCCGCTGTCTCGCCTTTGTCCTAATCTCAGACAGCGATGGGCGGGGCACGGGGCTGGTCCTTCAGGCCCTAGTTGATGGGCACCTCGGGCTAATCACCGTGAAGTCCCCGGCGGCTGAAGGGCCGTGGATTTTTAGGGTCTCTCCCTCCCAACCTTTATACCAGTCCCCATGACTGCCTACTCTATTGCGGATCACACCATCCCATACAAACGTTATTGGTAATGGAACCTAGTTTCAATCTGGTTTCCTGTTAGAAACTTCAAAGAGTTGAACTTACCGATTTATTTTTAACTACCCTAGAAACCTATTAAGACCAATCACACAGATTTAACTTTTGATTATAACATGGCCTGGCACAACTTTCTGATTTTGTCGGAGTGTAAACTAAGTCTTCTTTCTCCAACCAGCGAGAATGGGATTTTTTTTTTAAGACAGAGGGTCTCTCTGTTGCCAGGCTGGAGTGCAGTGGTGCCACCTTGGCTCACTGCAGCCTCCGGCTCCCGAGTAGCTGGGACTACAGGCGCGCGCCACCACACCCAGCTAATTTTTTGTATTTTTAGTAGAGACGGGGTTTCACCATGTTGGCCAGGATGGTCTCGATCCCTTGACTGCGTGATCCGCCCGCCCTGGCCTCCCAAAGTGCTGGGATTACAGGCGTGAGCTACAGCACCTGGCCTTTTTTTTTTTTTTGAGATGGAGTCTCACTCCTGTCGCGCAGGCTGGAGTGCAGTGGAGCAATCTCTGCTACTGCAACCTCCACCTTCCGGGTTCAAGAGATTTTCCTTCCTCAGCCTCCCAAGTAGCTGGGACTACAGGTGTGTACTACCACGACTGGCTAATTTTTGTATTTTTAGTAGAGACGGGGCTTCACCATGTTGGCCAGGCTGGTCTCAAACTCCTGACCTCAGGTGATCCGCCCGCCTCGGCCTCCGAAAGCACTGGGATTATAGGCATGAGCCACCACGCCCAGCCTGCCCAGGGCAATCTATGCAGGAAGAATGAATGGGTGAGGTTGGCATCTTGAAAAGTTGAAGCTGACAGACTGAAGAATGCTGATTACATAGCCCTGAGGCTGCAGAGGAGTAAGTACTCCTTAGTTTTTACAGGCCAAGAATAATGTATATATTAGGTCAGAGAGGGCCAGGCACTGTGGTTCATGCCTGTAATCCCAGGGCTTTGGGAGGCTGAGGAGGGTGGATCATGAGGTCAGGAGTTCAAGACCAGCCTGACCAACCTGGTGAAACCTCGTTTCTAATAAAAATACAAAAATTAGCCAGGCATGGTGGCACATGCCTATAATCCCAGCTACTCAGGTGACTGAGGCTGGACGGTTGCTTGAACCTGGGAGGTGGAGGTTGCAGTGAGCCAAGATTGAGCCACTGCACTCCATCCTGGGTGACAGAGCTAGGCTCCATCTCACACACAAAAAAATTTAGTCAGAGAGATGAGAAAGGCACAACAGAAATGCCCTAAGCCAGAAGTTCCATTTTATTTCGAATCCTAGGAAAGTTAATCTCTTCCCCTCCCCATTGACCCAAAATCCTGATAATGAAACCATATCACTCATTGCTGTGGCTGCCTGCAACCCTGAATCAAATTTAATATTCTTTATATTCTCCTTTATATTCTCAGTATACATACTTACTATTGTATACTGTATGTTATAAGCAACTTTAAATTGCTTGTGGAAAGAGGGTATAAATATATTACAATCCATAAACAGATATTGTAGACTACAGGGGTACAAAGGGAAAGAGAAATGTTTGAGTCTGGCTAAACTTTATTTATTTATTTATTTTGAGACAGTCTCCCTCTGTCACCCAGGAGCCTCAGCCTTCTGGGTTCAAACCATTCTCTGGCCTCACCCAAATAGCTTAGACTACAGGTGTGCGCCACCATGCCCGGCTAATTGTGTGTGTGTGTGTGTGTGTGTGTTTAGTAGAGACAGGATTTCACTATGTTGGCCATAGCTGGTCTCCTGATCTCAAGTGATCCACCCACCTCAACCTACCAAAGTGCTAGGATTACAGGCATGAGCCACCACCCCTGTTAGGGTCTGGTTAGACTTAAGTCCAAGATCACTCAAGTGAGTAAAGAGAAGTGCCACCTGCTGGCAAAATCTTAAATGACCGAGTATTTAAAGTTTTTTTAGGATCTCATCACACATCTGAGCCTTCCTCATAACTGGATGAAAAATGCATGAATTACACCATCCCTAGCAACCTTTATTGATAAAAGCTGCCACATGGCTATTTCCTCCAAAATAAAGACTATTCATTATCTAAACTACTCTAAATAGAGTTTGTTGCTTCAAACCAACAGACAGGCAAAGGCTCTTCACCTCTACTGAATAGCCACACCTCACAAAAGCAGTTGAGAGGCGAATGACTACAATGTCATCAGAGGTGGAGAGTCAGGCTCACATAGGAGAAAAGGCCTTACCCTAGGCTGCTATTTTGTGTCTCTCAGGCTTCCTACCTCATACCTACTTCCCAGGACTAAGAGAAACAGTATGACCGGATGAGGGCCAAAAAATACTGCCAAGAAGCCCATCTTTTTTTTTTTTTTTTTTTGAGATGAAGTTTCACTCTTGTTACCCAGGCTGGAGTGCAATGGCGCGATCTCGGCTCAGCGCAACCTCCGCCTCCTGGATTCAAGTAATTCTCCTGCCTCAGCCTCCTGAGTAGGTGGGATTACAGGCACGGGCCACCATGCCCAGCTAATTTTTTTGTATTTTTAGTAGAGACGGGGTTTCACCATGTTGACCAGGATGGTCTCGATCTGTTGACCTCGTGATCCAGCCGCCTCAGCCTCCCAAAGTGCTGGGATTACAGGCATGAGCCACCGAACCCGGTCCCAAGAAGCCCATCTTGAATAAGCTTTTGGTAACAAGTGCACTAAGCTTAGCAAACATTAAAATGAAGCACAGGTGGTGGCTCACGCCTTTAATCCCAGCACTTTGGGAAGCTGAGGCAGATGGATCACTTGAGGTCAGGAGTTTGAGACCAGCTTGGCCAATATAGTGAAAACCCATCTCTACTAAAAATACAAAAAATTAGGAGGGTGTGATGGCACATGCTTGTTATTCCAGCTAGTTGGGAGGCTAAGGTAGGAGAATCGCTTGAACCCGGAGTTAAAAGCTGCTGTGAGCTGTGATCCCCTACTGCACTCCAGCCTGGGCAACAGAGCGAGACTCTGTATCAAAAATTTAAAAATAAAGAAAGAAATGAAACGAAGCACAGAAAGAAGGGAATTTGACTGGGAGACTGGTGGTTAAGGTCATTTCAGTTTAACTAACTTTGTGGCACACAGAGAAGGCAGTAGATGGTTTCCAGGCACTGTGCATAGCAGTTGCCAAGGTAACTGCAAAATTTCTATTGCAGGAAAGAGAGTTAAATATTTAGGAAAGATCACTAGATTTGGAGTCAGGAGAACTAGATTAGAGTACTAACTCTGTTATCTATCAGACTTTTGGAAAGTCACAACCTTTCCAAGCCTCAGTTTCATTATCTGTAAAATGTGGGGATCAAATGGGATGAATTATGAACTCTGTGAGCACTATAGACATATGAAGCATTCACAGGGGGTGGGGCGGGGTAAAAAAAAAAAAAAAAAAGAAGCTGCATTCACATTCCCTTATCTTTTGGTAAGCTTTACATCAACCCATGGCCCATGGGCCACATGCAGCCCAGGAAGGCTTTAAATTCATAAACTTCTTAAAACATTATGAGATTTTTTTGCAATTTTTGTTTAGCACATAAACTATCATTAGTGTTAGTGTATATATATATATATGTTTTTTTTTTTCTTTAGAGACGGGGTTTCTCCATGTTGTTCAGGCTGGTCTCGAACCCCCGACCTCAGGTAATCTGCCCGCCTTGGCCTCCCAAAGTGCTGAGATTACAGGCATGAGCCACTGTGCCCGGCTAATGTTAGTGTATTTTATATGTGGCCCAAGACAATTCTTCTTCCAGTGTGGCCCAGGGAAGCCAAAAGATTGGATACCCCTGTTTTACATGGTTGATCCAAATGCACCAAAGATAGGTACTCACTCCTTATCTTGTAAGTACATCCAAACTCAAGAAGCATTTGGCAAAGAAAATCCTGCAATCAAGCACTTAATAGATGTTTCTTGATAAAATTATCAAAAGGAATGGGACATTACTTACCTGGACTAATCCTCAAAGGCAGTCTCCTGGATTTTCATCAGAACAGTGGTCTTTGGTCCAGGGATGGTCAATTCAAATAATTTGAAAGGACAGTAGTTTTGAGCATAGAAATGTAGAGCCAGATGACCTGGGCTCAAATTCCAGCTCTCCTATTCAGTAGTTGAATGACATATGCCTCAGTTTCCCCATCTGTGAAATGGGGATAATAGTACCAACCCCCAAAGGGTTACTATGAGGATTTTAAAAGTTTCAAAAGTCCCTAGAAGAGGAACCTGGAATGGAGTTAATGCTATATAAGTGTTTAAATAATAAGTTTGACTGGGCATGGTGGCTCACAACTGTAATCTCAGCACTTTGGGAGGCTGAGGCGGGTAGACCGCATGAGGTCAGGAGTTCAGAACCAGCCTGGGCAACATGGTGAAACCCTGTCTCTACTAAAAATACAAAAATTAGCTGAGTATGGTAACACATGCCTGTAGTCCCAGCCACTGGAATCACTTGAACCCAAGAAGTGGAGGTTGCAGTAAGCTGAGATCGTGCCACTGCACTCCAGCCTGGGCAAAAGAGCGAAACTGTTTCAAAAAAAACCAGATTTTTGTTCTGATTATGAAAATACTCGATTCTGCTGAGGTGCCCCTGATGAAAAAATAAATAAATAAATAAATAATTTTTTGAAAAGAAAGTAATACATGGTCACTGTGGAGAATATTTTTTTGGACTGCAGTGTCATGGTCTCAGATCACTGCAACCTCCCTCTCCCAGATTCAAGTGATTCTCCTGCCTCTGCCTCCCGAGTAGCTGGGAATACAGGCATGAGCCACCATGCCCGGTAATTTTTGTATTTTTAGAAGAGACGAGGTTTCACTATATTGGCCAGGCTGGCCTTGAACTCCTGAACTCGTGATCCACCTGCCTTGGCCTCCCAAAGTGTTGAGATTACAGGTGTGAGCCACTACACCTGGCTTTTTTTTTTTTTTTTTTTTTTTTTTTTTTGACATCTCACTCTGTCCCCCAGGCTGGAATACAGTGGCAGTATCTCAACTCACTGCAACCTCCACTTCCTGGGTCCAAGCGATTCTCCTGCTTCAGCTTCCTGAGTAGCTGGGACTACAGGCATGTGCCACCATGCTCAGCTAATTTTTTTTTTGTATTTTTAGTAGAGACAGGGTTTCACTATGTTGGCCAGACTGGTCTCAAACTCCTGCCCCTGTGATCCGCCCACGTTGGCCTTCCAAAGTGCTGGGATTACAGGCATGAGCCACTGCACCTGGCCTCTTTGTTTGTTCTAAAATAATATAAGTTTACAACATTGAAAGAGATTTTTACAATTGTAGGTATTTCAACTATCGTAAAGGAAAGGACCAATGTTACTAGATACACTGTAGATAAACTGAAGATAGGCTTTGTATGACATTTAACATATGAAGTAACCACAAAATGAATTTACAAACAAAACAGCAAGTAAGGACAGCTATAATATAATAGATTGAATTGCCATATTATTTAGGCTGAGGCCCAGAATATGTTGAACATACAGACTGCAGAGGCACTCAGCCCAACATTAGTATTGGGCCTTCATACTCCATAGTTGACCATCATAGCTAACATAAGCATTCATGCAATGATTTATTTATTGAGTTGTAACTAGGAGGCTGGCACTGTGTTAGACTCTGAAGATACATTGAAATAGGTAGGACAGAATTCCTACCCTGAGGTTTTTTTTTTTTCTTAGAAATATTTAATAGCAACTTGTGAATAGAAGCCATATCTGTGTCTTCAGCAGCAGTGAAATAAGATGGTGGATCCCCTCACCATTAACCCCCAGATCCAGGGGTTATATACCATATGGAAAGGGTATATGTAATTCAGAAGGGATCTGTATTAGTCTGTTCTCACACTGCTACAAAGAACTGCCTGGGACTGGGTAATATATAAAGGAAAGAAATTTAATTCACAGTTCCTCAAGGCTGGGGAGGCCTCAGGAAACAATCACGGCATAATGGGAAGCAAACATTTCTTTCTTCACATGGTGGCAGGAAGGAGAAGAATGAGTGCCCAGTGAAGGGGGAAGCCCCTTATAAAACCACCAGATCTCAAGATAATTCACTATCATGAGAACAGGATGGGGGAAACACCCCAATTGCAGGTCAAGATAACCAAGGGGAGACCTATGTTAATTCTAGCCAAATAATTAATAGCTTGATTGACTCACAGTGCACTGAAGTTTGTACACTGAACTAAACTATATTATTGGTGCAGTTAATTAGAAGTCAAGTGGCAACAGGAGGCCTAAGGTAAAGACCATCAGAGAGTGCAGTAACACCAGGGAACACCTCGGGGTGGTTGCAGAGCAGAGAATACTGCTCTGGTCCCACAAATGCCTTCTCAACGTGGAGACTGTATAAGTTGTGAGAGAACACCCATCCCTCTCCACACCTGAAAATTACGTCACCAGAATCTGAACTCAACACACGCCCACTTCTGCACTCTGCACCAGAATCTGCACTCAACACTAAACTCTGCACTTGGCACCTACCCCGCCTACCTACCAATAGCAGCTCACCCTGTCCATGTCCTGTTTCTCCACAGCCAATCAAACGCCTTCACTCCCTATAAAACCCCATGCCCAAGAGGAGTCGAGCAAGACTTCCCTGGCCCCTTTCTCCGGAACCATGGAACCTAGTCTGGGAGTTAAATAAATTGGCATTTAATTTTCTTAAAAAAAAAGAATTCTTAATTTTAAGGGCCTCGTAAAGAGGGCTTATGCAAAGATCTCAGAGAGGGGAGGCAACCTCTGCTCACAAGATCTGGGAGGGTCTTTGCAGATGGGAGCTGGCAAGGAAGACAAAAACCTTGCAGGGCAGAGATCATGGAACACCTCAGGCTCTGCCTAGATTCTCAGAATATGGACTGATTTTAATTGCTCTATGTTCTCAATGCTTGGGAGATAAAAGCCCCTTGGTGCACTGGGTGTGGTCAGACCAGGTGACTCCTAATCGGATATACTTCTGATGTAGCTGCACCCTGATAACAATCCGTGATAGAGTACTAGTTTAGCATGTCTTAGAAGGATCTCAAGTGCTCTCCACCCAGCTATCTTACCTACTCTTTTACCCTTCCTTTCCACTCTCATAAGATCAATGAGATTGTGCACATAATACAAGTGTTTGGAGTCCAAAGCTTGGGGCCAATGCAGTTGCCACGCTTGCATTGGTCCCCTGGACCCATGCTGTAACTTCTACTCTTTTGTCTCTGTCTTTATTTCCTTTTCCCAATCCCTCATCACTGCCAGGACTAAGGGCACCCACATAGGGGGTTGGGCTGGTCCCCAACACCCCATGATTCAATTATCTCCACCTGGTCCCTCTCACGACATAAGGGGATTATGGGAATTCCAATTCAAGATGAGATTTGGGTGAGGAAGTGTAGGACACCTGAAGTACAATACCATCAAGGCTGTTTTGACCTAAGGGCAGGATTTACAGTATGTGCTCTCACATAACTTGAAATCCCACCGGCCTTCTGGGAACAGGGGTTAATCAGAAGCCAACATGGCACACTGGTACCCAAGATGGAGTTTCTTTAGCTTCCAGATTCCACCCATCAATCCAGCTTGAGTCTCACATGCCATCATCTTTGGAGAAGGTCGCTGAGGTTTTAGGGAGGGTGGTTTGATATAGTAAAGCTTCAGCAGCAGTGCCCTGGCAGTGGAAAACCTATTGGACCCGGAGAGATTCCAAATGAGGGAGATTCACAGGCTTTGTTGAATTATCTCTAGTCTTGAGAGTACCGTGACTTTGGTTTTCTCAGAAGTAAAACAAGAGATACATAGCATTAATAATTTGAATAGTAGAAATATAATGCATGTAAGGATTTAAAAATTTTTTTTTTTTTTTTCACAGCTGAGCACAGGTTTATTGTGGCACTGGAGGTGAAAGGGGGCCAGTGTGGCCAGCACCAGTGTGCTGTGGTGGTGAAGGGAGTGGGATGCAAGGATAAGGGGGGTGAGGCAGGGCCCAAGGAACCCCAGGCTCGGGCCAGGAGCCAGGGTTAAGGCAACCGTTGCTGGCCTTACCCAGAAATGCCAGGCCATGACTCCAGGCCCCTCAGGCTAGGGGCAGCCATGGCAGCCATGGGCAGAAGGGGCTCATACATGGGAGAAGGCGTGGCTCTTGCAGAGGGGCTTGTCCTTCTTGGAGTAGAAGGTCTTTCCTTCAAGGTTAATCTGACATATCGCACAGACAAAGCACGTGTCATGCCAGCTGAAGCCCAGCGCCTCCAGGAAGCGGTCCCCGGCGTCGATCTTGAAGTCACAGCCACGACATTTCGTGCCAAACATCTTCTCATAGTCTCGCTCGCAGTAGGGCCCTCCTCCATGTAGAAGGCCCTGTTCCGGATGGGCGTCTTGCAGGCGGCGCAGGTGAAGCAGTGGACATGCCAGGTCATCTTCAGGGCATGCATGATCTCGCCTGTAATCTTCTTCTTGCACTTGGCGCAGCTGGGTGCGTAGCGCACGTCATAGCACGGTGGGCAGAAGATGGAGCCCTTCTCCTCGAAGAAGCCCCCCTCTTCCAGGACCTTCCCACACTGGCTACACACAAACTCCTCGGGGTGGTATGCATGACCCAGCGCCACCAGGTAGCGGCCCCGGATGACCTTGTGGCACTGGTGACACACAGGAGTCTTGCTGTTGTTGCCACCCCCTCCTGGGCCCGCTCCCGGGCCGCCTGCACGATGGAGGTGCGGTTCTGCAGTGGGGTGGGCGTGGCCGGCTGGCTGTGCCGGGTCAGCACTGTGCTCGTTTTGTCCGGGGCATAGCGCTCCGCAAATGCAGGGTCCACGGCCCAGGGTGGGCGGCTGGTGGGGCTGGGGGTGGTAGGGCCTGCAGGCCAGGGCTCCTGGGGTGAAGATGAGGCTGGGTCTGGGGCTTCTGTCCTGGGCACCTGGCTTGATTTCTTCAGGTGCTCCTCATCCGGGTCTTGCATGAACTCGGTGCCTGTGAGGTGGGCAAGGATGCGGAAGGAACGCGACTGGCCTGTCCCAGGCCGTGGCCGCCAGTCCTCAGTGTTCTCCATCAGCCGCTGCTTGCTGGCATCTGGGACCAGCGGTCGGAGCGGCTGTCCATTCTGCTGCGGGGCGTTGTCAGCGGGCGGGGGCGCCCCGAAGGGCCGGGCCGTCTTGTTGAGGGAGACGCTGGGTGCAAAGGTGTACCGCGGGGGGTCCGCGGCAGGGGCCGGGGGCCTTCTGGGGTTTGCTCTGAACCGGTTGGGCCCTGCTGAGGCCCAGGCTGAGGCGCTCCCCACAGGCCCGGATCTTGTTCTGAGCTTCGATGTGTGTGAGGCTCCCTGCATTCTCGCCATCGATGCTCAGCACCCAGTCACCAACGGCCACTCCAGCCTGTGCTGCTTTGCCTCCAGGAGTGAGCTGCTTGGCCCCGCCGGGGCGCTGCTCGCTGTCAGGCTCCAGGGAGCCGCATTGGGATCAGCCGCCAGCGATCTCTAAATTTTTTTTTTAATGGGGTTTCTCCATGATGGCCAGGCTGGTCTTGAACTCCTGACCTCAGGTGATCCACCCACCTCGGCCTCCCAAAGTGTTAGGATTATAGGCGTGAGCCACCATGCACGTAAGGATTACAATCAAAAGAAAATTTGCATGCCAGAACAACAACAAATAACCCATTCCATTAGGAAGCCAACTGAAAGCAATGTGAAGAAAATTAAGGCCTGATACAGGGACTCACACCAGTAATTCCAACATTGTGGGAGGCTGAGGTGGCAGGTTCATTTGAGCCTGGGAGTTAGAGATCAGCCTGGGCAACACAGCAAGTCCCCATCTCTATAAAAACAAACAAAAATAGCCAAGGATGCTGGAGTGCACCTGTAGTCCCAGCTCCTTGGGTGGCTGAGGCAGGAGGATTGCTTGAGCCCAGGAGGTAAATGCTGCAGTGAACTATGACCACTGCACTCCAGACTGGGTAACAGAGCCAGACCCTGTCTCTAAAAAATAAATAAATAAATAGGCCGGGTGCAGTGCCTCACGCCTGTAATCCCAGCACTTTAGGAGGCCGAAGCAGGCAGATCATGAGCTCAAGAGACTGAGATCATCCCGGCCAACATAGTGAAACCAATCTCTACTAAAATACAAAAATTAGCTGGGTGTGGTGGCTCGCGCCTGTAGTCCCAGCTACTCGGGAGGCTGAGACAGGAGAATTGCTTCAACCCAGGAGGCAGAGGTTGCAGTGAGCCGAGATCACGCCACTGCACTCCAGCCTGGTGACTAGTGACAGAGCAAGACTCTGTCTCAAAATAATAATAATAAAATAAATACATAAATAAAACCCAGTTCTCCTTTAGAAACATCTTGTAGCCACTAGTTTGACATTTTAAACAAATAAATTAGAAACATGATGCAAGAGTCATTGAAAATATTTATCTATTTTTTGAGACAGAGTTTTGCTCTTGTTACCCAGGCTAGAGTGCAATGGCGCGATATCGGCTCACCGCAACCTCCGCCTCCTGGGTTCAAGTAATTCTCCTGCTTCAGCCTCCCGAGTAGCTGGGACTACAGGCGTGTGCCACCACGCCCAGCTAATTTTTGTATTTTTAGTAGAGACGGGGTTTCACTATGTTGGCCAGGATGGTCTCCATCTCTTGATCTTGTGATCCACCTGCCTCGGCCTCCCAAAGTGCTGGGATTATAGGCGTGAGCCACCACGCCTGGCTAAAGGTATTTTATAAAGGAAATGCCTGGTGTAGTGTCTTGTCCAGCTAAATAAATAAATGTGGCTGTTAAATTGTAAGTTTTATTCTACTGCTTTTCCCATTCCTCCTTCTCCCCCAAGTTTTGTTTGTAGTCTGTGACTGCAGCCTAGTCTGTATTTAGTACATATTGAATAATCAACAGTGAAATGTAAATATTGGGCACATATTGTGTGTCAAACAGATGTATTAACTCAAACCTCACAGCAGTCAAGTTGAGGCATCCTGAGCCTACACTGCCTCTATGTGCATTAATAAATTAGTAAATATGTGACCAAATAAATGAAGTGACATTTAGTGGTATCGAAAGAACCTATGAGTAGGACTTCCTAAGAATGCTCTCCTTTTCAAGGACAAACCTTTAGTCTGTTTAAAATAAATTTGGGACGGGCACGGTGGCTCATGCCCGTAACCCCAGCACTTTGGGAGGCCGAGGCAGGTGGATCACCTATGGTCAGGAGTTCGAGACGAGCCTGGCCAACATGGGGAAACCTCGTCTCTACGAAAAATGCAAAAATTAGCTAGGCGTGGTAGCGGGCACCTGTAGTCCCAGCTACTCGGGAGGCTGAAGTAGAATTGCTTGAACCCCGGAGGCGGAGCCAAGATCGCGCCTTTTGCACTCCAGCCTAGTAGACAGAGACAGACTCCATCTCAAAAAAAAAAAATTAAATAAAACTTAAAAAATTTTGAAAAACCATTAGCACTCATCAGCAGATCTTCACGCAGCTGGACTCGGGACACTTGGGGCCCTAGACAAGCAATTAAACTGACTCACGTGGTTAGAACCACATCATCCTGATTAGGGAATCCGTACTCTAACTACTAGAAGCCTTTGTGGAATGCACCCGGCGAACCTGACGCTTGAGATCTGACACTGCACAGATACCGCGTGGCATTTACGAGTCGAGTAGGGACCTGTGGGCCGGACGCCTCATCCCGGCATGCACCTCAGGGTCCGGCGACCACGCCTTCCGGCGAGCGCCAGGGAGCGCGTGGGCGCCTCGCCGCCCGGAAGCACCGCCCTCTTGCTGCATGCTGGGAGTTGTAGGCCTCCGGCCCCAGCCCGCGGGCTGCTGCCCGCACTCTCCGTGAGACTACTGGCGCCGGCGCCCGCCCGCGCGGCACCGACGCGGGGAGCGCGCTTTGCGCTGACTCAGCGGCGACGGCGGCGGCGTTAGCGGGCCCTCGCGCTCTTTCCCTTCCTGGGGCGCCGACCCCGCCCGCTTGCTTGCTTGCCTGCCTGCTAGTCCGGCGCCACGCAAGAGAAGGTGCCAGGGGACGCGGAGCGACGAGAGGCGCGCGGCCCCGGCCAGCTCAGTCTCCGGCGTTGGCGCTGCGGCCGTGGCGGAGGACTACGGCGACAAGGACGAGGGCCGCTCTCCCACCTCCCTGCGTGCGGCTTCGCTCCGCTGGCCGACCATCGGGAGTGCAGGCTGGGAGGCGGGATGGAGTGATAGGGAAGGTGACTCGGGGCTCGGGGGCGGCAGGACCGAGACTAGGCTTGGTCCGTGAGAGGCTTCGAGGAAGTTGGCCGGGGATGACCGGCCCGGGGCAGCCCCGACGCCGGGGAGGGTGCGGGCTTGGGACCCTCCATGGCGGTGCGTCCCAGGCTGGGCTGACCGGGTGGGGGTGGGTACGAGCCGGGGCCGCAGTCGAGTAGCGCGTCGCGAATGCGTGGCCGCTTGTTGCCTGGTGTTTCATCACCCGAATTGCCACGAGGCTTCCTTTAGGGGAGGGATCCGGGCGAGTGATGGGGGCAAGGCTGGACGGGGAGGGTCCGTATCGCCTGTGGCCCTCAAGCCCATTAGTCATCGTTGTAGCGCCTTATCAACTGTGGAAACCTCAAACTTGATTCTCCCCCACCCCGGGACAAAAAGGGGGAAAAGTGTTATTTCTGTGTAGTAATTGGCCAGCGCGGACACTCCATTTCTCCACAAACCTTCCTCACTATCCTGCAGGACTAGAGAAGCATGAGGTTTCCCTGTAACCAGAAAAACAAGTACTTTTTGAAAGTGCTAATTAGTTGTGGCGGGCGGGGTTTAGGGGAGAGTTAAGTTTTATTAAACCGACTTGTCAGCATGGTGTTAAAAGGCTGGAAAGAACCGTAGTCTTTGAAACAGCCTTCAGAAGGTGTGGAGTTTTTCCATATTGTTTAATTCTTAATGGCTGTCCAGGAAGAGTTAAGGCTTAATATTTTAAGTATGTTGCTCGCCTTCCCTCCAGAACCTTTGCAAGATGCATGCTTGTTGTCTCCCAGTGCGGTG